>NW_027140128.1:1870833-2195000 GCF_036365525.1 Heterodontus francisci | reverse complement strand
AAAGGGTCGCGGCAGCCGGTTGAAGTCCCGACCCTGGGAAGCCTCCCGGTCTTACCTCCATAACGTCGGCGAGGTGGTTCCGATCCCCGCGCGGTCGACGGCAGGCGGTAGGGCTCGGAGGGGCGCGGCCAGGTCTGCGGGTGCCCCGGCGCCGCCCCTCTGCCCGTCCGAGGGACAGTAGGAAATCGCCATACCGCTTTCCGGCCGATTTCCGCCGGACTTCCGGCCGCATTCCCTCGGTCGGCGCGGCCGGCGGTAGCCGGGGGCGAGGGACATCCGCCGGTGGTGGAACCAGGCCGGCTCGTCCGCTGGGGGCCGCCCGGGGGACGTTGGAATCTATCGGGTCGGACCACCAAATCCCGCGTGATTTCGGGAGCGAATCTACGTGTGGAATCGGCACCTCGTCCCGCTGTCCGGTTCCCCCCGTCGACGACAACGTGTTTCCGAGGCCCGGCGGTCAAGCGCGGTTCGCTCCGCAATCCGTTGGCCGATCTCCACCGGGCAGGGCTCGTCGGAAAGAGGGGACCCTCCCGCGTGACATACCGGCGCACCGACCCCGCAGCCTGACCGGGAAGGTTAAGGCTCAGCCCGCTGCATGCCCGGCCTCAGGTACCCTTCGGTGCCAGGGCCATAACTTCGGGGATGGAGGTCCGACCCCCGCGCGGTCGACGGCAGTAGGTAGGGCTCGGAGGGGCGCGGCCTGGTCTGCGAGTGACCCTGTGCCGCCCCTCTGCCCGTCCGAGGGACAGTAGGAAATCGCCATACCGCTTTCCGGCCGATTTCCGCCGGACGTCCGGCCGCATTCCCTCGGTCGGCGCGGCCGGCGGTAGCCGGTGGCGAGGGGCATCGGCCAGTGGCGGAACCAGGCCGGCTCGACCGCTGGGGGCCGCCCGGGGGATGTTTGAATCTATCTGGTCGGACCACCAAATCCCACGGGATTTCGGGATCGAGTCTCCACCGGGCAGGGCTCGTCGGAAAGAGGGTACCCTCCCGCGTGACATACCGGCGCACTGAACCCGCAGCCTGACCGGGAAGGTTAAGACTCAGCCCGCTAAATGCCCGGCCCCGGGCAACCCCCCACCCCGGTCTCGGCGCCATATCTCGGGGATGTGAGTTTACAAGTTGCCCAGGCGACCTCAACCAAGTTGCATGCTTCCCCCCTAACCCCACACTCACCCACCTCTATTGAAGAGTCTCTGCTCTTCTCTCTGACCTGGATAGCAGGCCATTGTAGAATGCGAGCATGAGCAAATCCTCCCTCTCCATTGAACAATCCAAGCTGTTTTCTCTGGCCCAGGTAACTGCCCAGGTAACTGGGACTTGCACAATGCGGGAACGGAAATGTTGTCCATTTCCATTCAACAATCACCACTCGCCTCTGTGACCGAGTTAACTGGTAGTCCCAGATGTTGAAATGAACAAGTCGCCATATCAGATGTACAATCCAAGCTCCTGGCTATGATCCGGGTAACAGGCAATTCCGCAATGCTGGAATGAACAAATGCCCCATCTGCTCCATTGAGCAATTCCAGCTCATCTCTGAGACCGCACAGAGTCTCACAATCCCAGCTCCCCTCCTAACGCGGCCTACAGCTCCTCTTACTGACCCAGATAGCAGACAGTTCCACAACACTGGAATTAACAGAACCCCATTCGCATTGGACAATTCCAGCTCCTCTCTTTGGCGCAGATCACAGACAGCTTCACAATAAGAGAAAGAAGAAATTCCTCATCCTAACTGAGCAATTTAATTTCCCCTCTGACACGGATATCAAGCAGTTCCACAATGTGGGAATGAGGAAATCCACGAGCTCCCTTGAATCCTTGCTCCTCTCTCTTACACGGGTAACAGGAAGTTCCACAAAGTAAGAATGAACAAATCCCCTAACTCCATTAAACGCTGCTAATTGCATCCTCTGACAGATGGTAGTCAGTTCCATAATTCGACAAGAAACAATTATCCATCTACAATGAAAAAGACCTACTGCTCTCTCTGACCCAGATAGCAGGCTGTTGCACAACGTGAGACTGAACAATGCCACCAACTTGCATTGAACAAAACCAGATCTTATCTCTGGCTCGGACAACTGGTTCCACAATGTGTGAATGCTCAAGTCCCTCATCGCAATTGAACAATTCCAGCTCCTATATCTTGGCCGCATCACAGGCAGTTCCACAATATTAGATTGAATAGATGTCACATCGCTATTGAACAATCCCAAATCCTGTCTCAGGACCGGGAAGTTGGCAGTTCCACAATGTGAGAATGAAGGAAATCAAAATCCCCATTAAACAATCTCAGCTCCTCTCCCTCTCCCTCTTCCAATAGCAGGCACAATGCGGGAATGAAATAATCCTGGTCTCCATTGTGCAGATCCATCTCCTCACTCCAAACCCAATAACAGGCATTTCTATAAGGTGGGAATCAACAAATCCCCATGTGCAGTAATCTATTCCAGCTCTTTCTGTGGCCAGAATAACAGGCGGTGCCCTAATGCAGAAATTAATACGTCCTCATATAATAAGTCCCCGTAGTGGTTGCAGGCACGTAGTGCAGGAGTCTCCTGTGGCCATCCCCCTCTCAAATAAATGTACTGCTTTGGATACTGTTGGGGGATATGACCACCTAGGGGAAAGCAGCAACAGCCACGTCCGTGGCACCACGGAGGTCGCTGCTGCACAGCAGGGGAGGAAAAGCGGTGGAAGAACTATAGTGATAAGGTACTCTATCGTAAGCGGTGCAGGCAGGCGTTTCTGTGGCCACAAACGAGACTCCAGGATGGTATGTTGCCTCCCTGGTGCGAGGGTCAAGGATGTCTCGGAGTGGCTGCTGCACATTCTGAAAGGGAAGGGTGAGCATCCAGAGGTACCAAAAACATAGAGAGGAAGAGAGATGAGGTCCTGCAAAGTGAATATAGGGAGTTAGGCAGAAGGTTAAAAAGCAGGACCTCTAGGGTTGTAATCTCAGGATTGCTCCCTCTGCCACGTGCTAGTGAGGGTAGGAATGGGAGGATAGAACAAATGAATGCGTGGCTGAAGAGTTGGTGTCGGCGGGACAGCTTCAAATACTTGGATCATTGGGATCTCTGCTGGTGCAGGGGTGACCAGTACAAGAGGGACGTGTTGCATCTGAACTGGAAGGGGCCAATATCCTTGCGGGAAGGTTTGCTATTACGACTCAGGAAGGTTTAAACTCGTCTGGCAGGGGTGATGGACCCAAAGTAGTAGTCTCTCCGATGAGATAGTTGAGACAAATGCAGAGGCTAAAGCAAGAAAGTCCTGTAGGCAGGCCGGGCAGGGGCAGGACAGGGAGTGTGGATGGTCTGGTAGTCTAAACTGCATTTACTTTAATGCAAGAAGCCATACAGGTAAGACAGTTGAACACAGAACATGGATCAGTACATGGGATTGTGATGTTATAGCTATTACGGAAACGTTGTTGAGGAATGGGCAGGACTGGCAGCTCAATGTTCTGGGTACTGATGCTTCCGAGGTGAGGTGGAGTCAAGACCGGAGGGTCAGTTGCACTGTTGATTAGGGAGGACATCACGGCAGTACTTAGAGAGGATATCCCGTGGGTGGGGGGGGGGGGGGAGGGAGGGGGGATGTCCAGCGAGGCCACATGGGTAGAACTTAGAACTAAGAAAGGGGCGATCACATTGATGGGATTATACTATAGGCCCCCGAATAGTCAGAGGCAATTGGAGGAGCATATATGCAGGGAAATCACAGATAGTTGTAGGAATTATAGAGTTGTAATAGTAGGTGATTTTAACACGCCTAATATTGACTGGGACTGCCTTAGTGCTATGTGATCAAATGGGGAATAATTTGTTAAGTCTGTCCAGGATAGTTGTCTGAGGCAGTATGTGGATGGCCCTACTAGAGAAGGGGCTACACTCGACCTCCGCTTCGGAAATAAGGATGGGCAGGAGGTTGATGTGTCAGTGGGGTTGCACTTTTGGACCAGTGACCATAACTCTATTAGCTTCAAGATAGTTATGGAAAGGGATAGGACTGGTCCTCAGGTTGAAGTCCGAAATTGGGGGAAGGCTAGTTTCCATGGCATCAGACAGGAACTCTCAAAAGTTGGAGAGGCTGTTTACAGGTAAAGGGACGTCTGGCAAATGGCAGGTTTTTAAAAATGAGATAGGAAGAGTTCAGGGCCGGCATGTTCCTGTTAGATTGAAGGTCAAGCCTGGCAAGTTTAGGGAACCTTGCTTGACAAGGGATATTGAGGGTCTGGTCAGGACAAAGAAGGATGCATATGTCTGGTATAGGCTGCTGGGATCAAGCAAGTCCCTCGAGGAGTACAGGGGATGGAGGAGTACACTTAAGAAGGAAATTAGGAGGGCGAAAAGGGGACATAGGATTTCCCTGGCCGATACGATAATGGAGAATCCTAAAAGATTCTATAAGTAGGTTAAGAGTAAAAGGATAGCTAGGGAGAGAGTCAGTCCTCTTAAGGATCAGTGTGGTAACCCATGTGTGGAGCCACAGGAAACGGGCGAGGTCTAAAACGAATACTTCTGTTCTGTATTTACCGTGGAGAAGGTCCTGGAAGATAGATAGCGACTTCGTTGGGGGAGTGGGGGGGCGGGGGCGGTGGGGTGACGTGCAGCGATATCCTGGAGCATATCAACATTACAAAGGAGAATGTGTTGGAGGTTTTGAAGCTCATTAAGGTGGATAAATCCATAGGGCCTGACCAGGTGTATGCTAGCATGCTATGGGAGGAGCTTTCTGTATCATCGTTAGCCACGGGTGAGCTACCGGAAGACTGGAGGATAGCTAATGTTGTGCATTTATTGAAGAAGGGCATTAGGGATAAGCCAGGGAACTACAGGACGGTGAGCCTTACATCAGTGGTGGGACAGTTATTGGAAGGGATTCTGAGAGACAGGATTTATATGCATCTGGAAAGGCAAGGTCTGATTAGGGATAGTCAGCATGGCTTTGTGCGTGGGAAATCATGTCTCACGAATTTGACTGAATTTTTTTGAGGAGGTGACCAAGAGGATTGATGAGGGCAGGGCGATGGACGTTGTCTGCATAGATTTTAACAAGGCCTTTGACAAGGTCCCGCATGGTAGGCTGGTCCAGAAGGTTCGAACACATGAGATCCAGGGTGAGCTTGTCAATTGGATACAAAATTGGCTTGGTGATAGGAGGCAGAGAATGGTAGTGGAGGGTTGTTTTTCAGATTGGAGGCCGGTGACCATTGGAGTGCCTCAGGGATCGGTGCTGGTCAATCTGTTGTTTGTCATGTATATTAATGACTTGGATGTGACTGTAGGGGGCATGATCAGTACCTTTGCAGAGGACACCAAAATTAGTGGTACAGTGGACAGTGAAGAACGTTGTCTAAGATTACAACAGGATATAGATCAACTGGGAAAGTGGGCAAGGGGTTAGCAAATGGAATTTAACGCCGACAAGTTCGAAGTGATCGATTTTAGGAAGTTAAATCAGGGCAGGACATATGCAGTGAATGGCAGGGACCTGGGGAGTGCTGTTCAGCAGAGAGACCTTGGGGTGCAAGTACATAGTTCCTGAAAGTGGAAACACGGGTAGACATGGTGGTGAAGAAGCCGTATGGCATGTTTGCTTTCATTGACCGAGGCATTGTGTACAAGAGTTGGGACGTCATGTTATAGTTGTACATAACGTTGGTTAGGCCGCATTTGGAGTACTGTGTGCAGTTTTGGTCACCGCACTACAGGAAAGATGTGATTTAGCGAGAGAGGGTGCAGAAAAGATTCACAAGGATGTTGCCTGGTTTGGAGGGCCTGTGGTATAAAGATATATTGGTTAGACTGGGTCTGTTTTCCCTGGAGGGAAGGAGGCTGAGAGGGGACATGATAGAGGTATATAAAATTATGAGGGGCAAAGATAGGGTTGATAGCCAGAGTCTGTTTCCATGGTAAGGATTACTAAAACTAGAGGGCATAGTCTTAAGGTGAGATGGAGGAGGTTTAAAGGGGATCACAGACGTATAATTTTCACACAAAGAATAGTGGGTATCTGGAATAAATCGCCAAAGGAGGTGGTGGAGACAGGAACAGCAGCAACATTTAAGAGGCATCTAGACAGGTACTTGAATGAGAAAGGAATGGAGGGACATGGAATTAATGCAGGCAGGTGGGATTAGTATAGATAGGCATTATGGTCAGCATGGATGCGGGGGACTGAAGGGCCTGTTTCTATGCTGTACGACTCTATGACTCTATTGATTGCACTATTCCAACTCCACTATCTGACGCAGATAGCTCCACAAAATGGGAATGTCTGAATGGAAACAGGTTTTGATCCCAAGCCGCTGCACATTTCAAACACTAACTTATTTTTTGCCTAATGTACGATATTTACCTAATAGATTTCCATACCAGATATTAAGCTGTAATACATTAAAATGCAGCGAAAATATGATTGGGCATTGTTTCAAATACTGGAGCACATCAGGGTACTTTGCAATCCGGGGAAAATGACTGAAGGAGTAAGAAACATAGAACCATTGAAACATAGAAAATAGCAGCAGGAGCAGGCCATTCCGTCTGCCATTCAATACGATAATGGATGATTGTCCAAGCTCAGTATCCTGTTCCCGCTTTCTCCCCATATCCCTTGATTCCTTTAACCCTAAGAACTATATCTAACTCTGTCTTGAATATATGTAATGATTTGGCCTGAACTGCTTTCTGTGGTCGAGAATTCCACTGTCTGGGTCAAGAAATCCCTCCTCATCTCAGTCCTGAATGGCTTGCCACATATCCTTAGATTGTGAGCCCTGGTTCTGAAATGCCCCGCCATCAGGAACCTCTTTTCTGCATCTAGTCTGTACAATCCTGTTCGAATTTTGTAGGTTTCTATGAGATCTCCTCTCATTCTTCTAAACTCTGGCGAATACAAGCCTATTCGACCCAATCTCTCCTCATACGTCAGTATTGCTCTCCCAGGAATCAGTCTAGTGAACCTTCGCTGCACTCACTCCATAGCAAGAACAGCCTTTCTCAGATAAGGAGGCCAAATCTGCACACAATACTCATGATGTGGTCTCATCAAGGCCTTTTATAATAGCAGCAAGACATCCTTGCTCCATTACTCGAATCCTCTCGCTATGAATGCCAACATAGCATTTGCCTTCATAACTGTCTGCTGCACCTGCATGCTTACTTTCAGCGAATGGTGCACAGGGACAACTAGGCCTCGCAGCACCTCACCTTTCCCAATCTACCGCCGTTCAGATAATAATCTTCTTTTCTGTTTTGCCACTATAGTGGATAGCCTTACATTTATCAACATTATACTGCAGCTGCCGTGTATTTTCCCACTCTCACTCAACCTGCCCAAATCACACTGGAGCTTCTCTGCATCCTCCGCACAGATGACACTCCCACCCAGCTTTGTGTCATCTGAAAACTTGGATATATTACATTTAATTCCCTCATCTATATCATTAATATATATTGTGAATAGCTGGGGTCCTAGCATTGATCCCTGCTGTACCCCACTAGTCACTGTTTGGCGCTTGGAAAAGGAACCTTTTATTTCCACGCTTTGTTTCCTGTCTGCCAACCAGTTCTCTATCCATGTCAAAACCTTACCCCCAATCCAATTTGCTTTAATTTTGCATGCTAATCTCTTATGTGGAACCTTATCGAAAATCTTCTGAAAGTCCAAATGCACCGCGTTCACTTGTTCTCCGTTATCTAATATACCAGTTACATCCTCAAAAATATCCAGTAGATTTGTTAAGCATGGTTTCATAGAGAGAGAGATACAGCACTGAAACAGGCCCTTCGGCCCACCGAGTCTGTGCCGACCATCCTTTTTCCCTTTCATAAATCCATGTTGACTTTGTCCGATCATATCATTGTTTGCCAAGTGCTCTGCTATTACATATTTTATAAAGGATAAAGAGAAACAGCGAAGGATTCAGAGACAGTGGCAGAACAGAACAACAAAAGAGAGAGTGAGAGAGGTATCCAGAGAAAGGAAAGGAACAGGATGATAGAGAAATACAAGCAGGGAGTGCGGGCGATGCACGGAAAGAGACCGGAAGTAAAAACGAGGATGCAGAACAGAGTGAGGGAGAGTTGTGGAAAGAGAATGAAAGAGAAAGAAAGACAGCCAAAGTGTGTGAGAGAGAAAGACAGAAAAAGAGCGAAAGAGAGCACAAGAGTGCCAGAGACATTGTGCAACAGAGAGAAAGACAAACACATACAGGGATAAAGAAAGAGTGCAGGAAAGAGAGACCGAGAGTGAGATGGAGTGAGAGTGATTCATATGGAGCATGAGGGAAAAGGAGATGGAATGAGTGAGACACACTGACACAGGTAAGGAACAAGACAGAGAGAGAGAGAGGGGGAGAGAGAGAGAGAGAGTGAGAGAGAGAGAGTAAAGTCGAACGAGTGGGAATGAAGCAGATAGGGAGTTAGAGAGAGTCACAGACAAGGAGTGAGAGTGATAGGTTGAGAGTGACAGACAGACAGGGAAAGGCAGAGAGTGTCAGACATGGAATGAGAGAGATACAGAGAGAGAGTGAAAGTAAGACAGACAAAACCTAAGGGAAAAAAAAGAGAAAGTCAGGGAGTCTGTGTGTGGGAGCGCCAGAGAGAGAGAAAGAGAGAGCGAAAGATGGTGAGGGAGTGAATTAGACAGACAGATCATGGGGGAGGGAGAAATACAGGGAATGAGAGACAGATTGAGAGGATGAGCGAGCCAGAAATAAAAAGAACGTGAGCGATACAGACAGGGAATAAAAATGTTAGAATGAGAGAGAAAGAGAGAGATGGAGCTGCATTTATGCAATGTGAGGGTTGAGTTGTGAGTGGTATTAACTTGTGTTATTGGGTCCTGTTTATTTCCCAGTCCCAGTGTGGAGCCTGTGAGCGTCATCAGATATTTTCAAACTGCAGTAATGTTCTCGACAAGGGTTTTTCGTTTTCACATCAGATTTCTTGGTCAAACTAGTTCTGTGCTGAATTGTCCTGGAGCAACATGTCAATGGAGAGGCCCAATGAACAGATTGAAAGACATGCCATCATGTTAGAGACTCATGAGGTGAAGCAAACAGCTGACCTGCGGTGATTCTTGGTGGATGAGGTCCCAATCCCAACCTCCCTTTTACT
This sequence comes from Heterodontus francisci, assembly GCF_036365525.1. Taxonomy (NCBI): domain Eukaryota; kingdom Metazoa; phylum Chordata; class Chondrichthyes; order Heterodontiformes; family Heterodontidae; genus Heterodontus; species Heterodontus francisci. The sequence goes on along the minus strand of NW_027140128.1, from coordinate 2,185,869 downwards.
CAATCGGCTCCTCCAGAGTAAAGGACATCTTTGTCAGTCCGGTGTGTGTGTGTGAGTTGTGTACTTTTAATGTCTCTCCATCTCAGTCTCGACTGCCTTTAATACTGGCTTTAGAACCAAAATTTGTTGTAATGGGATATTTCTGGCAGATTATCTGTGTGGCTGCGAGAGCAAGCTCTGGGATCTTCATGTACCTTATTTTATCATTATCTTGATTTCATTTGCCCAATTTGGTTTTCCCACTCCTATTGTCCTTTTCTTTGAAAACTGCAATGACAAGATACAAAGACAGTGAGAACGTTTTGTGATGAGGCAGGTTATTAGACAGGATCTTCCTGCTCGTTGGACAGAGGCCTTCACCCTGTGGCAGCATCCAATAGGAATCTCTGTGTGTGTGTGCGTGTGTGTGTGTGTGTGTGTGTGTGTGTGTGTGTGTGTGTGTGTCTGTTTATTACTTTGGGGGTGAATTGCCTCTCCAGGACCTTGGTTTCTGATGCCCTGGTTAAACTTGTGACAGTTGGGTTGCAGCCCTTGAGTTTTGAAGCTGTTTCAAGCTTTTTCAATTTAGTATTGGTCTTTCAATGTGACACAGACATGTTAATCCACGATACAGGAAATGGAGTGTTCGTCCTCAGAGAGGATACTGAATTCTTCAATGAGAACCCATGTGAAGGTTTCTTATAATTCCAGAATAATGCTTCTGTTTCAGGCGATGACATGAATTCAATGGTTTAGAGATATGCACGGCATCCTTTTTTAAATTGAGCTCGATCTGTAGTGGTCACGTTAAGTGATATGTGTTCTTGGACGTGATTTTATGTGATATACAGACCTGCCGTTTTAAGTGGCATGCACTGCGGACATTTGAAGTGATATTTTTTGCGGGCTTTTTTCATTATGTTCACTGCAGTGAATTTACGTGGTGGTCATGGCAGGTATGTTCACTCATAAGCACTGTGGCCAATTTAAGTGATTTGTGCTGTCGCCATTTAATTGGTATTTGCTGTGACTATTTAAAGTTATATTCATGTTGTTGAGTGCAAGAGATAGTTGCTGTCGCCATTTTCAGCGATATTTCATTGGATAGACATATGGATGAAAATGGAATAGTGTAGGTCAGATGATCGGCGCAACATCGAGGGCCGAAGGGCCTGTACTGCGCTGTAATATTCTAATTCTAATTCTAATTCTAATGTGCAGAGGCCATTTTATCTCATATGCACAGCGACCATTTTAAATGACATTCATTGTGGCCATTCCAGAAGAAATGTTGCTGTGGCTGTTTTAAATGAAATTTTCTGCAGCCATTTAAATAATATGAAAGAATTATATTAAGGAAAGCCATGCATTTAGATTGCCACTTCACAACTACTGAACGTCCCAAAGTGTTTTACAGCCAATGACGTATTTCTGAAATGGGGTCACTATTGCAATGTGGAAAACAATTTTAGCACCACAACATATTACAAACAGCAATATGGAAATGACCAGATCATATTTTTGTGTCATGCTGATTCAGGAACAAATATTGGCCAGGATATGGTGGCGAACTGCTCTGTTCTTTCGTAAAATAATGCCATGGGATTTTTCACCCGTAGCTGAGATTGAAATTTCGGGGGGAGGGGGGCGAGGCTGTTTAAAGTCTCATTTGATAAAAGGCATATTCGATCATGCAGCTGTCCCTCAGTAATGTTCCAATGACAGTATAGCGCTCCCTCAGTACTAGCCCTCGTTTAGTGCGCTCTGTCAGACTGCACTGGAATGTCAGCCTTTATTTTCGTGCTCAGGTCCCCCTATATATTGATGGCATCTGTCGCCCAGAGCTGTGCACACTGCTTATCCAGACTGCATCCCTCTCAATATCCAGTATCTGGAGCCTGGAGTTGCATGCAAGCCTTACCCAGCTTCCCTCCTTCTTGGTTTATATCTGGCATCTGGATTGTAACCGATACTATTGGACTTTCAAGCCTTATAAACGTTTCTAACAATGTTATAAAGGATTCTAAAGTATAATAATGAATTATAAACGTTTTCGAAGTTTTATGAAGTAGCATAAAGTTCCATAAGGACTGTAGAGGATTGTAATATGTAATGAAAAATGGTAATGATTAAAAGCCAGTACAAAACATTATAAAGGACGTTTAAGGATTATAAAAATGTATAAAGAATTATAAAGTTTTATAAAATATTAAAACATTTTATTAGGGTTTAAAAGGAATTTAGATATTATCAAAGGTTATCAAAATGTAAGCGATTTATGAGGCGCTTCAAAGGGTTATAATCTATTATAAGGAATTATGAATATTTTGAAATAATTATAAATGGTTAAATGCATTATTCAGTGCGATAAAGTGTTAGAACGTGTGATAAATATTTATAACATATTATTAAGGGTTACAGAAGGTGATAAAGGATTATTAAATGTTATAAGGGGTAATTAAGCGTTGTAATGATCCCAGGTTGCAATAAATGTTTATAAGGTGTTATAAAGGATAACCACGTGCTATGAGGCATTTTAAAGGTTTTTATTAATTTATTCTTTCACAGGATGTGGCTGTCGCTGACAAGGACAGCATTTATTACCCTTCCATAATTTCCCTTGAGAAGGTGGTGATGAGCCACCTTCTGGAACTGCTGCAGTCCGTGTAGTGTACGTACACTCACACTGCTGTTACAATGGAAGTTCCACCGTTTTGACTCAGCGACAGTGAGGTATTGGCGATGCAGTTCCAAGTCAGCAGAATATGTGGCTAGGAGGGAAGTTACAGGTGGTTTTCTTCCCATGCATCTGCTGCCCTTGTCCTTCTAGTTGGTAGTGGTCGCTCGTTTGGAATGCGCTGGTGAAGCAGCCTTGGGGAGTGGCTGCAGTGCAACTTATATATGGTGCACACTGCTGCCACTGTGCATCACTACTGGAGGGAGTAATGGCGAAGGTGGTGGATGGTGTGCTAATCAAGGGGCCTGCTCTGTCCTGGATGGCGTGGAACTTCTTGAGTATTGTTGGAGCTGCACTCTTCCAGGCAGGTGGGAAATATTCCATCACACTCCTGTTTTGTGCCTTGCAGATAGTGGGTAGGATTTGTGGAGACAGGAGGTACGTTATTGGCCTCAGAAGTTATAGACTCTGCCCTGCTTTGTAGTCACAGTACTTATATGACTGGTCCAGTTTAATTTCCAGTCAATAGGAACTGGGAGGAGTTGACAGCGGGGGTTTCAGCAATGGTAATGCCATTGTACGTCATGGGGAGATGACTGAATTCTCTCTTGTTGGAGATGGTCATTGCCTGGAACTTATGTGGCACTTATGTGTCCCTCATCAGTCCAAGCCTAAATGTTGTCCAGGTCTTGTTGCATGTGGGCCTAGACTGCTTTTGTATCTGAGGAGTCCAGAATGTTGCGGAAAATCATGCAATAATCAGAGTACCTACCCACTTCTGACGTTATAGTGGAAGGAATGTATTTTATGAATCAGCAGAAGATATTTCGACTCAGGGCAATACCTTGAGTAAATCCTGCAGTGATATCCTGGGACTGAGTTGATTGACGTCTCACAGCCAGAACCATCTTCCTTTGTGTTAGCTATGACTCCAAACAGTGCACAGTTTTCCCCTGATTCCCATTTACTCCAGTTTTGCTAAGGCTCCTTTATGCCACAGTCTGTAAAATGCTACCTTGATCTCAAGACCTGTCACTTTGTTAAGGATATTAAGGAGGTTGAACTCCCGCCTCTCTGCAGGGACACAGTGAGTGAGGACATTACAGCTCACCAAATGGAAAACATTAGACCCACATAATCCGCTGTCCAGCACCCTATATAAAGTTCCCAACCGATGTCCTTGACCGTCTCTAGCTCTACTCTGCATTTCACGTTCCAGATAGTCACCCAGTAAGATGAGGGCAGTGCTGCTGATTGTGGTTTGTGTTTTATTCACACGATAGCATAGAAACATCTCACAAGGTCCTACCCAGATTGCTGCTCAAAGAAAGGCTGACACAACCGGGAAGGACATAGTTGGAGGGTAGCCAGAGCTTGTTTCAAAGTTTGCTTAAGGAGCGTCTTAAAGGAGGAGAAGCAAATGAAGAGGCAGAGAGATTAAAGGAGGTCGACAGCTTGGCGGCTGGGAATACCACATTTTTGGAATCAGAGGAAAAGAAAGAGTTGGATAGTGCACCTGAAGGTGAAAAACAGATATAACGAGGTGCTTGGGCATGGAAGGATATGAACAGGAGGATGCAAATTATCCGGTGAACCTAACTGTGAACCGATATAAGTCAGCGCAGAAATGGGATATCCATTAATGTATCAGATACGACACATTTATTATCCTGTATTGCAGCAATTGGAGTTCCTGGTAAGCCTGTCTCTTAGCTGTTAATGGTGTAAATCGATGTTAACTGTGCTGCTGCACTCGGTATTATTTTTTACTGTTTGTTTTAGACAGCTGGATTTTTTTTCCAGCAATTTACAAATGGAATGTCCTCACTGTCTACTCTTTCAGTCTTGCAGGAACTGCATTATGCCTTGACTGGTTTTGGTTTAAATAAAACTGGTACTGTTACTAGATTATTCTCTGTATTGAATGTACTTAAATGAGATGCCTCAGCGAGGATCAATAATCAGTCCATCAGGAGCTTTTAAAAGTTACATGATGTGGAACAAACCGGTCCTGGAATTTTTTTTATTGATGTTTTCTTGTTTATTGTTGATGAGACATCTTACAATCTTCGTGTTGCAAGGGACCAGCACAATATCCTTGCTCCCCAATAACATGGTTCAATTTAACTAGGAGGCCAATGTATTTATTGGTTATTATTGTTATATATATTTTTTCCATTCCGTGTTTGTCTGACGCTGCTTCAGATGCCTGGCCTATGAATTATGTTTGCTGCTGACTCTTTCACATCTCCTTCTCTGCTTCACTATGGAGCCTTCACTGTCACTGGATTACATTGTAAAATAGAAAAGATTGATATGATGTTTTATTGGTTTTTCTTCTATAAATTGGAATCAGCAGTCTCCCATTAATCTGCAGATTATCAGCTGCACGCTGATTTTGGTGTTTACTAAGAAAACAATCCCACATTCCAGCGATGTACTTTCTAATTCCAGGAGAAGACATTTCAAAGATTGTGAGGTTTGTCTGAAAGAAGCTTTTCATCCTGTTTATTCCATGCATTGTAGATGAGATGAAGATTGTAGCTGCACAACTGGAGACTTGAGTGTTCTGTAGACACATTAAAATAGACACAGCAATTCCACAATTGAACAAATTGACTCTGCTAATAGAATCATTGAAACACAGGTCTGGTAAACAGAACACATGCGTAGAATGTTTGGAATAAAACGTAAGTGAAAAGTAGCATTAAATTACAGTTTGCAGGGTGTGAGCACTCCAGAGAGATAGTGAGGGCGACTGAGAGAAGGAAGGGCGAAAGGGGCAGGGGGAACAAAACCGAGGGGAAGAGATAAGCAAAAGTAAAGCGAAAGAGAAAGAAGCAGCAGTGTGAATAATTCACTATCATAAAGTTCTGGAATGTCCAGAACAATTAATGAGAGAAACTATGAGTTGAAGTTGTCTGTTGTCAGATTGTGTTCATTTTACTGTTGAAGTTGATCCTCTGTGTTTATTTCTGTCAGGTCCTCATTTTTTTGTAGGCAGTTCCTGTTCCTTACTGATTTATTGAATAAACAAAATAGAATCAGTTCTTCACAAAATCGCTGTGACTGCTGAAATCAATGAAAAGCGAGGCTGATATCAGAAATCTCTTTCAATTTATATCTGATTGTCTTTAAAAACTAACTGTATTGACTATATTGTATAAACAATGAACTGTTCTCCAACTCCAATAACCACAGGGATTATTGTTTGAATGTATGAATTGGGTTGTATTACTGGGATCTATAGATTAGATTTCCTCTAACACTCTGCTGCAGTCTCTCCCAGTGAATCTCAGCCTCTCCTCTCACTGTATTAAATCCTCTGTCTCCTCATCCAATGCTTCAGTTTATCCACTTTCCCACCCATCTGCTCCTGCCCCCCTTCCGGATCCAACAGCTCCTTTTCCCTATCTCCCTCCCAATCTCGTTCACTGGCTCCACCTCCAGCTGTCATATGCAACCTGATAGGAACATCGGAACATAAGAGCGGGTATAGGCCATTCAGCCCTTCGAGCCTGCTCTGCCATTGGTGACCATGGCTGATATGAGCACTCAAAGTCAGCACTGCAGTTTAGCAACAGTCACAGTCGGTTCTCTGAACCCAGAGCAATAAATCAGCTGTATTTCCCGCTGTCCCCAAACACGCCCGAACAACATTCTGCAGCCAAATTCCGATTTAACCCATTGGATTCCATCTCTGTAAAAACCCTTCTCATTTCCCCACCGGCCCTGCATCCTCACTCAATCCTTCCAGTCGATCCAGTGCTAAGTTTATTCAGTTTCAGTATCAATTCACCAATTCATTATTAATAATTGTCTTTCACAAATTTCACTGCGTCAAAGCACTTCCCAGATCAATGATTCAGTTTTAACTTCTCGATGCAGCAACAAAGCTGGAAATTTCAGCCCAGTTTCTGTCGAACCGCTGCTTTGTCTCCAGGTCTGATCAGTAATTTATCTTCTTCCTTTCCTCTCTCTTCCAGTTAACTTGGTTGCGATTGTGATCCTGTCCCGAGGAAAGTGAGTACTCTCCAAATGTATCACTGTCCACCGGGAATGGCAGTGGCTGATCTCCTGGTCGTTGTCACTGGTCCCATATTGTACTGGATTGTTGGAATGTATTTCCCAGATTCATTCCTGAGATTTACTCCCGTGTATTGTCTCGTTGTCGTTCTAGGTTCTGCAGCCACAATTCTCTCTGTCTGACCGACAATCACTTTCACCTTTGATCGATTTGTGGCCATTTGTTGTGAGAAGCTGAAAACAAAATATGGCAGCAAGAAAACGGCGGCTGTGGTTGTAGGGGCAGTGAGTGTGATGGGCTGTTTGGAGTCTGTCGCCTGGTACTTTACACTGGAACGACATTACATTATTGATAATGTTCCCATCGGTTGTGACCATAAATCGAGATTCTTTACTTCCCCCATATGGGGTGTATTTGAATTGTTTGACTACATTTTAACCCCTTGTGTGCAGTTCATTCAGATTTTTCTGCTCAATGTTCTGACGGTAAGACGTATTTTATTCGCCAGCAAAGACCGCAGGGGATTCCAGGGCCACAACAATGAAGGGAATCATAAGGACCCAGAGATGGAGAATCGGAAAAAATCAATCATTTTACTCTTCAGTATATCTGGCAGTTTTATACTGTTATGGGTGATTCCGGTTGTGTATCGCATATTGCAGATATTCTGTATTATTCCTCCTACACGGACCCTCTCTTTATCACAGATCAAACATCAATAATGCTGCAGCTTCTCAGTTCCTGCACCAACACGTGTATTTACACTGTGACCCCAACTAAATTCAGACAGGATCTGAAGAAGTCGGTGAAATACCCTCACAGTGTCATTGTTTAATCAGTGAAATCATAGGAAGAGCTGGAGGGTTTCAATCCCTTTTGATGTTCCATTCCCTGCACTTACCACAGGACAGACAGTACATTTTATATTCACAGCACTGAGCCCTGAAATGATTTTAAATCTGATTCTGTGATTATGTTTTATTGATAATCTGACTTCTTGTGGCTCTGCAGAAGGTACATTAACTGTTTCTCAGAATTTTTTTTTTATTCATTCATGGGATGTGAGCGTCGCTGGACAGGCCAGCATTTATTGCCCAGCCCTAATTGCCCTTGAACTGAGTGGCTTGCTGGGCCATTTCAGATGCATGTAAGAGTCAACCACATTGCTGTCGGTTTGGAGTCACATGTAGGCCAGACCAGGTAAGGATGGCAGATTTCCTTCCCGAAAGGACATCAGTGAACCAGATGTTTTTTTTGTTTTTTTTACAACAATCGACAATGGTTTCATGGCCATCATTAGACTAGCTTTAACTCCAGATTTATTAACTGAATTCAAATTCCAGCTTCTGCTGTGATGGGATTTGAACCCATGTCCCCAGAGTAATACCCTGGGTCACTGGGTTACTAGTCCAGTGACAATACCACTACGCCACTGCCTGCCCGTTTCTCAGAAAGGCATCACTAAGAAGCTCAGCTGGATTCAACTAAACCCACCCTGGACCCAGAGCAAAAATGGACAAATCTGCAATTCATTATGATTGTGAGATGGTGAGAGGGGCAGTAACTGCAGTGAGACAGAGACACCAGAAGATGGAGATGGTGAGAGGGGGTAGAAACAGCCGTGAGCCAGGGACACCGGCACATGGAGATGGTGAAGCGGGGTGGGGGGGAGCAATTGAGTGCAGTGAGACAGGGAGACCAGCAGGTGGAGATGGTGAGACGGTACAGTAACTGCAGTGAGAGAGGAACACCTGCAGATGGAGAGTGGGACAGTACCTGCAGTGAGACAGGGACACTAATGCTGAACCATTGCTGATGGGGACATTTCGTGTTGCTGAGAGTTTGAAAGTTTGCTCGAATGAGAGGAACTTAAGTTTGTGTGACACTTGTGTTACACTTCATGTAATCTTGATTTGTTTAATAAAACTATTTAAATACAATTTGTGCTGAATGGCTATGTTCCAACTTATAAACGCTTGTAAGGTTCCTGTTTGAAAAATTATTTTGTGTGATTGAAGGCTAATGCAGAAATAAAACACCAAATAAATTCCAAACAATCAGTTACAAATAGAAATAACACTCTAAATAAGCTGCGTTGAGTTCTTCATCATTAAAGATATGACATCATTAAAGATATGACAGTGGTTCGCACCGCAGCCTCACAGCCCGTGTTCGATTCTGGATACTGCCTGTGTGTATTTGATTTTTAGGGCGGCACAGTGGCGCAGTAAAACCAAGAAATGTTGGAACAACTCAGCAGGTCTGGCAGCGTCTGTGAAAAGAGAAGCAGAGTTAACGTTTCGGGTCAGGGACCCTTCCTTGGAACAGTGGCGCAGTGGTTAGCACCGCAGCCTCACACCTCTAACGCCCTGGTTTCGATTCTGGGTACTGCCTGTGCAGAGTTTGCAAGTTCTCCCTCTGTCAGCGTGGGTTTCTGCTGGGTGCTCCGGTTTCCAACGACTTGCAATTAGATAGTTAAATTGGCCATTGTAAATTGTCCCTAGTGTAGGTAGGTGGGAGTTGGATGGTGGGGATGTGGTCGAGAATATGGGGTTAATGTAGGATTCGTATAAATGGGTGGTTGTTGGTCGGTACAGACTCGGCGGGCCGAAGGGCCTGTTTCAGTGCTGTGTCTCTAAATACAATCTCTCACTTCTCTTTTTTGTGCTGCTATCTTCTTGACGATCAGCGAGAGGAATTGAAATATTGAACCAATTGAAGTTTGATAGTGAATATTAAATCTGCTTCCACCAACTTGTCAGACAGTGAATTCCAGACCGTAACAACTTGCTGTGGATTATTTCCCCGGGTTCTCTGCTCGTATCGATCACCTATTATTATTCACCTTCATTCTGTGTTCGCTGCTTCCTGACATCGTACCCATCACCACCACTATCCCCTCCCTCCCCCACGCCCACCCCGCTATTGGAAACATTCCTTCTCCATTTAACTCCAAACTGATTGAAATATTTGTTATCTCTCCATGGCAGCTGCTGCAGAGTCGCTGGTAGCTCCTGCATTTGGACAGGATCAATATGTTGATAACATCCCTCGGAATCCCGCAAGAAAGCAGAAGACAAAAGAGTCAAGATGGAATGTGAAACAAGTGACACATTTTTGCAGGAGCAAAAACTCTGCCAGAATTTCGAGGTAGCTATTGCTGAACTTTGTAAGAACTGGAGGTGAAAAGTGATCCATACAATTTGTGGTCAGTGGTCGTTTTCCAACTTTGTAAACCTTTGTAACATTAAACTGGTAAATGTCAAGAAAATTATTTTGAATGATTCCAGGCTAACGCATAAATGCAACAACGTCAGATAAAATGCAAATAATCATTTACAGATACAACTGTAAATATGGATCCGAATTGTTTTATGAAATGTCACCAATTATAGATTTTCTCTTGGCTGCATCATTTACCTGGGTGTAGTTTGAGGGATTTTCAGCCAGTGGAAATGAGAATCCTAATAACAACTGTCTGTTCCTCAAACTACAGAAAATCGGCCTCTTCCGCAAAAAAAACTATTTGCCAGAATTTCGAGGTAGTTATTGCTGCAATTTCTGTAAAGTGGAGGAGACTAGTGAAAGACATTTAATACAATTTGTGTTAAATGGCCATTTTACAAGTAGGTCCCTCGAGGTTTACGTTGCAGCAGTTTGTTTTTCTACATTCAGTTATTACTGAGGTTTTGGGGGAGGGAGAAAGTTACACACAGACAGACAGAGTCCTGGGTTATATCATTTACGACATTGGTTGACATATCCCTCCCCTATTTTCTGTTTACACAGGGACTCACCTTGGACTGTCCCATACCTGGGAGGAAGCGTACAAGTGGAGGGGGCTGAGCGCTCGTTGGATTGGCTGAATTTTGGGAGGACTTGGTGTTTGAGTGATAGGTTCTGGGATATTTGATGACAACGTCAAGCTCCATCCTACTTTTTTCCATGTGGTGTCCGAAGGTGCGTTTCTGTATCTCAGTCTTTGTGGCTCTGTGCCCAGGTGAATTGGAGCTGACTACAGAGTGTGTGTGTGTGTGTGTGTGTGTGTGTGTGTGTGTGTGTGTGTGTGTGTGTGTGTGTGTGTGTGTGTGTGTGTGTTTGTGTGTATTTGTGTGTGTGTGTATGTGCGTGTGTGTGTGAGATTCCAGCCTGGATTACCCTTCTCTCCTTGTCCTACTCTCACCTTTTAACCGAATTCCCACCCGATTGCCACCCTGGCCCATGGTTCTGCTACCCCCACTTCCACCATGGACGAGCTGATGGCAGGAAGGGTTGAGAGTCCAACGATGGAGCACAGACTGTGTGGGATGGTGCGTATTAAATCTGTAATGTCCCTCACTTCCTTTCTGCCTCCCTCGTCTCAATCTCTCTCTCCCTCTCTCTCATTGTGTGTCTCTTTTCTGCCACTGTGTGTGTGTCTCTCTCACTGTCTCAGTCACTCTCTCTCTCTCCCTCTCATGTTTTCATGTCTTTTTCTTTGGCCCGCTCTCTCTCTGTCTCCCCCTTTTCTCTCTTTCTCTCTCTCCCTCTTTGTGTGTCTCGACCTTTCGCTTTATTTCATTCTCTCACTCGCAGGCTTCCCTTTCTCTCTCATTCTTTGGCTCTGTCTTTCTTTCTCTGGCTTTCTCTCTTTCTATCTCTTTCTCTCTCACTCTCAGTCGCTCTCTCTCAGACTTTATTTTCTCTCTGGTTGGCTCTTTCTCTCTTTCTTTCTCTGTGTTTCTTTATTTCTCTCTCACACTCGCAGGCTCTCTGTCTCGCATTCTCAGGCTTTCCTTTCTCTCTCTTTCTCTTTATTTCTCTCTCACTCTCTCTCTCCCCCACTCTCAGCCTCTCTCGCTCTCTCTCTCTCACTGTTTCGCAGGATTTTTATCTCTCCCTAGCTCTGTCTGTCTCTGAGTTTCTTTTTCTCTATTGTTTCCCCTCTTCTTTGGCTCTTTCCCTTCTCAGGCTTTCTATCACCTTATTTCTCCCCGTAACTCTTTTGCTCTCTTCTCAGCTTTGGCTTCGCCGCTTTTATCTCTATTTCTCAGTATTTATTTCTCAGCCTTTTTGGTCCCTCTTTGTCGATGTTTTTCTTTCTTTGGCTCCTTCTCTCTTTATTTTACTTTTTTACTCTCTCTCTCTCTCTCTCTCTCTCTGTCTCTGACGTTCTCTGTTGCTTCCTTTCTGGCTCTTTATTTGTCTCAATATCTTTCTCTTTAGTTGTTTCTGTGACTCACTTTCTCTTTGCCTCTTTTTCTCACTCTCTATCTCAGGATTTTTATCTTTTTCTCGCTCTCTCTTTCTCTCACTTTCTTTTTCTCTTGTTTACTTTTCCCCTCTTCTTTGGCTCGTTCGCTTCTCTTGCTTTCTCTCTCCTTATTTCTTCTCCTAACTCTTTTGCTCCATTCTCAGCTTTGTCTTCGACGCTTTTTCTCTCCTTCTCAGTATATATTTCTTTCTATGCCTTTTTTGTTCCCTTTTTGTCGCTTTTGTTTTTCTGTCTTTGGCTCCTTCTTCCTATCTTTGATTCTCTCACTTTTTTGATTTGCTTTTTTGCTCTCTTCCTCTCTCTCTGACTTTCTCTTTTACTCACTGTCTGCGGCTTCCTTGTTGGCTCTTTATCTGTCTCAATGGCTTTCTCTTTAGTTGTTTCTGTGACTCTCTTCCTTTGTCTCTCTCTCTCTCTCTATCTCTCACTCTCTCTCTCTCTGTCTCTGTCTCTCTCTCTCTCTCTCGCTGTCTCTTCCTCTTTCTCTCTCTCTCTCTCTCTCTCTCTGGTCTTCTCTGCAGCTGCTTCTCTGAGTTCCTTTCTCTCTGGCTCTTTCTGTCTCTCTTTATCTCTATCTCTTTCTGTGTGGCTTTCCCAGTCTTTCTAGATTTCTTCCCCCACCCCCCGGAAAATGTTGATGCCCCCCCCAAATCTCCACCAGCAGAAATCTCCCCCACAAGTACCCCCCGCCCCCGCAAATTCCCATCTGGAAATTTCTCCCTGGAAAATTTCAGTCACGCAAATTTGCCACAGCCGCAAATTTCCCCCTGGGGTTCAGAGAGAAACAGAGAGCGAGAGACTGGGATTCAGAGAATGCAGTTTTTATTTCAGATTTCCAGCATCAGCAGTAATAAACATGGACGAAAATAGCAGTGGACATCAGGAGAATAGAGGAAGTCTGGTGAAATGGTCAGACACATCGCACGTCAACGTCAATGCTGAGAAATGCAAAATTATGCTTTTTGGAAGGAAGGCTGAAGAGAAGCGATATAAACTAAATGGTACAATGTTAAAATGGGTGCAGGGACAGAGAGATCTTGGATTTCATTTGTGTCACATTTTATATCTTAAAGATTCAATTTTAGGCTTCAAATCTTTCAGTTGAATCTAGCTTCATCCTGAAAAGTGTTAGCAAACGTGTAGGGAAATGTGTCACAAGCTGTTTCCATTCAGATAATCCTGCATTGTGGAAGTGTCAGCTGTCGTTGCAGAGACAGGAAATAGGGGTGTTTGAATGGACCTGCAGGTTTTGGTTGATGCAACAAGGTGCAAATTTGATTCTTGTTGCTTGCAGATGCACAGAATAAAAGGTATTTATCGAACACCACATGAAGTAGTTTACCAATGACTGACAAACTTCAAAGACTTCAGACACATGGAAGAAGAGGAGAAGGGAACAATATACAAAACCTGAGACAGACAGACAGCAGCAGTAGGCAAATTAATCTCTTTATATGGTTTTTAATATGAAGGCCTGAAGTGATGATTGAAAAAGCAGGCGTTCACATCCCACACTGGGCTGTTGTGAATTTGAATTCTGATTTTTCTTTAAATAATGTAAATCTGGAATTTAAAAAAACCTCGAGGATGGAATGATTCACTCCTGTCTACTAATGCAAAGCCCGCCTGTGGCTCAGTTTTGCTGTATTTATTAACGATATAATATGATAAGGTGGAATGCCACATACGAATGTTGCAAATGACACAAAAATAGGCAACATTGTAAGCAGTGTAGCTGGAAGCATAAAATTGCAAAGAGATACTAATATCTTATGTGAATGGGCAAAGCTGTGATAGATAGATTTCAATGTCAGCAAAAAAGACTCGAACTTTTTAAATGGTGAAAAGCTAGAAACATTGGACGTGCCAAGAGACTTGGTAGGTCCATGCACATTTGAGTGTAGTATAGATTTACCAGAATGATAACTGGACTCCAAGGGTTAAATCACGAGGTGATATTACACAAACGAGGGATGCATTCCATGGAATTTAGGAGGATCAAGATGTTTTGATCAAAGTTGTTGAGATATTAAGGGAAACTGATGGGGTAGTTTGGGAGAAACTATTTCAGAAGCTTGGGAACATAGGAACAGGAGTAGGCTATTCAGCCCATCGAGCCTCCTCTGCCATTCAATACTATCATGGCTGATCATACACTTCAATGCCCTTTTCCCACACTATCCTTATATACCTTGATGTCATTGGTATTTAGAAATCTGTCAATCTCTGGTTTCAACATAGCAAATGACTGAGCTTCCACAACCCTCTGGGCTAGAGAATTCCAAAGATACACAACCCTCTGAGTAAAACAACTTCTCCTCATTTCAGTCCTAAGTGGATTCGCCCTTATTTTGAAATTGTGTATCTTGTTTATAGACACCTGAACAAGGGGAAACATCGAACTGGCATCTCCCCGTCCATCCCTTTAAGCATTTTGACGGTTTCAATAAGATCACCTCTCATTCTTCCAAACTCCAATGAGTACAGGCCCAACCTGCTCAACCTTTCCTCATAAGACAACCCCTTCATCCCAGGAATCAGCCTAATGAACATTCTCTGAACTGATTCCAATGCATCCAGGCCTCACCATTTATAGACTTTCAAAGATGCCAAACACCTTAATATTTCCCCTCACTCTGTTTATCCCATCCAATATTTCACACTGCTCCTCTTTAACTACAATGTCTGCATCGTTCCGCGGCTTTTATGAAGACAGCCACAATGTATTCATTATGAACCATGCCCATATCTCCCACCTCCATACAGACATTCCCTTTTTGGTCCCTAATACTCTATTCTTAGTTATCCTCTTACTCTTCGTGTATATGTAAAACATTTTTGCATTTTCCTTGCTTTCACTTGGTAATATTATTTCCCATTATCTCTTCGCTTTCCTAATTTGCTTTTTAATTTCACCCCTGAACTTCCTTCACTCCTCTTGGCATCCTTTGGTGTTGAGCTGTCGATATCTGACATAAGCTTCCCTTTTGTCCCTTATCCAAAGGGCTCTAGATTTGGGAGTCCCACCCTATTTGTCTTTGTGTGAAAATATTTGTTCTTAGCACTCACTAATTCTCACTGCACTGAGACCTTCAGGTAGCTGTCTCCAGTCCACTTTGCTAAATCCAAAGAAGGGTCACTGACCCGAAACGTTAACTCTGCTTCTTTTTCCACAGATGCTGCCAGACCTGCTGAGTGGTTCCAGCATTTCTTGTTTTTATTGCTAAACCCTCCCCTCCCTGGAACTACCATTTCCTCTGATCCCCCTGATGAACCCTCACATCCTTCTGAATATGTGGTGACCAGAACTGGATGCAATAATCCAGTTGTGGACTAACCAGAGCATTGGAAAGGTTCAGTGTGACTTTCGTGCTTTGGTGCTCACAACTATTGATGAAGCCCAAGCTCCCCAATACTTAGCTGACGAGTCTCTCAATATCATCTTCCACCTTCAAAGATGTAAGTACATGTACACCCCGGTCCCTCTATCTCTGCACACTCCCGAGAACTGGGCCGTTAATGCTACATTGACTTTCCCTGTCTCTTCTGCCAGAAAGAGAGCTGGGAGGAAGGAGAGAGAGCTGGGGAGCAGAGACAGTGGGGAAGAGACAGTGAGTTGATGAGAGAGAGACGGGGGCAAGGAATGGGGACAGATAATGAGAGAGGGTGAGGGAGAGGGGGAACAGAGGGAGTAAAAAAGGGACGAGAGGGGGAGGGGAGGAGAGCGAGCGAGGGGGCAGAGAGTGAGAGAGAGAGAGAGCAGGTAGGAGAGAAACCATTGGGGAGAAAGGGCGAGAGAGAGGGGGTGTTATGGCCGTATGAGAAACGTGTAGACGGGTCTGTTACTGTCTTCACCTGGTCTTATTGTAACAGCGCTTAATTTTAACGTGTTTTGCGTTCCCCCTTGGTGACTACTTGTTCACCGCTTTCCAATTATAAGACAACGGAATGAGCACAAACAGCCTTTTTAGGTTAAAAGAAGAAAGATGAAATTTATTAAACCTTATACTTAAACTCTAATATGGTTAACGCCGACAGAGAAACGACTGGCCCACGCCAGCATGCACACGTAATATAAACATGAGAATAGGGACAAAAAAGAGCAGATGGAAAGATAAGTAGAGTCGTTAGAGGAAATATTTTATTACTGTTTCTCGAGCTCGCTGCAGTTCTTGTTTGAAGATATGGTCTTGCATTTCCTTGGAGCATAGTGTTCCTTTTAAACCTGGTTCACGTCGGAGACATTTTTTCTCTCTTTGAGATTACGTGTCTTCAATGGTTTCCGGAGCTGGTGACAGCAAGATGAGGGCAGACAGGTGAGAAGTCTTATCAAAACAGGCGCCAGGAATTTTCTCAGTTCGAATCCTTTATTGAAAGTTCAAATCTCAACAGCCAGCTAGTAACATGACTATGTTCAGTATTGAGAAGGACGATGTCGTTGTAAAGCTCAGGGAGGGAGATTGTGATATACTTGAAAAGAATAGCAATGAAAGGGGGGGGGGGAGGGGGCGGGAGATATTGGCTGTTTTTGCGAGCTTAGAAGTGGATAAATGCCCAGGCCTAGATGAGATGCATCCCAGGCTATTACATGAGGCAACGGAGGAGATATCAGGGGCTCTGACACAAATTTTCAAATTCTCTCTGGACACAGGAGAGGTGCCAGAGGACTGGAGGACTGCGAATGTGGTACCATTAGTCTATGATACCAGAGTTAAACCAGGTAATTACAGGCCAGTGGTCTGACCAACATCAGTGATAGGCAAACCATTGGAAAATATCTGAGGGACAGGATTATCCTCACTTCGAGAAGCAAGGATTAATCAAGGATAATCAGCATGGCTTGGTCAGAAGGTGATCATGTATAACTAACTTGTTTGAATTTTTCGATGTGACTAGGTGCCTAGATAATGGTAAAGTAGTTGTTGTAGTTCACATGGACTTCAGTGAGGCTTTTGATAAGGTCCCGCATGGGAGATTCTCAAGAAGGTAAGAGCCCAGGGATCCGGGGCAATTTGGCAAATGGGATGCAAAACTGGCTTGGTGGCAGGAGGCAGAGGGTGATGGTCGAAGGTTGTTTTTGCGATAGGAAAACTGTGACCATTGGTGTGCCACAGGTATCGGTGCTTGTTGTGGTGCACATTAATTAACATAAAGGAAGTATGATCAGTAAGTTCGCAGATGACATGAAAATTGATGGTGCCATAAATAGTGAGGAGGAAAGCCTTAGACTGCAGGACGATATTGATGGGCTGGAAAGATGGGCAGAACAGTGGCAAATGGAATTTAATCCTGAGAAGTGTGAGGTGTTGCATTTTGTAAGGACTAAAAAGGCAAGGGAAAATACAATGATGGTAGGTCCCTATGGATTACATAAGGTCGGAGGAACTTGGTGTACCTTTCCATAGATCTCTCAAGGCAGCAGCACAGTTACATTAGATGGTCGCCACACTATAGGAAGAATGTGATTGCACTGGAGAGAGTGCGGAGGAGATTCACCAGGATGTTGCCTGGGCTGGAGCATTTCAACTGTGAAGAGAGATTGAAAAGGCTAGGGTTGTTTTCCTTAGAGCAGAGGAGGTTGATGAGGCAGCTGAGCGGCGTGTACAAAATTATAAGGGGCATATATAGGGTAGACTGCAGGAAACGTTTGCCTTAAGAGAGGTGGCAATAACCAGGAGCATTGATTTAAGGTAAGTGGCAGGAGGTTTAGAGGGGATTTGAGGAAATAATCTTTCACCCAGAGAGTGTTCGGAATCAGGAACACATTGGCAGAAGGGGTGGTAGAGGCCTGAACTCACACAACATTTAAGAAGTATTTGGATGAGCACTTGAAATGCCATAGCAGACAAGGCTGCCGTCGAAGTACTAGAAAATGGGATTAAAATAGGTAGGTGCTTGATGGCCAGCACAGACACGAAGGGCTGAAAGGCCTCTTTCTGTGATGTATATCTGTATGACTAAAACTGCTCTGTTCTGACCACCTCTTCTGCGTATTGGGGAAGCAACTACTGGATCTCTTTTGTTCCAACACTGCTCGTACTATGCAAATAGCCTTCCTGTCAGGGACTTGTAATTTTAAGTATTAATGCTCATGTGACGAAATCATGTGAGCCTCAGTCTTGGCAGGTAGGTGTTTGCCTGACAGGGAGGAGCAGGGAGCGAGAGAAGGGGACTCGGTAGATGTACAGAGAGAGAGTGATAGAGAGAAAGAGGGGAGGAGACAGAGAAGGAGGTGGAAAAGTGAAAAAAGAGCGAGTGGAGCAGACAGAGAAAGTGAGAGAGAGAGGGGGACAGAGAGAGAGAGAGTGGCGGGTGGGTAGGGAGAGAGCGGTAAGGGGGAGAGAGGTGAGGAGGAGAGATGGGGAGAGAGAGGGTAGCAGAGCGAGCGAAAAGGGAGGAGGGAGAGAAGGGGAGAGCGAACGGGGAGAAAAGAGGGAACAGAAAAAAGAGAGAGAGAGAGAGAGCACAGCACAGAGAGAGGGGGCAGAGAGAGAGGAAGGCAGAGAGAGAAAGAGGGGGACAGAGAGAGGGGACAGAGTGAAATACAGAGAGGCGGGAGAGAGAGGGTGAGAGTGGGGGCAGAGAGAGAGAGAGTGTGTGTGGCGACAGAGAAAAGAGAGGTACACAGAGAGTTGGGACGACACAGAGGGGAGGAGAACAACACAGAGAGGGGGAACAAGATAGAGAAGGGATACACAGAGATAGAGAGAGAGGGAAAGAGTGATCAAGATCACTCCTGACCTACCCACCACCGTAGGTTCAGAAGTGGGGATGTTCACTAATGATTGCCAAATGCTCAGCACCATTTACTACTCCTCAGATACTGAAGTAGTCCGTGTCCAGATGCATCAGGGCATGGAGAACATTTATGCTTGGGCTGATATGTGGCAAGTGACATTTGCACCACACAAGTGCCAGACAATGACCATCCCCAAAAAGAGAGAATTCAAGCATCTCCCCTTGACATTCATTGGCATTACCATTTCTGAAATCCCACTATCAGCATCCTGGGGGATACCATTGACCAGAAACTGAACTAGACCAGCCACATAAATGCCGTGGCTACAAAAGCAGGTCAGAGCCAAGGGATTCTGCAGCACGTAACTCATCGCATGTCTCCCCAATGCCTGTCCGCCATCTACAAGGAAAAATTTAGGGTTGTGATGAAATACTCTCCTCTTGCCCTGATGGGTTCAGGTCTCAAACACTCAAGAAGCTCGCCACCATCCAGGACAACGCACTTCTCTTGATCTGCAGCACATCCACAAACATTCACGCCCTCTACCACCAATGCCCAGTGGCAACAGTGTGTACCATATGCAAGATGCACTGCTGCAACGCACTAAGGCTCCTAAAACAGCACTTTCTAAACTCACGACCAGAAGACCATACAAGTTCGGTGCAGAAGGAGGCTATTCGTCCCATCAAGCCTGCTCCGCCATTCAATAAGATCATCGATGATCGATTTCTATCTCGAATTCCATGCTCCCATCTAGAGCCGATAATGGTTCATTCCCTTGTCTAACAAGAATCTATCTATGCCCGCTTTAAACATTTTCAATGACCACGCCTCCAACACTTTCTGAGGCATCGAATTGCAAAGTCGCAAAACTCTGTGAGAGAAAAAAAATCTCTTTGCCTCTGTCTTATAAGGGTGACCCCTAATTTTAAAACAGTGCACCCTTGTTCTGAGCTCTCCCATAAGAGGAAATATCCGTTCCACATCTATCTTGTCACGACCGTTCAGGATCTTCCATACTTCAATCAAGTCTCCCCTCACTCCTCTAATCTCCAGTGAAAGCAAGCTGAGTCTTTCCAACATTTCCTCATAAGAAAACCCGCTCATTCCCAGTATCAATCTCGGAAACCTCCTCTGAACCGCCTCCAGCACATTCACATCCTTCCTTAAATATGGAGACCAAAAGTGCACACAGTATTCGAGATGTGATCGCACCAATGCCCTGTATAACTGAATCATAGCATCCTTACCTTTATTTCAATTCCTCTCGTAATAAAGGACATCACTTCACTGGATTTCTTTATTACTTGCTGTACCCACAAGCTATCTTTCTGTGACTCATGCACTAAACACCTGGACCCATTTGCACCTCGGAATTCTGCAGTACTTCCCCGTTTAAGACACACTTTGTGTTTTGACCTTCCTGCCAAAGTGAACAACTTCACATTTTCCCACATGTTACTCCATCTGCCAGAATTTTTGCCTACTCACTGAACATATCCATAATGTTCTGCAAGCTCTATATGCCCTCTTCACAACTTACTTTCCACCTATATTTATGTCATCTGCAAATTTAGTTACTATGCCATCGCTCCCCTCATCGAAGTGATTGATATAAATAGAAAAAAGTTGAGGCCCAACGCAGACCCCTGCAGGACTGCACTCGTCACATCCAGCCAATCAGAAAAGGACCCATTTATGCATGCTCAAGTATTTTTTGCCAGCCAGCCAATCTTCTATCCATGCTAATATATTACCCCCCTACACCGTGAGCTCCCACTTTGCGCAATAGCTTTTCATGTGGCACTTTTTCAAATGCCTTCTGCTAATCCAAGTGCAGTCCATCAGCGGGCTCCCCTTCATCCACAGCGCATGTCACTCAGTCAAAGAACTGCAACAAATTGTTTAAACATGATTTCCCTTACACAAAACCATGCTGACTATTCACGAATACCTTGAGTTTTTCTAAGTGCCCAGCTAGAACCTCCTTAATGATCGATTCTAACAGCTTCCCCACGACAGACGTCAACCTAACGGGCCTATAGTTACCTGTTTTCTGCCTCCCCACCCTCTTGAATAGAGGGGTTATATTTGCTACTTGCCAATCTGATGCAACCTTTCCATCAACTGAATTTTGCAAAATTAACACCAAAACATCTACTACCTCTTTCGCACCTCTTTTAAGACCCTCAGATGAAGTCCATCAGGACCTGGGCAGTTGCCAGCCCGCAGCTCCATCACTTTGCTCAGTACTGCTTTTCTGGTGATTGTAATTTTTGCAGTTCCTCTCTTCCTTCCACCTCCTGATTTTCAGCGATTACTGGAATGTTTTTGGTATCCGCTATAGTGAACGTAAAAGTAATATATTTGTTCATTTCATTCGCTAGTTCCTCATTGTCTACTATTAACTCTCAACTCTCACTCCCTAGAGCAACAACACTCACTTTACTTACTCTTTTCCTTTTAAAATACCTGTAGAACCTCTTGGTATTCGTTTCTACATTTCCAGCTAGCTATGCTCTGCCATTCTAGATATTTTGAACAGCCACTCATCTTTGCACACTTATAAGCTTTTACATTAAGTTTGATGGTTTCCTTAACTTACTCAGTTAAACACGGATGGTGGGTCCTCCCCTTAGAATCTTTCATTACAGTAGGCATACACATATTCTGAGTATTCTGAAATATCGCCTTAAATGTCTGCCACTGCTTCTCTATTGATCTGTCAGCTAGCCTAGTAGCCTAGTTCATTCAGCCAGTTCAGCTTTCATGCAAACATATTTGTCCTTCATTAAGTTTAAAATACTGGTCTTAGACCAACCGCTGTCGCTTTCAAACTGGAAGCAAAATTGAATCATATTGTAGTCAATGCGAGCTCGATGTGCCTTTACTCTGGGTCATTAATTAATCATGTCACATTACATAATGTCAAGTCCAATATAACCGGCTCTCTGGTTGGTTCCAGAAAGGTAGATAGATAGACAGATAGGCAGAAAGATAGACAGACAGATACAGACAGATAGGAAGATAGATAGATAGATCGATAGATAGATGGATAATAAAAACAAAACACTGAAGAGTCTCTGCCAGTCATGGATGAGCTGGACGTACAGCCGACAAAATCGGAACTCAGTGATGCCATTCATTCTCTAGCCAGCAGAAAAGCACCTGGGAAGCACAGCATTACCCTGAAATAATCAAGAGTACCAAGCCTGCTATACTTCCAGCACTCGACGAACTGCTTTGCCTGTACTGGGACGAGGGAGCAGTACCACAGGACATGCGCGATGGCAATATCATCACCCTCTATAAGAACAAGGGTGACCGCGGTGACTGCAACAATTACCATGGAATCTCCCTGTTCAGGATAGTGGGGAAAGTCTTCACTCGAGTCGCTTTAAACAGGCTCCAGAAGCTGGCTGAGCGTGTCTACCCTGAGGCACAGTGTAGCTTTCGAGCAGTGAGATCCAACATTGACATGCTGTTCTCCCTTTACCAGCTACAGGAGAAATGCCGTGAACAACAGATGCCCCTCTACATTGCTTTCATAGATCTCACCAAAGCCTTTGACCTCGTCAGCAGACATGGTCTCTTCAGACGACTAGAAAAGATTGGATGTCCACCAAAGCTACGAAGTATCATCACCTCATTCCATGACAATATGAAAGGCACAATTTAGCATAACAGCACCTCATCAGACCCATTTCCTATCCTGAGTGGCATGAAACAGGGCTGTGTTCTCGCACCTACATTGTTTGGGATCTTCTTCTCGCTGCTGCTCTCACATACATTCAACCCTTCAGAAGAAGGAATTTTCCTCCACACAAGATCAGGTGGCAGGTTGCCCGTCTAAGAGCGAAGACCAAAGTACGGAAAGTCCTCATCAGGGAACTCCTCTTTGCTGACGATGCTGCTTTAACATCTCACACTGAAGAGTGGCTGCAGAGTCTCATCGACAGGACTGCGGCTGCCTGCAACGAATATGGCTTAAAAATAAGCCTCAAGAAAAAGAACATCATGGGACAGGACATCAGAAATGCTCCATCCATCAATATCGGCGACCACGCTCTGGAAGTGGTTCAAGAGTTCACCTACCTCGGCTCAACTATCACCAGGAACCTGTCTCTCGATGCAGAAATCAACAAGTGCATGGGAAAGGCTTCCACTGCTATGTGCAGACTGGCCAAGAGAGTGTGGGAAAATGGCGCACTGACACGGAACACAAAAGTCCGAATGAATCAAGCCTGGGTCCTCAGTAACTTGCTCTACGGCAGCGAGGCCTGGACAACGTATGTCAGCCAAGAGCGACGTCTCAATCCATTCCATCTTCGCAGCCTCCGGAGAATCCTTGGTATCAGGTGGCAGGACTGTATCTCCAACACATCCCCAGCAGATACACCCGACTGAGCCAGTGGCACTTGAGATGGCTTGGCCATGTGAGCCACATGGAAGATGGCAGGATCCCCAAGGAAACATTGTACAGCGAGCTCATCACTTGTATCAGACCCACCGGCCGTCCATGTCTCCGCTTAAAAGACGTCTGCAAACGCGATATGAAGTCCTGTGACATTGATCACAAGTCGTGGGAGTCAGTTGCCAGTGATCGCCAGAGCTGGCGGGCAGCCATAAGGTGGCGCTAAAGTGTGGCGAGTCGAAGAGACTTCGCAGTTGGCAGGGAAAAAGACAGAAGCGCAAGGGGAGAGCCAACTGCGTAACAGCCCTGACAACCAATTTTATCTGCCGCACCTGTGGAAGAGTCTATCACTCTAGAATTGGCCTTTATAGCCACTCCAGGCGCTGCTTCACAAACCACTCACCACATCCAGGTGCTTACCCATTGTCTCTCGAGACAAGGAGGCCAAAGAAGAAGAAGATTGTTACACCTCTCTGAGATTTGCCTACATATTTTCTTCCTGTCTGTTTAGAGGCCTGTAGTACACTCCCAGCCAAGTGATTGTCCCCTTTTTGTTTTTAAGTTCTACCCATATGGCCTCATTTGAGGAATTTCTAAGATATCATCCTTCCTTACTGCAGTAATTGACTCCTTGATCAACAGTGCAATGCCACCTCCTTTTTTACCCCCTCACCTGACTTGCCTGTAGATTCTGTACCCTGGAATACTGAGCTGCCAGTCCAGCCCCTCCCTCAACCATGTCTCTGTGATAGGAATAAGATCATAATCCCATGTGCTAATCATCGCTCTCAATTCATCTGCCTTGTTAGTAAGACTCCTTGCATTAAAATAGATGCAATCCAGCCTTGCATTTTTCACTTGTGCAATAACAGGTCTATATTTGCTCTGCCTTCCAGACTGACTCAGTTTCTCTTTTAAATTTGACTGTGTTTAACCCCTTACTGTACCTCCACTCTGTATCCGACCCCCCTGCCAAATTAGTTTAACCCCCCCCCCCCCATCCCCAAAATAGCACTAGCAAACCTCTCAGCAAGTATGTTGGTCCCGTTCCAGTTCAGGTGCATCCCGTCCAACTTGTACAGGTAGTTCCCACCTTTGCCAGAAACAGACCCAGTGGTCGAGGAAACTAAGGCCCTCCCTCCTGCACCATATCCTTAGCCATGCATTCATCTGCTCTACCCTCTTATTCCTATACTTATTAGCATGTGGCATTGGGAGTAATCCAGAGATTACAACCTTTGAGGTCCTGCTTTTTAATCTGCTATCTCGCTCCCTAAATTCTGGTTGCAGGACCTCATCCCTCTTTCTACCTATGTCATTGGTGCCAATGTGTACCATGACCTCTGACTGTTCACCCTCCCCCTTGTCCTGCAGCCACTCTGTGACATCCTTGACCCTCGCACCAGGTAGGCAACACACCATCCTGGAGTCACGTTTGCAGCCACAGAAATGCCTATCTGTACTTCTTACGATAGAATCCCCTATCACTATAGCTCTTCTACTCCTTTTCCTCCCCTCCTGTGCAGCTGATCCACCTGTGGTGCCACAGAATTGGTTCTTGCTGCATTCCCCTGAGAAGCTATTTCCCCAACAGTATTCAAAGTAGAAAATCTGTTAGAAAGCGAGATGGATCCAGGGGACTCCTTCACTACCTGCCTAGTTCTTCTACTCTACCTGGTGGGCACCCATTCCCTTTCTACCTGAGCAGTCTTTACCTGCGGTGTGACCACCTCCCGATATGTGCGATCCACGATGATCTCAGCCTCGCGGATGCTCCACAGTATCTCCAGACGCCGCTCCAGATCCGAAACGTGGATTTCGAGTAGCTGCAGCTGGAGACACTTCCTGCACACGTGTTCGCCCTGGACACTGTAAGTGTCCCTGACTTCCCACATTGCACAGGAGGATCACTCCACATTGCTGAGCTGCCCTGCCATGACTTACCCTTAATTTATCCCCTTAAATTACCCAAAAAGTAAATTATTTACACTAGGGACCTTGATTCTCCCCCAAAAAACAAAACCTCCTTTAGAGTAACTCCCTAACTGCAGATACTCACCAACCAATCACCTTGCAGCCTTCCTATGACATCACTGCTCACTTTGTTTTCAAACTCCGGCGTGCCTGGACTGCTCTCTGCTCCTCTCCCGGAAGGTGAGTGACTGGGCCGCAATCCTCGGGCTCAATTTATTGGCTCCACTCTTGGTGTTCTCCCCACAGGTCTGCTCCTCTCCCGGAAGGTGAATGACTGGGCCACGATCCTCGGGCTCAATTTATCGGCTCCGCTCTCGGTGTTCTCCCCTCAGGTCCAGTCCTCTCCCGGAAGGTCAGCGACTGGGCCGCGATCCTTGTGCTCAATTTATTGGTTCTGCTCTCGGCGTTCTCCCCACAGGTCCACTCCTCTCTGCTCCACTCCCAGAAGGAATGTAAGTCTGGTATCTGTGACGGACAATGAGGAGAAACACAATATCAGGAGAGAGTGGAATACATTTTACTCTTTAGACGATATTATTTAATATATTTCAGCTGTTTCTTGTTTCACAAATATTTTGGCGGGCTTTTCAAATTTGAGAATGGGTTTCACGTCTGACAATTTGCCACTGTCAATCTCCGCCCCATTTTCTCATTGCCCTTTGATGATCGGCGAAATAGCAGCTACCTGATTGGTGACATGAACCAGCCAATGAGATTCAGCAGCCAGTAACCAATCAGAAGTAGCCGGACTGTATTCCTCCAGAAGTTAAAGCAGGGAAGTGCAGGAGGAATTCCTCACTCTTTGTGAAAGTATTTGTGAGATTGTGGCAATGTCTGGAAGAGGAGCAGGAGAGAGACCATGATCCTGTCTCAGGTAAGTTTTTGAGTAAAATGGATATAACCAATTCTGTAACTTCAGGCCAGGGAGTGTGTAACACCGTTCGGGTGGCAGTGAAGGATAATGATGGAGATGCAGCGGTTGATCGTTGATCGTACCTTCTTCATTAATAAAATCCTTATTGATTGCTGTGGATTCCAAGCTGCGAACATCTTCTGCCTGCAGGACTTCCCCAACTGTGGATATTTTGACGTGACGTTCAAGTACGTGGCAGATGCATCAAGTTCCTGAAGATGTTCAAGGAGAAGGGAAACCAGGCGCCGCTGTCGATCCTCACAATGGAGCCGCTCTTCACACTGCCATCGCAACGTGACCGGGTGGTGAGAATCCACCTCTACAACTCCCATGTTCCTGTCGTGGATGAACCCACCTTACTCACCAGGTATGTTGAGGTGGCCGGCGGCAGCACTGATGTCAAGGACCCATTTGGGAATTGGACCAGTTAGCGGCAGGTCAAGGTGACCTTGAAGGACGATGCCAACGGAGCCATCATCCATCCTCCCTCCAGCTTCACTTTCGGGGGAAGTCGAGGCTTCATGTTCGATGCGGAGCAGCCCAGAGTTTGTCGTACCTGCGGCAAATCTGGTCACGTGGCAGCCAACTGCAGCACAGTCGTCTGCAAGAACTGCAGGCCATCAGACCAAGGACTGTAAACATTGTAAGTACTGCAACCTGTGAGGTGGGGCAGGCCACCTCTACAAAACCTGTCCCAAACACTGCCTCAGTTATGCTCAGGCAGCAAGGACCAACGAAAGGAGAAGGAACGGTGAACATGTCTGGTGCTGGGAGGGAAACAAGCAATCCTCCCCACAGCGATGAAAGTCTATCTGAGAAAGAGAAGAAAGAGGAGGCAGCTGCAACCAGCAACCCAACAACTACTCCGTGCCTGGAAACTCCTCCTCCACAGACAGAATTAATGGAGGAGGAGGCAGCAGATGGACAAGCAGGTCAGTGGCAGGTGGTACAAAGGAAGACCACAAAGAAAAAACCTCCAAAAATAGAACAGGTCACCACCCAAACCAGTGGCAAGAGGAGGCTACTGTCTGAGACAGACGACAGCAGCTCCTCCTCACTGGACGAGGAAGGGCCGGAATGATGGCACCTCCAAAAGAAGCAGCAGGACTCAAAGGAGCTGGAAGATAAAGCCCCCCAGCTCCGGGGCACTGGAAGCTGTGACGAGCCTAGTGCACCCCAAACCCAAAGCGCGGAACCCAGTGAGATGCTCAGTGCACCCCAGCTACGGGAGACCGAGAGCAGCGAAGTGTCCAGCGCACTCCAGCTCCAGCTCCTGGAAGTCAGGAACAGTGATGTCTTCGAGGAGGGACCGAGGGGAAAGACACCAACAGCAGAGGACAAACCAAGCCTTGCTGCCTACAAGACCCGCCCCCCACCCGCCGATGTCACCCCAGTGGAAAAAAACCCTCATGAGGGGTTTCTGGGCTCAACGAATGTGAAACAGCTTGCGTACACTATGGGTATGCAGGAACACACTCAAGGACTGGGACTAGCAAGGACACCTGGTGTGGTGAGCAACACCCAACTTTATAGTGGATATAAAGATTGCTTCGATTAACATGCATTGTGTTAAATCCACCACGTGATGTGTTTCAACCTTGGATGACTTCGCAAAGGGCAAAGCCGGCATACTGTTTCGTCAGGAGTGTGGAATCCTGCACCGCAGCACTTACAGGCAATGGTCACGATGGTGATCCCATGGGACATCGATCTGGTCCAGGGGAAATGATTCCTGTTCCTCCGGCCTGGGGATTCTGCTGCGGGAAGGCAACTTAACCATCTCTGAAGTTAAGATGCTGGTGGGCGGTCGCCTTCTCGTAGCAGATGTAATGTACAACAATGCTCCGCTCCATTTCAGCAACGTGTATGCCCCGGTCCAATGCAGCGAGCAGCTGACCATCCTCCAGCAGCTCCCACTGCTGCTGGCGAAATCCAGGCCGGTCATTCTTGGAGGTGACTTCAACTGCATCATTGATGCAGCTGGACGATCTGGCAGTGACGACAGAAAACTGGACGCTACGCCCAGATTCTTAAAGGAAACAGTAAAAAATGCAAAACTGCACAATGTCTTCAGCAAACCTGCAGACAGAGAGCAGCATAGATACACCTGGTCAAGATCGGACGGGTCTGCCCGTTCCAGGATTGACTTCCTGTATGTGTCCCCTGCTTTCACGGTCAGATCCACCGACATCAAGCCGGTGTTCTTCTCCGACCACTGCCTCTTACTGGTTGACTGTCACTTACAGAATGACCAGCGGGTTGGCAGGGGGACATGGAAGCTCAATGCTACACTGCCAACCACAGAGAACATTGTGGAACTCAAAAGAGATTGATAAAGTTGGAAAACAGTGAGACCCTCTTTGAGTATCCGGTGAACTGGTGGGAAGTGATCAAGGAGAACATCAAGAGGTTCTTTATCTCCAAAGGTGTTCAGAGGGTGAGAGAGACAGAGGGAAATGTCCTAACTCCAGAAAAGAATGCAAAATCTGCTCTGGCTGCAGTCGATGGGGGTCGAGGTCAAGGAGGATCGCCCAGAGGTGAAGAGCCAGCAGGCCTCGCTATTTGCCATGGAGGCCTCCAAGATCATCTTCCGGTCCAGAGTCCGCTCCATTGAGCAGGATGAGACGTGCTCGCGTTTCTTCTTCCAAAATGTACAGAGAGAGCTCTGTGATCAGCAGCCTGAAGGAAGAGGATGGCTTTTGAGACGAAGAAAACTCCCGGAAGCGATGGCTTACCAGTTGAGTTGTATTCGGCCCTGTGGTACTGGGTCAGCCCAGACCTGTTGGAAGTATACGAGAGTATGCTCCTGGACGGCAGCATGTCAGAATCCATGAGGAAAGGCATCATCACCCTCATCTACAAGCAGAAGGGGGAGGGGGCAGAAATCAGAAATTGGCGGCCCATCTCACTGCTTAACGTAGACTACAAGGTTCTGTCCAAAGTCATCGCCAGTCGAGTCAAGTCTGCTCTGGAGTTGGTGATTCACCCTGACCAGACCTGTACTGTTCCCAGCAGGAAGAACTCTGATAGTGTCGTGCTACTCAGGGATACGATCGCCTATGAATGGGTCAGGAGGGTGGACACATGCCTCATCAGCCTGGACCAGGAGAAGGCTTTTGACAGGATATCGCACACATACATGATGGACGTGTTTTCCAAAATGGGGTTTGGGGAGGGAATCTGCAATTGGATCAAACTGCTCGACACAAACATCAGTAGTGCAGTCCAAAAAATTGGGTGGGAATCAGAAAGTTTCCAATCAAATCTGCAGTCAGACAGGGCTGTCATCTTTCCCGTGCCTTGTCTGTTTGCTGTATCGAACCCTTTGCTGAGTCTATTAGGAAGGATGCGGGCATAAGAGGGGTGACAATCCCAGGCAGTGGAGTCACTCAGGTCAAAGCCTCCCTGTACATGGATGATGTTGCTGTATTCTGATCGGATCCGCTGTCCTTTCCAGACTGAGGAGCATCTGCGACCAGTTCAAACTGGATTCGGGAGCCAATGTTAACCATGGCAAGAGCGAGGCCATTCTCCTTGGAAACTGGGCTGACCGATCCTTTGTCCCCTTCACCGTCAGGTCAGACTACCTGAAGGTGCTGGGGATATGGTTTGTCAGGGCCGGGACGTGCACCAAAACCTGGGAGGAGCGAGTAGCCAGGGTACAACATAAACTGAGTAAGTGGGAGCAGCGATCTCTCTCTATTATGGGTAAGAACCTGGTCATCAGGTGCAACGTGCTCACGTTGTTGCTGTCCGTGGCACAGGTCTGGCCCATACCCCACTCCTGCGCTGTGGCCATCACCCAAGCCATTTCCCACTTTATCTGAAGACGGAAAATGGACCGGGTCCGGAGGGACACGATGTTCAAACCTCTGGATAAAGGCGAAAGAATGTACTCAACGTCGCCCTCAACCTGATGGCCACCTTAGTATGTGGCTGCATCAAGCTGTGCGGAGAGCCCCAGTATGCAAACACCAAGTGTCACTACGTGCTGAGGTTCTATCTGACCCCGGTGTTGCGAAGGATGGATCTGGTCACATTGCCACGGTACGCTCCATCCAGTTGGACTGTGCGTTCGTGGAAATATTTGTGTGGAAAAACACCTTTGACCACCAATCCCTCAGACAGTTGTCTGCACGGAATGTCCTCAAGTAGATTTTTGGAAAAGAAAAGTCTGGAAGAGGAAAGACCGGCGGGAAAGCTCGGTCCAAGGCCAAGTCTCACTCCTCCCGGGCTGGACTGCAGTTCCCGGTGGGCCGTGTTCACAGGCTCCTGAGAAAGGGTAACTATGCTGAGCGTGTGGTTGCCGCAGCCCCGGTCTATCTGGCTGCTGTGCTCGAGTATCTGACCGCTGAAATCCTCGAGTTGGCAGGCAACGTGGCCCAGGACAACAAGAAGACCCGCAACATCCTCAGACACCTGCAGCTGGCCGTCCAGAATGACGAGGAGCTCACCAAGCTGCTGGGAGGGGTGACCATCACTCAGGGCTGGGTGCTGCCTAATATCTAGGCCATGCTGCTGCCCAAGAAAACCAGCGCTCCGGGCACCAAAACCAAGGCAATCTGCCAGGATTTTATCAAATACCCAAAGGTTCTTTTCAGAGCCACCCACAGTATCATTCTTGTAAATCTCCTCTGTACTCTCTCCATAGCAATTATGTCCTTTCTGTAATGTGATGACCAGAACTGTACGCAATACTCCAGCTGTGGCCAAACCACCGTTTTAAACAGTTCTTGCATTACATCCCTGCTTTTGTCGACCAAGAAAGGAAAGCTTTCCATATGCCTTCTTCACCACTCTATCTACCTATCCTGTCACTTTCAGGGACCTGTGGACATGCACTCCAGAGTCTCTCACGTCTTCTACCCTCTCAAAATCTTCCCGTTCATTGTGTATTCCCTTGTTTTGTTTGCGCTGCCAAAATGCATTACCTCATACTTCTCAAGATTGAATTCCATTTGCCACTTTTCCGCCCACTCAACTAATCCATTCATATCATTCTGAAGTCTTCAGCTATCCTCCTCACTATCAATTACACGGCCAATTTTTGTGTCATCAGCAAATTTCTCAATCATAGCTCCCACATTTAATTCCAAATAATTAATGTGTACCACAAACAGCAAGGGACCCAACACTGAGCCCTGTGGAATGCCACTGAAAACGGCTTTCCATTCGCAAAAACATCCGTTGACTACTATCCTTTGTTTCCTGCCACTGAGTCAATTTTGGATCCAACCTGCCACATTCCCCTGTATCCCACGGGCTTTCATTTTACTGACCAGTCTGCCATGTGGGACCTTATCAAATGCCTTACTAAAATCCATGTAAACCACATCCACCGAACTATCCTCATCAATGCTCCTTGTTACTTCCTCAAAAATATCAATCAAGTTAGTCGGACATGACCTTCCCTGAACAAATCCATGCTGACTATCCCTGATTACGCCATGTCTTTCTAAGTGGTAGTTTATCCTGTCCCTCAGAATTGATTCGAATAATTTACCCACCACTGAAGTCAGACTTACCAGCCTATAATTATTTGGCCTATCCCTCACATCCTTTTAAAATAATAGTACAACTTTCGCAGACCTCCAATTCTCTGGCACCTCCCCCAAATCCAGTGAGGATTTGAAGATGATCCTCAGCGCATCCACTATTTCCTCCCTGGCTTCCTTTAACAACCTCAGATGCAAACCATCCGGCCCTGGTGATTTATTCATTTTCAAGGATGTCAGACTCTCTAGTACTTCCACTCTCATTATGCTTATCGTATCTAATATTTCACACTCCTCTTCTTTTACTACAATGTCTGCATCATCCCTCTCCTTTGTGAAGGCAGAGACAAAAAACTCATTAAGAACCCAGCCCACATCTTCTGGATCCACACAGAAGTTCCCTTGTACATCTCTGATAGGCCGTACCCTGTCCTTAGTTATCCTCTTGCTCTTAATGGACTGATAAAACATCTTTGGGTTTCCTTCAAGTAGTTGTATCCAGTCCACATCCACCAAATCATCTCTCAGTTTTGTAAAATTTGCCTTCCCCCAATTTCGAACTTTTACTTTTAGAGCTGCCCTGCCATTACTTAGCTTTACAAACTCATTATTGCTCGTGCAATAAGTGTAATAAGTAGAATAATTTACCAGTTACTCACCGATCAGCTTCTTCCCCTGTATCGTGGAGGCTGATAAGGCAGAAAAGAAGAGAGACCAAAGAGCAACTCCTTCCCCTAGTCAGTGAAGTCCCTCACACATCAACTCACAGCTTTACACTCTGTCCAAACAGCACTTTCTAATTAGTAATTATTAATAAATTACACTAACTAAAACATTAGTAACCTGACCAATTACAAGGTAGCTATTTGAGGTTTTTTTTTAACAAAGAGCTTTTTTCCCTATCCCAAAGGCTCTTTTCAGATCCACCCACAGTATCTGAAAGGGCTGATTACTGTCTGAAGTCTGCTGTACCCACACCTCTGTCTATCCCTCTTCATCTAGAACAACCAGCGTCATCTTCCATTCCTTTCACCATCATGTGTTTAACTCGCTTCTCCTTATAGACAGTCAGATATCAATGTATTAATGAAATGATCTGTGTCAGTGCTGGCCATTTCCCTGTCCTGATTTCAGACCCCACTCTGGACACTTGTTTCCCATTCCAGGACCTTCTTGTACTAATATTCAGCACCACCTGTCAGTCAGAAACTCGTCTCAATGAATCGATCCTTTTACTGAACGTCAAACTGCTGCTGTCTATTTCTCAAGGGAAAGAGCAGCTCACTGTGTAAGGATGTGAGGGGAATGTAACCCGGCTGCTGGTGAGAAGGTCCCGTCTTCTCAATCAAAAGCCATTTATTTTACGACAGTGATTCCCAGATTCCCAGCTGGTCTGTTGAGGATTTTGTTTTCACAGAAATAACTTGCTAAATACAAATCTGATTCCAACATGTCAGTAACAGGACAGAATGGGAACCTTTTAAAAGGATGAAGCAACTATTTCAGTGGCTTGTTACTGTCCCCCTGAAGCCTGTGTGAAGGGGAATTACCAATAGTCTGTAATTTATTACTTCCACACCGATTTTGAGTTATTTGTCGTGTGAAAGATTGCTGAACGGAGTCTTTCACTGTCAGTTACGGATGAGAAGTTGACAAAAATTGGCAAAATAAAGCTGTTCATAAAATAGCACCAGCAATTTGAGTCGGTAAAAGCAAAATTGTGTTTTAAAAGTTTATTTAAACCGCTGCGGGAAAATAGATTTTTATGTACTTTTCCAGTCGATCACTTCTTTTCCACAGTGAAATTGGCGGCTTTCACAAATTCAAATATTGTGCCAGGTTGACAGGTTCAACCAATGATTTTTTGGATTTTGTGCTTCGAGGTTCCCTGATTGAATTGATCATGCGAGCTAATGGCTTTGTGGACTAATGGAGAAGGCGTCTGACTTCGGTATATTCTATGATGTTATCAGACAATTGCATGTTCGAGTCCTGCCACGGTCGTTTTGACCCGCAGGGCTTTGGGGATCGAGTCGGGGACTGAACAGATTGGAAACCCGACATGGATTTAATGGGGCGAATGACCTCCTCATGTGCTGTCACTGACTTTATGGGAAGAGGGTGACCAATCAGAAGTGGGCTGGGGTGACAGCGGGCTCAAACTGCAGGAATTCCAGGTCCCTGAATGGCTGAGCTGAAACTGATCTGTTTCACTGCAGGAAACACCCCCTCGGGGGAAATAACATCACAAATAATTCCATTTGACTAATTATTCAATTGTAAAACAATGGGCAGGTGTGAAGGTGCGATGTTACTTTTCACTGTGAGGGGAGAATCCGCCATCTGGGTAAATCAGCAACTTTATAACATCGTCTGTACGTTTGGAAAAGAAACGATGAAAACTCTCCCCATAACCCTGGTGTGGTGGAAAGGCTCAATTCAGAGATTGGAATATAACGAGAGCACAACATAAATAATGAACTGATATTCCCGGCATAAAACACACCCCAGCTCCCGTTCCCATGTCACTGCTGTCCCTCTGAGGCGGTGGGTGACTCTGAAAAGAGACTTTGTTTTGTGTTTCTGCAGGAAAACCACAAAGATCCTCCCAGGCAGTGAAACTCATCTTCCCAGAATCTCCATACTAGATTGAAACAGAAAACACAAAGACAGTGAGAAAGTTCCAGAGAGTTACTGAGCATTAAAACCAATTAAATAAACCAATTCTAGCGAGATGTTGGTGCATCTTTTTCAGAGAGATTGTGGGTGGCTCTTCAAAGAGCCGTTGTGTTTTGAGTGTTTTCACAACATGGTGGAGTTTTACTTGGAGTTGATGTACTTGGTCACTCAATTTGTCCCTTCTCACATTCCGAGCGCTTTGTTGGGTGGAAATATTTATTCAGGCAGTTTCAACAGCTCAGAGCCGACATTGAGTCAGAAACCAGAAATGGGAGTACGGGACACAGACAAGGAATTGAGGCTGAACCTTTATAAATCTCACTGGTAATAGGCCTCAGCTGGAGCATTGTTTCTAAGTCCATGCTCCACACTTTAGCAGGAATGTCAAGGCCTGAGAGAGGGTGCAGAGGAGATTTACTGGAATGGTATCAGAGATGCAGGAATTCAGCTAATGTGGAAAGAATAGGGGTCTGAGGTGTGTGAAGCTGGGGTCCTTCTTCTTAGAGCAGAGGTGTTAATGGGGCAGTTAATAGTTGTGTTCAACATTGTGAAGAGTTTTTATAAGAATAAAGAAGTTTGACTGCAATTAGACAGAACCTTGGTGAGATCACACCTGGAGCACTGTGTACAGTTTTGGTCCCCTTATCTAAGGAAGGATATACTTGCCTTAAAGGAAGTGTATCAAAGTGTCACTCGATTGCTTCCTGGGATGAGGGGATTGTCCGATGAGAAGAGATTGAGTAGACGAGGCCGATATTCCTCAGAATTTAGAAGAGTGAGAGGTAATCTTACTGGCACCTAAAAATCTTAAGGGATTTAACAGGGTAATTGCTGGGAGGATGTTTCCTCTGGCTGGGGAATCTAGAACTAGGGATCACAGTCTCAGTATAAATGGCTCAATCATTTCGGACTGAGAAGAGGAGAATTTTTTTTCACTCGAAGTATTGTGAATCTTTGGAATTCTCTACGCACAGTGGTTAACACCGCAGCCTCACAGCTCCTGTGACCTCGGTTCCGTTCAGGGTATTGCCTGTGCGGAGTTTGCAAGTTCTCTCTGTGACCACGTGGGTTTCCGCCGGGTGCTCCAGTTTCCTCCCACAGCCAAAGACTTGCAGGTTGATCGGTAAATTGACCATTGTAAATTGCCCCTAGTGTAGATAGGTGGTCGGAGAATGGTGGGAACGTGGTAGGGAATATGGGATCAAAGTGGGATTAGTATAAATGGGTGGTTGTTGGTCGGCACAGACTCGGTGGGCCGAAGGGGCTTTTTCAGTGCTGTATCTCTCTATGACTCCAGAGATGTGGATGCTCAATCATTGGGTATATCCAAGAGAGAGATCGATAGGTTTTTGGATACTAAGGGAATCAAGGTATCTGTGCTAGTGTGGTAAGATGGAGTTGATGTAGGAGATCAGCTGTGATCTTATTGAATGGCAGAGCTATTTCGATGGGCCGAATGGCCTACTCCTATTTTTATGTAAAGTTCCATTCCTCCCTGGGAATATTTTATTTTCAAAAAGAGAAATACTGCACACACTGGAAATCTGAATAATAACAGAAGATTCTGGAAACACTCAGCAGTTCCAGCAGTATCTGTGGAGAGAGGAAGGGAGGAGCAATGTTTCAGGTCTATAGAAGGGTCACAGAACTGGACCATTAACCCGAGCTTCTCTTCTCCACATTTGTTTCTGGACTGGCTGAGTGTTTTCAGTATTTTAGGCTTTTTCTTTCTGTATTTCATCCTTTTCCCATTTGACTATTTGCTGTGAAACTTTCAGCGTTGTGCTCAATTCTTTGTGTCATTGTGTTTTCTTTATTTGAAGTAATGTAAATAGTATCCTGAAATGAATTTGCCAAATGATTGGGCAAATTGTTACAACCAGTTTTTGAGCAAGTTCTGCACATGCACAGTGAAGGATTCCTTCACATTTGTGAAGACCATACAGGACTTGCATATCGATAGCAATGCCGTGTCCATGTGTCATTTGACATTGCTAGCCTATTCACCAATGTACCACTTCAGGAAGCCATAGATATTTGCACTGCAGCGCTATATCATGGTGATCTAGACCCGTCACCATTGTGTGTATCCGTATTCATTGAACTTATGAACTCGGCAACTTGCACAGTTGAGTTCAGTTTTATTGACACCATGTATCGCTGGTGTTGCCATGGGATCCCCTCGAGGCCCAGCTCTCACAAACATCTTTGTTGGATTCCATGATAAACCTGTTTTTAAGGGAATGACACCTAACCTCCGACCTCTTGCATATTTCCAATATGTAGATGATACGTTTGCCATATTTGAATCCGCAGCTGCATGAAATAATTTCCTTGCACGTCTTCATGGGCTCCATCCTACACTCAAATTCACCTTTGGAGTGGAGCAGTCAAATGAGCTCCCTTTCCTTGATGTACTGGTAGAGAAATCTGCGAAGGGGTTTTCTACCACGGTCGACCGCAAACCTACCTTCACTGCTCAATACACGCGTTGGGATTCTTACAGTTCCACGCGCTATAAGATTGGTCTCATCGACAACCTCATAAATAGGGCTGAGCCATTTGCTCACCATGCAAGCTTGATGCTGAAATAGGGCGAATCAAAGACACCCTGCATTACAATGTCTACACTGATCAGATCATTTCTATCTGTATATCAGGGCGGCACAGTGGCGCAGTGGTTAGCACCGCAGCCTCACAGCTCCAGGGACCCGGGTTCGATTCTGGGTACTGCCTGTGCGGAGTTTGCAAGTTCTCCCTGTGTCTGCGTGGGTTTCCTCCGGGTGCTCCGGTTTCCTCCCACATGTCAAAGACTTGCAGGTTGATAGGTTAATTGGCCATTATAAATTGTCACTAGTGTAGGTAGATGGTAGGGAAATATATAGGGACAGTTGGGGATGTGACAGGGATATGGGATTAGTGTAGGATTTGTATAAAATGGGTGGTTAATGGTCGGCACAGACTCGGTGGGCCGAAGGGCCTGTTTCAGTGCTGTATCTCTTAAAAATCACACAAACTTATAAACGGGCTGAAGGACGTCATTTTGAGCCCTGAAAAGTGCCCAGTCTCCCTCAAATTACCCTGGAAGGGGAATATATCCCCAGTATTTGAGTGACAGGTAAAGCGAGCTGTTTCCTGCTGTTACTATGCAGGAGCAACAAGTGTGGTGTTCACCACGAACAGGATGCTGCTGTCAAGCAAAAGAGACGTCCTGCTTTTCACACAAATAAGTAACGTGATATATGAATTTCAATACCAGTGTGATGCTAGGTTTCTAGACCGTACATCCCAAAACTGGTGGATTGTATCAAATAACATGTCCCTTCCGCTGTTCGCAATGGGCCTTACCCAACCAACCCGTGCTTGCAAAACTCAAAACACAGTATCCAACATGAGATGTGATTCAACAATAGGACAACATTTGCTAAATAATTCTCAGTGTGCTAAGAATTACAGACAATCGATTTAAGACTGTCAGTCGGGCTCACAGTGTGGTGCATTGGTGTGTACTATAAGCTACAAATATTAATACACAGGGCCCTGTTCTTTGCAGACAGAAAGAACACGCACACACATGTTGTCCCAGTTTCAGCTAAACAAAATAAGTGACAGCCATTCACTGGCTCATTCCACAGGGCAATGCCTTGACCAATCAGAGTCAAGCTGCCTGGTTTAAATTTCAAACAAAGCTGGGCAGTTATCTGTAAGTAACCATAAACTGATGCATTCTGAATGGCAATGCCTCGACCAATCACAGTTCACTTGCCAACCAATCAGCACTCTCTTCTCATACAGAAGAAAGTTGTTGTTTTCCCTTAAATTGGTTATTCTTGTGGATTGCCCTGCTGAGTACAAGACGAAAACAACCGGCTACCAAAGTTTGGACAACATGTCACTATTTTCACGAAATGATTACTTTTATTTTCAATATAAAAATATAAAGCAATATGAGTGTAACATTTACAGACAAATTCTATTACCTCACATTGCCTGATTCTTTCACACTGACAGACTATGTGAACTACTGACCCGATTTTGCAGTTCTCACTTCCAGTTAGCAAATGTCAGCAACCTGTGATACAGTGCAGTTTACAGACCAGACCGTCAATCACAACATGCAATAATTGTTCAGCTTATGTTGGACTGGTGGGATTTAGAAATACTAGGAATTGAGACGAGCTGTTATTGCATTTAATTATTTGTTTCATGGGATGTGGACGTCGCCAGCCAGGCCAGCATTTATTGTCCATCCCTAAATGCCCATGAGAAGGTGGTGGTGAGCTTCCTTCTTGAACCACTGCAGTCCATGTGGGGTAGGTACACCCACAGTGCTATTAGGAAGGGAGTTCCAGGATTTTTACCCAGCGACAGTGAAGGAATGGCGATATCGTTCCAAGTCAGGATGATGTGTAGCTTGGAGCAGAACTTTCAGGTGGTGGTATTCCCATGCATCTGCTACCCTTGTCCTTCTAGGCAGCAGAGGATGCAGGTTTGGAAGGTGCTGCCTGAGTAGCCTTGGTGCATTGTTGCAGTGCATCTTGTAGATGGTACACACTGCTGCCACTGTACGTCAGTGGTGAAGGGAGTGAATGTTGTGGACGGGGTGCCAATCAAGCGTGTTGCTTTGTCCTGGATGGTGTCGAGCTTCTTGAATGTTGTTGGAGCTGCACCCATCCGGGCAAGTGGATAGTATTCCATCACACTCCAGTCTTGTGCCTTGTAAATGGTGGACAGGCCTGGGGAGTCAGGCGGTGAGTTACTCACCGCATGCTTCCTACCCTCTGACCAGCTCATGTAGTCACACTATTTATAAGGCTACTCCAGTTCAGTTTCTGGTCAATGGGAACCCCCAGGAAGTTGATAGTGGGGGATTCAGCGATCGGAATGCCGTTGAATGTCAATGGGAGATCGTTACATTCTCTCTTGTTCGAGATGGTCATTGCCTGGTACTTGTGTGGCGCGAATGTTACTTGCCACTTATCAGCCCAAGCCTGGATATTGTCCAGGTCTTGCTGCATTTCTACATGGACTTCTTCAGTATCTGAGGAGTCGCGAATGGTGCTAAATTTTGCAATCATCAGTGAACATCCCCACTTCTGACCTTATGATTGAAGGAAGGTCACTGATGAAGTAGTGAAGAAGGTTGGGCCGAGGATACTACCCTGAGGAACTCCAGCAGTAATGTCCTGAAGTTGAGATGATTTACCTCCAACAATCACAACCATTTTCCTTTGTGCTAGGTACGATTCCAACCAGTGGAGACTTTTCCTATTGATTCCCATTGACTCCAGTTTTGCTCTGGCTCCCTGATGCCATACTCAGTCAAATGCTACCTTGATGTCAAGGGCAGACACTCTCACCTCACCTCTTGAGTTCAGCTTTTTTGTCCTTGTTTGAACCAAGGCTGTAATGAGGTCAGGAGCTGAATGGCCCTGGCGGAACCCAACTGAGCGTCACTGAACAGGTTATTGCAAAGCAAGTGCCCCATCGATGACATCTTCCATCACTATACTGACGATTGAGAGTAGACTGATGAGGCAGCAATTGGCTGGGTTGGAATTGTCCTGCTATTTGTTTATAAGTCATGCCTGGGCAATTTTCCACATTGCTGGGTAGATGCCAGTATTGTAGCTGTACTGGAACAGCTTGGCTAGGGGCGCAGCAAGTTCTGGTGCACAGGTCTTCAGTACTATTGCCGGAATATTGTCAGGGCCTGTATCCTTTGCTGTATCCAGAGCCTTCAGTCGTTTCTTGATATCACGTTGAGTGAATCGAATTGGCTGAAGACTGGCATCTGTGATGCTGGTGACTTCAGGAGGAGGCCGAGATGGATCATCAACCCGGCACTTCTGGCTGAAGATTGTTTCAAATTGTTCATCCTTGTCTTTTGCACTGATGTGCTGGGCTCCCCCATCATTGAGGTTGGGGATATTTGTGGAGCCACCTCCTCCTGTTGGTTGTTTAATTGTCCACCACCATTCATCATTGGATGTGGCAGGGTGTAGATCTGATCCGTTGGTTGTGGGATCACTTAGCCCTGTCTATTACATGCTGCTTCTGCTGTTTGGCATGAAAGTAGTCCTGGGCTGTAGCTTCATCAGGCTGACGCCTCATTTCAAGGTATGCCTGGTGCTGCTCCTGGCATGCCCTCCTGCACTCTTCATTGAATTAGGGTTGGTCTCCAGCTTGTTGGTAATGTTAGAGTGGGGGAATATGCTGGGCCATGAGGTTATAGAATGTGGTTGACTACAATTCTGCTGCTGCTCATGGTCCACAGCACCTCATGGATGCCCAGTTATACATTGCTAGATCTGTTCAAAATCTATCCCATTTAGCACAGTGGTAGTGGCACACAACACGATACAGGGTATCCTCAATGTGAAGACGGGACATCATCTCCACAAGGACTGGGCAGTGGTCAATCCTACCAATACTGTCATGGACTGATGCATCTGCGGCAGGCAGATTGGTGAGGATGAGGTGAAGTATGCGTTCCCCTCTTGTTAGTTCCCTCACCACCTACTGCAGACCCAATCGAGCAGCTGTGTCCATTGGGACTCGGCCAGCATGGTCAGTAGTGGTGCTACCGAGCCACTCACGGTGATGGACATTGAAATCCCCCAGCCAGACTACATTCTCTGCCGTTGCCACCCTCAGTGCTCCCTCCAAGTGGTGTTCATCAGTCTCTCGCTGTCTCTTGCTGGTTTGCTCAGTACCTTTCTCTGTCTGTACCTTTTTGGATCCTGATAATCACTCCCTGGTTTTCTGTGTGTCTTTCTCTGTCTGTTCCTTTTTGGATCCTGATAATCTCTTCCTAGTTTTCTGTGTGTCTTTCTCTGTCTGTTCCTTTCTCAGTCCTGATAATATCTTCCTGGTTTTCTGTGTGTCTTTCTCTGTCTGTTCCTTTTTGGATCCTGATAATATCTTCCTGGTTTTCTGTGTGTCTTTCTCTGTCTGTTCCTTTCTGAGTCCTGATAATATCTTCCTGGTTTTCTGTGTGTCTTTCTCTGTCAGCCTCATTGTCGGTGCTGTTACTCAGTGTCCTTGTGTCATTGTGCAGTGAGGGTGAGTCCGTCAGCACGTGTGTTGCTGAGTCCGGGATTCTTGAGAAATCCGACTGCAATCCTCTTTTTATAAAAACAGTGGGGAAATGAACATATTCACTAACGGGCAGCTAAAATTTAAAACAGCAGTAAGCAGAGTGGCGCTGCGGAAGCGTGCTGGGCCCATAACCCAGCGATCGATGGATCAAAGCCATTCTCTGCTGTTTATGCTTAGTAATAATGCAAACAGTTCACTTTCCAAACATGAAGTATTTATCCATAATAATATGATGCGTCCAAAGGCACTCTATTGCAATCAGCATCTTCCTTCCAGTGAACACATCAGTCAGCACCAAAGTCACTTTTGCTCACACGAACACAAGCTGCAAACACGGACCAGCTGAGTTCTCCCACTTTGTCAACCCTTCCTGCAGAGCCTCCTCTCCACCACCAGCTGGTGATGTTGGCCACAATAAAACCAGGACAAATGGTCACCGTGAGGAGACGGTCAGGAACAGAAAATAAAACAATAACAGGGAAAACCTTTACACAACAACAGGGTACATCTTTACACAACAGAAAGCATATTTACACACCAGCAAATACCTTTAGACAACAGGTAGAATACAATCATACAAATGCCTTGTTTCTCCATCTCAGTCTCGTCTCTCTCTCTGTTCCTCACTTTTGCTTCCTCACAGTCTATTGGTTTTCTGTGTGTTTTTCTCTCTGTCCCGTTGTCAATGGTGTTACTCAGCTTCCTTGTAACATTGTGTAGCCAGGATGAGCCTCCCAACACCTGCGTTGCTGTAATAAAGACAGAAAATGCTGGAAATGCTCAGCTGGTCTGGCAGCATCCGTGCAGAGAGAAACAGTTAACAGTTCAGGTCTGTTTCCTTAGCTCACATTAACTTTGTTTCTTTCCCCACAGATGCTGCCAGACCTGCTGACTATTTCAAACATTTTCTGTTTATGTTTCAGATTTCCAGCATCTGTAGTATTTTGCTTTTGTACGTGTGTTGCTATGTCTGGGACTGTTTGAGTGCAATGCTATTGCTTTTTCAACAGCGTTGAAACAAACATTTATCCAGTTCACACACAGCGCTAATACACAGCTGGATATAAACATCAGCCTGCAGCAGAGGGCGCAGTGGAAGTTTATTAACACAAATAATTCACCAACAATATATTTACTGCTATCCCCAATCACACCACGCTTCGTTTTAACATGTTTTACTCTTTATTTACATCAACCTCTTCCTTCCAGTAAACACTTCAATTTGGAACACAGCTTCCAAATCACCTTCATTCACAAACCCGAACACACACCAGCCCAGACTTTCCCCTTTCTGTTAACCCATTCCTGCATCACTGCCTCTCCACCAACAGTTGTTGCTAGAATCATACAATCATAGAATGGCTACAGTACAGAAGGAGGCCATTCGGCCTGTCGAACCCATGCTGGCTCTCTGTTAGAGCAACTCACCTCATTTCATTCCCCAGTCAGTTCAATTTTGGAGGTGGGAAAACTTCTCGAAAGAATAGTTCGGGACAAACTTTATAGTCCCATGGACAAATGTGGGTTAATTCAAGAAAGCCAGCATGGATTTCTTAAGGGGAAATCATGTTTAACTGTCCTGCTGGAGTTTTTTGATGAGGTAACAGAGAAGGATGATGAGGACAATGCTGTTGATGTGGTGCACATGGACTTTCAAAAGGTCTGGCAGCATCTGAAATGTCACTGACCTGAAACGTTAACTTTGCTTCTCTCTGTACAGATGCTCCCTGACCTGCTGAGTATTTCCAGCATTTCTTGTTTTCATTATGGTAGAGAGTTCCCTTTTCAAACTTACATAATTAACCACAGTAATGTACCCTGAGATTCAAGTTAAATATCATCCCAATATTTACACACATTATGAGTTTATAAGTATCAGTATCAATTCCCATAGTGCATCCTGACATAGACATTAGATATAACATAACATAAGAACAGAAGAAATAGGAGCAGGAGTAGGCCATTCGGCCCCTCAAGCCTGCCCCGCCATTCATTAAGATCATGGCTGATCTGCCCCAGACCTCAACTCCTCTTTCATGCCAGCTCTTCATTGCCCTCAACTCTCCAATATTTCAAAAATCTATTTACATCCTCTTTAAATACTTTCAGTGATATCGCCTCCAATACTGTCTGGGGTAGAGAAATCCAGACAGTCATTACCCTCTGAGAGAAGAAATTCCTTTGCATCTCAGTTTTAAATGAGTGTCCCATTATTTTGAAACTATGTCGCCTAGTTTGAGATTCCCCCACTAGTGGAAACATCTTCTCAACATCGACCCTGTTAATAAAAACAAGAAATGCTGGAAATACTCAGCAGGTCTGGCAGCATCTGTGAAGAGAGAGGCAGAGTTAATGTTTCAGGTCAGAGACCCTTCTTCACCCTGTTAAGCCCCCTCAGAATCTTGTACGTTTCAAAAAGATCACCCCTCATTCTTCTAAACACGAATGAATAACCTGTTTAGCCGTTCTTCATAAGTCAACCCCTTCATCCCAGGAATCAGCTGAGTGAATCTCTTTTGAACTCCTCCAATGCCAGTCCATCCTTTCTTAAGTCTAAATCTCAAGTGCGATATCAGATTGAGAGAATCTGAAAGATAGTATAACCTGAGATACAAACTGAGAATTCAGTTTAAAACTCCCCCGGATTGTGAAACTAAAAGATACAATAGCAATTCAATTTGTATAGACTGTGCTTTGGATCACATTCCAGCCCTCATCCAGTATCAGACTGGAAGATACTGTAGCAATTCCATTAGTGCAGACTCAGCTCTACATTACAGAGCAGGGAACATATTTAAACAACCGGGAACACTTTTACACAAGACGGATCATATTTACACAACTGAGAAGATCTTTACCCAACAGGGAACCATTTTACACAATAACAGAGAACATCTTGACACAACAGCGAATCCAGTAACACAACAGAGAACATATTACACAGCAGGAAATATCTTTAAAAGAACACAGGGAACATCTTTACACAACAGAGAACACAATTACATAAATCATCACTCTTTCGCTGTCTCTTGCTGGTTTGCTCAGTACCTTTCTCTGTCTGTTCCCTTCTGTGTCCTGATAATCTCTTCCTGGTTTTCTGTGTGTCTTTCTCTGTCTGTTCCTTTCTGGGGCCTGATAATCGCTTCCTGGTTTTCTGTGTGTCTTTCTCTATCTGTTTCTTTCTGGGTTTGAATGATCTCGGCCCGGTTTTCTGTGTGTCTTTCTCCGCCTGTTCCTTTCTGAGTCCTGATAATATCTTCCTGGTTTTCTGTGTGTCTTTCTCTGCCTGCCTCATTGTCGGTGCTGTTACTCAGTGTCCTTGTGTCATTGTGCAGTGAGGGTGAGTCCGTCAGCACGTGTGTTGCTGAGTCCGGGATTCTTGAGAAATCCGACCACAATCCTATTTTTATAAAAACATTGGGGAAATGAACATATTTCACGAACAGGCAGCTGAAAGTTAAAGCACCAGTTAGCAGAGTGGC
Source organism: Heterodontus francisci (assembly GCF_036365525.1). Taxonomy (NCBI): domain Eukaryota; kingdom Metazoa; phylum Chordata; class Chondrichthyes; order Heterodontiformes; family Heterodontidae; genus Heterodontus; species Heterodontus francisci. Next base: position 2,141,135 of record NW_027140128.1, on the reverse strand, counting down.
GCAGCGGAAACGTGCTGGGCCCATAACCCAGAAGTCGATGGATCGAAACCGTTCCCTGCTATTTATGCTTAGTAATAATGCAAACAGTTCACTTTCAAAACATGAAGTATTTATCCATAATAATATGATGCTTCCAAAGGCACTCCACTGCGATCAGCTTCTTCCTTCCAGTGAATACATCAAACAGCACCAAAATCACTTTTAATCACACGAACACAAGCTGCAAACACGGACCAGTTGAGTCTCTCCCACTTTGTCAACCCCTTCCTGCAGAGCCTCCTCTCCACCACCAGCTGGTGATGTTGGCCACAATAAAACCAGGACAAATGGTCACCGTGAGGAGACGGTCAGTAACAGAAAATAAAACAATAACAGGGAAAACCTTTACAAAACAACAGGGTACATCTTTACACAACAGAAAACATATTTACACAACAGGAAATACCTTTAGACAACAGGGAGAATACAATCATACAAATGCCTTGTTTCTCCATCTCAGTTTCGTTGTCTGTCTCTCTCTCTCTCCGTCCCTCACTTTTATTTCCTCACTGTCTATTAGTTTTCTGTGTGTTGTTCTCTCTGTCCCGTTGTCAATGGTGTTACTCAGCGTCCTTGTAACATTGCGTAGCCAGGCTGAGCCTCCCAACACCTGTGTTATAGAACATAGAACATAGAACAGTACAGCACAGTCCAGGCCCTTCGGCCCACGATGTTGTGCCGAACCTTTAACCTACTCTATGATCAAAACTACCTGCATACCCTTCATTCTACGATCATCCATGTACCTATCCAAGAGACGCTTAAATGTCCCTAATGTATCTGCTTCTACTACCACCGCTGGCAGTGCATTCCACGCACCCACCACTCTCTGTGTAAAGAATCTACCTCTGACATCTGCCCGAAACTTTCCTCCATCACCTCAAAATTATGCCCCCTGGTGATAGCCCTTTCCACCCTGGGAAAAAGTCTCTGGCTATCCACTCTATCTATGCCTCTCATCATCATGTACCCCTCTATCAAGTCACCTCTCATCCTTCTTCGTTCCAATGAGAAAAGCCCGAGCACCCTCAACCTTTCTTCGTAAGACATGCCCTCCAGTCCAGGCAGCATCCTGATAAATAACTCCTCTGCATCCTCTCTAAAGCTTCCACATCCTTCCTATAATGAGACGACCAGAACTGAACACAATATTCCAAGTGTGGTCTAACCAGGGCTTTATAGAGCTGCAGCATAACCTCGCGGCTCTTAAACTCAATCCCCCTGTTAATGAAAGCCAACACACCATACGCCTTCTTAACAACCCTATCAACTTGGGTGGCAACTTTGAGCGATCTATGGACGTGGACCCCAAGATCCCTCTGTTCCTCCACACTACCAAGAATCCTGTCTTTTAGCCTGTATTCTGCATTCAAATTAGACCTTCCAAAATGAATCACTTCACACTTTTCCAGGTTGAACTCCATCTGCCACTTCTCAGCCCAGCTCTGCATCCTGTCGATGTCCCGTTGCAACCTACAACAGCCTACCACACTATCCACAACTCCAGCAACCTTCGTGTCATCTGCAAACTTGCTGACCCAGACTTCCACTTCCTCATCCAAGTCATTTATAAAAATCACAAAGAGCAGAGGTCCCAGAACAGATCCCTGCGGAACACCACTGGTCACCGAGCTCCAGGCTGAATACTTTCCATCTACTACCACCCTCTGTCTTCTGTGGGCCAGCCAATTCTGTATCCAGACAGCCAACTTTTCCTGTATCCCATGCCTCCTTACTTTCTGAATGAGCCTACCATGGGGAACCTTATCAAACGCCTTGCTGAAATCCATATACACCACATCCACTGCTCTTCCTTCATCAATGTGTTTTGTCACATCTTCAAAGAATTCAATAAGGCTTGTGAGGCATGACCTGCCCCTCACAAAGCCATGCTGACTGTCTCGAATCAAACTATGCTTTTCCAACTAATCATAAATCCTGTCTCTCAGAATCCTCTGCAATAATATACCCATTACCTACGTAAGACTGACTGGTCTCTAATTCCCAGGGTTATCCCTATTCCCTTTCTTGAACAAGGGAATAACATTTGCCACCCTCCAATCATCTGGTACTACTCCAGTGGACAGTGAGGACGCAAAGATCATCGCCAAAGGCGCGGCAATCTCTTCCCTCGCTTCCCGTAATATCCTTGGGTATATCCCGTCTGGCCCCAGGGACTTATCTGTCTCATGTCTTTCAAAATTTCCAGCACATCCTCCCTCTTAACATCAACCTGTTCGAGGATATCAGCCTGTTCCACGCTGTCCTCACAAACGACCAGGTCCCTCTCACTAGTGAATACTGAAGCAAAGTATTCATTTAGGACCTCCCCTACCTCCTCCGACTCCAGGCACAAGTTCCTTCCACTATCCCTGATCGGCCCTACCCTCACTTTGGCCATCCTCTTGTTCCTCACATAAGTGTAGAACGCATTGGGATTTTCCTTAATCCTACCCGCCAAGACTTTTTCATGTCCCCTTCTAGGTCCCCTAAGTCCATTCTTCAGTTCCTTCCTGGCTACCTTGTAACCCTCTGGAACCCTGTCTGATCCTTGCCTCCTCAACCTTAAGTAAGCTTCCTTCTTCCTCTTGACTAGCTGTTCCACATTTCTTGTCATCCAAGGTTCCTTCACCCTATCATCCCTTCCTTGCCTCATCGGGACAAACCTATCCAGCAGTCGCAGCAAGTGCTCCCTAAACAACCTCCACATTTCTGTTGTGGATTTCCCTGAGAACATCTGTTCCCAATTTATGCACCCCAGTTCCTGCCTAATAGCATTGTAATTCCCCCTCCCCCAATTAAATATTTTCCCATCCCGTCCGCTCCTGACCCTCTCCATGACGATAGTAAAGGTCAGGGAGTTGTGATCACTATCACCGAAATGCTCTCCCACCGAGAGATCTGCCACCTGGCCTGGTTCGTTGCCAAGCACCAAATCCAACATAGCCTCCCCTCCAGTCGGCTTATCTACATATTGAGTAAGGAAACCTTCCTGGACACACCTGACAAAAACTGCTCCATCCAAACTATTTGCACTAAGGAGGTTCCAATCAATATTAGGGAAGTTGAAGTCACCCATGACAACAACCCTGTTACTTCTGCACCTTTCCAAAATCTGCCTCCCAATCTGTTCCTCCGTGTCTCTGTTGCTATTGGGGGGTCTATAGAAAACTCCCAATAAAGTGACTGCTCCTTTCCTGTTTCTGACTTCTACCCATAATTACTCAGTAGACAAACCCTCCTCGATGACCTCCCTTTCTGCAGCTGTGATACTATCCCTGATTAATAATGCCACTCCCCAACTTCTTTTACCTCCATCCCTATTCCTTCTGAAACATTTAAACCCCGGAACATCCAACATCCATTCCTGCCCCTGTGATATCCAAGTGTCCGTAATGGCCACAACATCGTAGCTCGAAGTACTGATCCATGATCTAAGTTCATCATCCTTATTCCTGACACTACTTGCATTAAAATAGACATACTTCAACCCATCATACTGGCTGAAACTTTGTCCTATCAACTGTCTAACCTTCCTCACAGACTCTCTGCACTCTGTATCTGCCTATTCAACAGCTACCCCATCCACTTATCCATAGCTCCGGTTCCCATCCCCCTGCCAAACTAGTTTAAACCCTCCCGAAGAGCTCTAGCAAACCTCCCGCCCAGGATATTGGTGCCCCTCCAGTTCAGATGCAACCCGTCCTTCTTGTACAGGTCCCAACTTCCCCAGAAGGTATCCCAATGATCCAGATAACTGAAGCCCTCCCTCCTACACCAGCTCTGTAGCCACGTGTTCAGCTGCACTCGCTCTCTGTTTCTAGCCTGACTAGCACGTGGCACCGGTATCAATCCTGAGATTACTACTCTGCTCGTCCTGCCTTTTCGCTTCCAACCTAACTCCTATATTCACTTTTCAGGTCCTCATCCCCTTTCCTAGCTATGTCATTGGTACCGATATGTACCACGACTTCTGGCTGCTCCCCCTCCCCCTTGAGAATCCTGTAGACTCGATCCGAGACATCCCTGACCCTGGCACCCAGGAGGCAACATATCATCCGGGAGTCTCGTTCGCGACCACAGAATCTCCTGTCTGTTCCTCTAACCATTGAACCTCCTATCACTATCGCTCTCCTATTCTCCACCCTTCCCTTCTGAGCCACTGAGCCAGGCACAGTGCCAGAGACCTGGCCGCTGTGGCTTTCCCCTGGTAGGTCCCTCCCCCACAACCGTATCCAAAACGGTATACTTATTATTGAGGGGAACGGCCACAGGGGATCCCTGCACTGTGCGCCTATTCCCTTTCCTTCCCCTGACGGTCACCCAGCTACCTTTATCCTGTGACTTTGGTGTCAGTACTTCCCTATAACTGCTCTCTATCATCCCCTCTGCCTCCCGCATGATCTGAAGTTCATCCAGCTCCAGCTCCAGTTCCCTAACGCGGTCTGCGAGGAGCTGGAGTTGGGTGCACTTCTCACAGGTGAAGTCAGCAGGGACACAAGTGGTGACCCTTACCTCCCACATCCTGCAAGAGGAGCATGCAACTGCCCTAGCTTCCATCCCCTCTGCTCGAAATTGACAACAGAGAATAACAAAATATAAAGGAAAACCTTACCTTACCAAACCCTCCACACAAGAGTCCTTTTTTTGGTTGGATGAGAAGGATGGGTGGGAGACACTACACGTGTAGTGTTTTGGGATTAGCCACTGCCCGAATATATAAGTTCACTTACCCAGCAGTCCCCGTGTCCGCGTCCGCCGAATAGCCAGGTAAGTACTTTATAGTGAAACATACCTTCCCGGCTGCCCCCTGGCTCGCACAATCACCGCTACCGCTGATCAAAGGTGTTGCTGTTATAAAAACAGAAAATGCTGGAAATGCTCAGTAGGTCTGGCAGCATCTGTGCAGAGAGAAACAGTTAACAGTTCAGGTCTGTTTCCTTAGCTCACATTAACTTTGCTTCTTTCTCCACAGATGCCACCAGACCTGCTGATTATTTCAAGCATTTTCTGTTTATGTTTCAGATTTCCAGCATCCGCAGTATTTTGCTTTTGTACGTGTGTTGCTGTGTCTGGGACTGGTTGCGTGCAATGCTATTGCTTTATAAACAGCGTTGAAACAAACGTTTATCTAGTTAACACACAGCACTAATACACAGCTGGATATAAACAGCAGCCTGCAGCAGAGGGTGCAGTGGAAGTTTATTAACACAAATAATTCACCAACACTATATTTACTGCTGCCCACATTCACACCATGCTTCATCTTAACACGCTTTGTTCTTCATTGACATCAACTTCTTGCTTCCAATAAATACTTCAATTTGGAACACAGCTTCCAAATCACCGTTATTCACAAACCCGAACACAAACTGCAAATGCTGCAAACACACACCAGCCCAGACTTTCCCCTTTCTGTCAACCCATTCCTGCATCACTGCCTCTCCACCAACAGTTGTTGCGAGAATCATACAATCATAGAATGGCTAAAGCACAGAAGGAGGCCATTTGGCCTGTCGAACCCGTGCTGGCTCTCTGTGAGAGCAACACACCTCGTCTCACTCCCCAGTCAGTTCAATTTTAGTGTTGGGAAAACTTCTCGAAAGAATAATTCGGGACAAAATTAATGGTCCCATGGACAAATGTGGGCTAATTCAAGAAAGACAGCATGGATTTCTTAAGGGAAAGTCATGTTTAACTGTCCTGCTGGAGTTATTTGATGAGGTAACAGAGAGGGATGATGAGGGCAATGCTGTTGATGTGGTGTGAATGGACTTTCAAAAGGTCTGGAAGCATCTGAATGGTCACTGACCTGAACCATTAACTCAGTTTCTCTCTCCACAGATGCTGCCATTCCTGCTGAGTATTTCCAGCACTTTTTGCTTATATTTCAGATTTCTAGCATCTGCAATATTTTGTTTTTATTGACTTTCAAAAGGAGTTTGATACAATGCAACACAACAGACTTGTGAGCAAAGTTATAACTCATGGAATAAAAGGGACAGTAGTAACATGGACATGGAATTGGCTGAGTGACAGGAAACAAAGTGTAGTGATCAATGGATGTTCTTCAGGCTAGAAGAAGGTTTGTAGTGGAGTTCCCCAGGAGTTAGTGTTGGGACCCTTGACTGTCCTGATATATATTAATGAACTAGACCTTGGTGTACAGGGCAGAATTTCAAAGTTTATGAATGATATGAAAATTGGAAGCATTGTGAACTGTAAGGATGATAGAGTAGAACTTCAAAAGGACATAGACAAGTTGGTGGAATGGGAGGACAGATGACAGGTGAAGTTCAATGCAGAGAAATGTGAATTGATTCATTTCGGGAGGAAAAACATGGAGCGACAATATAGAATAAAGGGGACAATTCTAAAGGGGGTGCAGGAGCAGAGGGACCTGGGGGTATAAGTCATTGGTTGAGAGAGCGGTTAATAAAGCATACCGTATCCTCGGCTTTAGTAATCGAGGCATAGAGTACAAGAACAAGGAGGTCATGTTGAACTTGTATAAGACACTAGCCTCAGCTGAAGATTTCATAGTGGTATTCAAAATGACGAGGGGTGTGGACAGAATGGATAGGGTGAAACTGTTCCCACTTGTGAAAGGATCGAGAACGAGAGGGCACAGATTTAAAGTAATTGGTAAAAGAAGCAAAAGCGACATGAGGAAAACCTTTTTAACACATCGAGTCGTTAAAGTATGAACTGCCTGAGAATGTGATGGAGGCAGGTTCAATTGAAGCATTCAAAGGGGAATTAGACTGTAATCTGAAAAGGAAGAATGTGCAGGATTATGGGGAGAAGACGGGGAATTGACATGAGGTGAATTGCTCATTTGGAGAGTTAGTGCAGATACGATGGGCCAAATGGCCTCCTTCTGTGCAGTAACAATTCTGTGATTCTGTGATTCCAATATTCAAGTCTTTTATATATATGGTGGACCTGATACTGACCCTTGTGGACATCACTGTTCACCATCTTCCATTCTGAAAAAAACCAAATGCCACAACTCGCTTTTCTTGATATTTCATCCTTTTTTTTAATCGAGGCAGATACTGACCCTCCTATTTCAGGAGCCTCAGTTTTGTTACCAAGCCTTTTATGTGGCAGTTTGTCAAACGCTTTCTTAAAATCCATATAGAAAACATCCATTGCTTTCCCTTCATCAACCTTTTCTGTTACTTCACCAAAAAATCAGTTATTTATTAATAGATGCAGCACTGAAACAGGCCCTTCGGTCCATCAAATCTGTGCCGACCTCCAACCACCCATTTATACTAATCCGACATTAATCCCATATTCCCTATCAGATCCCCACCATTCTTCTGCCACCAACCGAAACGAGGGGCAATTTACAATGGCCAATTTACCTATCAATCTGCAAGTCTTTGGCTGTGGGAGGAAACTGGAGCACCCGGCGGAAACCCACGCAATCACAGGGAGAACTCAAACTGCGCACAGACATTACCCAGAACTGAACACGGGTCGCTGAAGCTGTGAGGCTGCGATGTCAACCACTGATCGCCCAAAATGACAGTAGCAGGACTCAACCCGACAATCTTCCAACAACCTGGTTAAACACACGGAAGTCAGACGCCTTATCTATTAGGCCACACAGCCAGTAGCGAAGAAGTGGAAAGGTGCTGAACCTCTCAGTTTTCGGTCTACCCAAACCAAGTTCAAGGCCTGAATAATGAACCGATTGCCTCATTAGTTCTGTGAATAATACAATGATTTAATAGACAAAGTTTTGAAACATTCCTGCCCATAAATCTTGATAACAGAGAGTGTGTGGATCTCCTGACTCAGAATGTTTAATGGATACAGTCCTCAGATCCGACAAGGAACCCCTGAACATCCACAGAAAAGACAGTGAGGATGAGGAAATGTAAGAGCCGGGAGCTGAAACTCAGGGACGGCCGAGCTCTCCTGTCATTGAGCTTGTGTGTCTGCTCTGCTCGCCGCACTTCCGGCTCTACTTTGTTTCCAATGAAAAGATGAAAAGGGCCGTTCGGTTTTCCTCTCACTGACAGCGTGTTTCACTCGGGTTAATATAACCCGGGACTTTTGCTGCTGAGATGAATTCTGCAAGGTCCCAGCAAACACACCGGCTCCCTCCTTTCTCCCCTCTTTCTATCGGATTGTTTTACCAGGAGGGGCTCAACAATAACAAACCCCCTGCAGGGAATGACCGCAAATTGAGCATCTAAATGGGGCAGCTTTCTGGGTTCTAGGTTCCCCCTACCCCGCCTCTCCCTCCCTCCAGTCCAAGCCCCTCTTCACTTTCTTTGGGACTTTGATGAGGGTGAAATGGGGAAAGTTCCCATTGATGTTTGAATGCTGAATTGCTGCAGGGATCAGCGCACGCGCGACGTAGCACCGCCCCCAGTGGGACGTCACAATGAGGAGTGGAGCGCATGCGCAGTCTTTCCACAACCCAGTCTGTGAGGCCATTCACTCAATCGGGGGAAGATGCTTGAAATCAGCTGCGAATGGAGACTTCCCGGGCCCGGAGGAAGGGAACAAACAGCATCTGCTTCCAGCAGCCACTGCTTTGGGAGCGTGTCCGCAGATGTGCTCAGAGATTAGCATTGAGTGGCGGGAAGTTGAGGGGGAGTCGGGGAGTGTTTGTAACAGACACTGTGGAGCAGGAGCTGCTCCCGGAACATGGAGTGAGCCGGGGACACGGGGAAGGGAGAGTTCATTCTCGGACAGTGTCTGTACAGGCTCAGGGAGACACAATGGGAAGAAATCACTATTGAAAATCACTGACAATTTCACCACCCAAAGGAGAGGGAATTTTCTTGCTTTAGTTCCAGTCTCTCACTGTTTGTTGGATCGTGAACAGTGGGGGAAAAATAGCCGCAAAATAATGATGTGGACAGTTAGACAAATAGCATTTATTGCAGACAACAGGTGAGAAGTGTGAAGGGCACATTTTAAACAGTGGCTGCTTGTTTTCTGTTGAAATAGAAATGTGACTGTGTAAAGGTCACTGCTCTATCGGACAGTCCCAGTCATTGAGCAGTGCAGGGCTTGTGTTGTTTCTGAATGTCACAAACTTGTTGTAAAACCACTGCAAACACCTGGTAAACAGAAGCTGAATACTGCAGTACTGCAGTGGAGTCAGACACTGACACTGTTTGTGTTCCTGGTTTTCATTTTGTGATTGTTCATAATGATTATTATTGGGACGATTACATTGATCGCTTTTGTATCTTCTACCTCACCAGTTCTTTCATTCCTGCAGGAAAATACACGAAGGAACCTGAATGGATGTGGTGATTCTTGGACACAAGGAAAAATGCAGTGATCTCGTTCCAACACACAGTCGGCACAGGATCACTCCCAAAGCACAGAGATACTGCCAGCTCATCAGTTCCACCGGAACAAACAAAATAAGTAGCCAGACACTGATCCCAAAGTCAAGAGAGACATTTTCAATCCAACGGCCAAACAACAGCAGAAGAGACAGAAGTTGTTTCTATTTCACTCCAATTCAGTACAGCTGACAGGTTGATACATCAATCACAGTCCAAAAACAAACTCACCATCAGATCTAAATAAACTCTGTCACCATGGTCACATTTAAAATATAAAATCTGAAATAGAACAGACAAAATTTACAGAATTGAAAGGTATATAATGGATGGCTGGCACAGTGGCACAGTGGTTAGCACCGCAGCCTCACAGCTCCAGGGACCCGCGTTCGATTCTGGGTACTGCCTGTGTGGAGTTTGCAAGTTCTCCCTGTGACCGCATGGGTTTTCACCGGGAGGTCCGGTTTTCTCCCACTGCCAAAGACTTGCAGGTGATAGGTAAATTGGCCATTGTAAATTGCCCCTAGTGCGGGTGGGGAATATAGGATTACTGTCGGGTTAGTATAAATGGGTGGTTGCTGGTCGGCACAGCCTTGGTGGGCCGAAGGGCCTGTTTCAGTGCTGTATCTCTAAATAATAAATAAATAGAATGCAAGGAGGCTTTCAGGGGATTTGGACAGGTTAAGTGAATGGGCAAGAACATGGCAGATGGAATATATAATGTAAATAAGAGTGAAGTTCTCCACTTTGGCAGAACAAACAGAAAGACAGAGCATTTCTTAAATGGTGAGAGGCTGGGAAGTGCTGATGTCCAAAGGGACCTGGGTGTCCTTGTTCATGAGACACTAAAAGCGAGTATGCAGGTGCAGCAAGCAATTAGGAAGGCAAATGGTATGTTGTCTTCATTGAAAGCGTATTTGAGTACATGAGTAAAAATGTATGAAGTCTAGATGAGACCACACCTGGAGTATTCTGTGCAATTTTGGTTTCCTTATCTAAGGAAGGATAGACTTGTCACAGAGGGAGTGCAACAGAGATTCACCGGTCTCATCCCCTAGGATGGTGGGATTGTCTTATTTTGAGAGACTGCAGAAACTGGGCCTAAATTCTCTAGAGTTTTGAAGAATGAGAGGTGATCTCATTGAAACAGACAAAGTTCTTCCAGGGTGTCACAGGGTAGATATGGATAGGATGTTTCCTCTGTCTAGTGAGTCTAGAACAAGGGGACACAGTCTCAGAATAAGGACAGGCCATTTGAGACTGAGATGAGCAGGAATTTCTTTACTCAGAGGGTGAGAAATCTGTGGAATTCTTTATCCCCGAGGGTTGAGGAAGATCAATCATTGAACATATTCAAGACAGAAATCGATAGATTTCTAAATACTAACAAGATCAAGGCATATGGAGATAGCAGGGAAAAATGGCGTAAAGGTAGATGATCAGCCACGATCTGTTTGAATGTCGGAGCAGGCTCGATGGGCTGAATGGCCTAATGCCCCTATTTCCTATGATCCTATCAATCCCAATAATGTACATCAGACGTTAGACCAAGTTATGCATTACATACCAGTTCAAAAATGCCACAGAGATTAAGACTGAAAGATACAGTATCAATTCCATTACTACAAAATGAAGGACTTGGAGCTTGCAGACCAGCCCATGTATAAGATTGAAAGTTATATTTTCATTCACAATCGTTTTCACAGAGCTGAATATTGAATACCAATCCACAACTTGTCAAGGACTACCAAATAAAACCTACAGTTAATCCATATTTTAAATTAAACACAAGGCAAACAAATATTGATACATTAAGAGAGCGGGAAACAGTGAGAGCAGAGTGCAGCATAAAGAGCCCAGGAGAGAGAGGGAGCAAGAGTTCACTCGGAGAGCAGGGAACAGCGAGAGCAGGCGTCAAAAAAAGGCAAAGGAATACACAATTAATGGGAGAACACTGAATGGTGTAGAGGAAGTGAGGGACGTTGGAGTGAATGTCCACAGATCCCTGAAGTAGCAGTACAGGTCAATAAGGTGGTTCAGCAGGTATATGGAATCCTTTCCTTTATTAACTGAGGTATAGAGTATAAGGGTGACCTGGTATCCATGTCAATAAGTCACTGACAGCTAACATGCAGGTGCAGCAAGCAATTAGGAAGGCTAATAGTATGTTAGCCTTTATCGCAAGAGGATTTGAGTACAGGAGTAGTGAATTCTTGCTTCAATTGTATAGAACCCTGGTTAGACTGCACTTGGAGTACTGTGTGCAGTTTTGGTTCCCTCCCCTAAGGAAGGATATTATTGCCATAGATGGAGTGCAAAGAAGGTTCATCAGACTTGTTCCTGGGATGGTGGGACTGTCCTATGAAGAGAGATTGGGGAAACTGGGGCTGTATTCTCTAGAGTTTTGAAGAATGAGAGGTGACCTCATTGAAACCGACAAAATATTTAAAGGACAGTCAGGGTAGATGCAGCTAACATGTTTCCTCTGGTTGGGGAGTCGAGAACCAGGGGACGCAATTTCAAAATAAGGGGCAAGCCACTTAGGACAATGATGAGGACAAATGTTGTTCCTCAGAGGGTTGTGAATCTTTGGAATTCTGTAACCCAGAGGGCTGTGGAAGCTCAGTCGTTGAGTATGTTTAAAGCAGAGATTGATAGATTTCTAAATACAAATGAAATAAGGGAATACGAGGAAAGTGTGGGGAAAAGGGCATTGAAGTGGATGATCAGCCATGATCATATTGAATGGTGGGGCAGGCTCGATGGGCTGAATGGCCACTCCTGCTCCTATGTTTCGATGTTCCTAACTCCACATTATCGATGCGACACAGCCTCAGGCCGACTTGTCGGGTGTTGCAAACAGATAACACTGCTTCTGATCTTCACCAGAACAGAGTGAGATGTAAAATTGATCATCAAACAGACTGTGAGAGAATACAACAGAATAAAACACGTGGAGAGACACTGTGGAATAACAAATAGATTTGATTGGAATGTTGAATTTTGATTGGAATGGATAAAACAGCAGAAACAGCAGATTATATTGGGACAGAAAAGAGAAACTGATGGGAAGAAGGAAGAAAAGAAAGGATGGATCTGATCACTTTCTTCAGTTTGTTCACTGGTCCATCAAAGCTGGATTAAAAAAAGATGCAAAAAACAGAGAATTTCACCAAAAAGGGAGATTAAATGCTGCCGATACCTTGGATCGAAGGATGCCCCAACAGATCACCTGTTTAACTGTCTCCTCACTGGGGGATTTCAATCAATGAGCAATATTATTCACTACTTTTTTTTGTTAAATGAAACCACTACTGTCATTTGGAGTTAATATCCCTGTGTTCCAACTCCTGAATAATAAAATTGTGAGTTTTGCGATATTTTCTGGACACACTTCCTGCTGAAAGAACTAAAAACTCTTTTCTAATTTACACAATACTATATACACACTCATCAAGCCTCCGAAACTAGCATCCTTGGTGCTGCTCTCTCTTCTCCCAAACATCATCTCATGTGACTGTTACATCATCACTCTGATTGTGTGAGCGGTTAATCCCACTGTCTTCAGCATTAACCTTTTACATCCTCATACTGCACTGTCTGTCCAAAAAAATCGGTGGAGGGAACTTGAATGATCAAAACTGCAACAGCTGCCAGTTAAAAATCAAGTCAACCCATCAGAGAGAGACTGTCAGAGAACTTCCTGCATCCAGTCCTGACCGTGTCACATTTAGCAGCTGCTCACCCAGACCCCACTCTCATCAACACTGAACATTTTTACTGAGATCCTTCAAATACTGTTTATAAAAGGCCGCAAAGATCAAAGTTCACACAGTTGTATTAAATACAACAAAGTTTAATATCTTCTCACCGTTTCTCGGTAACCACATGAGACATAGGTTTTCTTATTTGGTTCCTTTGATTTTTCTTGTTCCTGACTGACAAATATTCCAAACTTCAGATAAACCCTCCCACTTGCGTCATTTCCCAGTCTCGGTTAAAGCAACACATAATGACACAAACACTCTCCTTCAGTGAGATTAATATCAAGCTGTTTTCCAGGTTGAATGTAACTGTGAACACATTTATGTCAAAGAAGTTACCTTTGATGTTTCAGCATTGAAATTCTGTACAAGGAGGAACAGCCATTCAAAACTCACATCCTTCACAAAAGCTGTTTTTTTATGTGGTTGAAATTCATCATGTACTTTGAATTAAAGTTCACAAGACACAGATATCAATGTTGATAATGAAACTTTTCAAGCATGTTGCTCCTGTGAAATAAGGCTCTGCTGGGAGCTGAACCCAGGAATTCCTGTTTTCTCGACAGGTGCTTTAACCAACTAAGCTACAGAGCCAGATCATGAATGCGTTTACAATTGAAATCAGAGGAAGGCCTTGTCGATAGTGGGCAGGCTTTGGAGAGTCAAGTGCTGAGTTCGTCACGGCAGAGTTCTCAGCCTCTGACTCGCTCTTTTAGTTGTAGCTGCAGTTGTAATTGTAATAGGCAACCGTCCGTCTCGGAAGACGATGGGCTACACCCGGGGTGTACGTCACTTCTGTATAAAACATCGTTTGTTGTGGCTGCAGAGGATGACTCGTGAGTGACAATCCCTCCTTCAGCTGGTACAGATGAATATCATTGGCCCGAGGTCGACTGATAATTTTTCCTTCCTCTGATCTCTCTTTCCCACCATCTGGTCATTTCTTTTGTCCTCTGCTTTTCCCATGGTCTTCCTGAATGCCTTTCTCCAGGAATTCCAGTCAGCAGGAAGGACTTCCCATGCATCGACTCCAATTCCAGTCAGCTTGAGATCTCGCTTTGCAGATGTCCTTGTATCACAGACGTGGGTGACTTGTTGGTCTCGTGCTGATAGCAAGCTCACCAAAGAGCATGTCTTTGGCAAAGCGACCGTCATCCATTCAGCACACATGACCCAGTCAACAGAGTCACCGCTGACTCAAGAGGGCAAACATGCTGCAGATCCCTGCACGCTGGTGTACTTCTGCATTCGGCTCTCTGTCCTGCCAGGAGATGCCCAATATCCATCTGAGACAGCGGAGGTGGAAGCTGTTCAGCTGCTTTTCTTGGCTTGCATAAGTTGTTGATGCTTCTCTACTATAAAGGAGAACACAAGCCTGGTACATGTGGAGCTTTGTATTTTCGATCAGTTTGCTGTCGGTTCACACTCGTCTTCTCAACTTCGACATGACAGCTGCAGCATTGACAATCCTGGTGCTGATTTCAGTATCAAGGGACAGATTGCTGGTGATTGTTGATCCAAAGTATGTGAAGCTGTTGACAACCTCCAAAGTGAGGCTGTCGATGTTGATGGAAGGTGGAGTCTCTACATCCTGGCCCATAACTTTGATCTTCCTGATGCTGATCGTCAGTCCAAACTCCTTGCAGGTCAGGGAGAACCGAAAGACAAGCTGCTGTTAATGAACTTCATTATGGGATGTCAGCACAGCGTCATCAGCAAACAGCAACTCACAGACCAAGAACTGACTCATTTTGGTCTTGGTGCGCAGTCTTGCCAAGATGAACAGCTTGTCATCAGCTCTGGTATGCAGGTGGACACCCCCATCTGAGTCACTGAAAGTTTAAAATCGCAGCATGGAGAAGAATAGGCCAATTGTAAAGGATGTGAGCTGTGAGGAGGTTACAAGGAGGCTTCCAGGGGACTTGGACAGGATAAGTGAATGAAATGACAGATGGAATATAATGTGAATAAGTGTGAAGTTATCCACTTTGGTAGAATAAACAGAAAGACAGAATATTTCTTAAATGGTGAGAGGTTGGGAAGTGTTGATGTCCAAAGGGACCTGGGTGTCCTTGTTCATGAGACACTAAAAGCTCGCATGCAGGTGCAGTAATCAATTAGGACGGCAAATGGTATGTTGGCCTTAACACGAGGGGTCATGAGTACAGGAATAAAGATGTCTTGCTGCAATTGTATAGAGGCTTGGTGAGATCGTGCTGGAGTATTTTGTGCAGTTTTGGTTTCCTTATCTAAAGAAGGATATACTTGCCACAGAGGGAGTGCAACGGAGGGTCACCAGACTTATCCCTGGGATGGTGGGATTGTCTTATGAGGAAACTGGGCTTGTATTCCTTAAAGTTACATTTAAAAGGCCATTTAAAACTGAGATAGGGTGGAATTTCTTCACTCAGAGGGTGGTGAATCTTTGGAATTCTCTACCTCAGGGGTTTGTGAAAGTTCAATCATTGAGCATGTTCAGGACAGAAATTGATAGAAATCTTGATACTCATGACATCAAGGGATATGGGGAGAGCGCGGGAAAGCAGTGTTGAGGTAGATGATCATCAAGGATGTAATTGAATGACAGAACAGGCTCGACAGGTTAAACTGCCCCCTCCTACGTTCCGAAGAGAGTTGTCACCAGGACACAGCCCTGTTTTACCCCACTGCTGATCGTGAAAGTGTCTGATGTTGCTCCATTGTAACTGATGGAACTGTGCATGTTCTCGTGCAAAGAAGAGATGACGCTCAAGAGTTTAGGAGGGCAGTCTATTTTCCACAGCAGTTTGAAGAGTCTGTCTCTGCTAACAAGATCGAAGGCCTTGGTGATGTCTATAAAGACAATGTAGAGTGGTCTGTACTGTTCACAGTACTTCTCCTGTAACTGCCGAAGTGAGTTGGTACAGGTTGCGGGTAAGGAAGTTGCTGTCTAAGGAACCTTGGTGTGTTGAATTCCTTCATATGTCCCTCTAGCATCCCCCAGATTCAGCGGCAGATTGCATGCTGTTGTAGAGTTTTAACCAGTATTGATTGGTGCAGTGCCGAGCAGTCTGCAGAGACTTGTTTCTGGTAGCTCTGAGAGCATCTAGAGTTTGTTTGCTGGGGACTTGTTTGTAGTTCATGAGGGCTCTCTTCTTAGTTGCAGTAACTGACTCCATTTCAGTCCAATCAACCTCAAACCAGTCAGCTTTCCTCCCATCTCTTTTCCCATACACAGCGAGTGCAGAGTAAAAGTTGGTGGCGTGCAGATGATTCCACTTTGATACCACACTGAGGCCTTGGGCGTTTTCTGAAAGAGCCTGATCTAGGATGTTGAGGAACTCCTGGGTCCTTTCTGGATCAGTGGTTCGGCTAGTGTTGATCCGAGAACGACCTTTCTTCTTGGATGGGTGAAGCTTCCTTGGTTGAAGCCTGACCTTGCTACACACCAGGGAGTGATCAGTGTCACAGTCAGCGCTGTGATAGCTGCGTGTGATGAGGATACTGCTGAGGGTGGTACGTCTGGTGATGATAAGGTCGAGCTGGTGCCAGTGGCATGATCTCGGACGTCTCCAGGACACCTTGTGGCACATCTTGACCTGGAAATAGCTGTTCGTCACACAGAGTCCATGGTGACAGCATAGCTCCAGAAACCTCTGTCCATTTTTGTTCATCTTGCTAATACCCTGGTGCCCTATGCTCATTGTCCAAGCTGTAGTCAGTACCCAAGCTTGTGTTGAAATCCCCTAGAAGATGCAGTCCCTCGGTGCTGGGAATTCTACTGATGGCAGTGTCAAGTGTCACATAGAATTGATCCTTGACATCTGGGGTGGAGGTGAGCGTCGGGACATAGATGCACATGAGAATAACTGGGCCCGCGCTTGTTGACAAGTGAAGGGTAAGAAGTCTCTCTGAGCCAACTGTTTGGGGTTCGCTCATTGCAAGTAGCGTGTTTTTACTGTGAAACCCACTCCATGCTCACGAGTTGCCTCTTGGGCTTTCCCCTGCCAGAAGAAGGTGCAGTGTTTCTCTTTGAGGGATCCACTTTGACTCAGTCTAGTTTCTTGCAGCACAGCAATGTCCACATTGAGCCTTGTGAGTTCCTTGTCTATCACAGCTGTCTTGTGTGTGCTATCAACCTGCAGAAGGTTGTCAGTAAGGCCAGGACACATGGTCCTTACATTCCAGCTTGTGATGCGAAGCACAGTTGTCTTCTTTGTTGAGTTTGTCTTGCTTGGTGCAAAGATTATCAATCCGCCAGTTGAGAGATATCTCTCTAAACTGCAAGCACCCATTGAAGCAAGTAGGTCGTGGCAGGCCAGCACCTAACTGACTGGGGGCTGCACAGCTTGGAGTTGGTGGTAGTTATCCATTGAGACGCGATTATCTCTCCCACTGTCAAAAGTAACCCCTGGTGCTCATACTCTGCACCAATTGAGTGAGACCTTATAATCGGTAACTGTTTCTTCCCATGTTTTGCGAATGTTTAACCACGAAGCTGGAGTGTCCTCTCCAGGGCACAGGCCTGGGCAAATAGTATGGAGACACTGAGCATCAGGACCCCCTCTCAGCATTGCTAGTATTGTCCAAAGGAAAGGAAAGAAACAGTACTGTTTGTTACAAGCTCTGCTGTAGGAGTTGCTGGAAAACTACCTGATAAGTAACAGGTAACCGCCTACGGGACTCCACTCCGGATTTACTGTCCAGGTTTACTCCCTAAGACTTCTTCTCTCTCAAGACATCCACAGGGAAGTGAGGCTTTTTGCCCATAGTTGGGGCTTTGTTTCTTGGCATCAGGATGGAACCACACGCCAGTGGGCCTGCATGACATGCACAAGGATATCACACACTGCCCCATCCCTGTGACAGCTCAGAGAGATACCCTGATGATAATACACCCCACAGAAACATCACAAACAGCCCCCTCCCTCGGACAGCTCAGGGTCAGACACTGCACACACTGCAACAACAGTGACATTACTGTATTATGCCTCCATTCTGTAAAACAAGCATTAACCCTACTTTATGCTTTCCGTCTCTCAGCCAATTTTGTATCCACGCTGCCACTGCCTCTTTAATCCCGTCTGCTCAAATTTTGTTAACAAGTCTATTTTATGGTACTTTTTCAAACACAATTTTGAAGTGCAGACACACACCATCAACCTCACCACCCTGGTCAACTCTCTGTGAAACTTCATCAAAGAAATTAATTCATTAATTACTTCATACACAATCTTCTGTTAACCAATCTGTACTGGCTGTCATTTATTAGCCCATGTTCCACCAAGTGCCAGTTAATTTTCTCCTGGATAATTGTCTCTAAAAGTTTCCCCACCACTGACATTAGACGAACTGGTCTGTAGTTCCTGGTTTTATCTCTCTTTTTAAACAGGGCTCTAAAATTAGCAATCCTTGCAGACTTATCTTTCAGTACTGGAAAGTCTATTGTGGACACTCTCTTTGGGCATGACTTTAACCAATTAAAGCAACAGGATACTTGATTAATAAGTCCAGAACTTTTATTGAGAGTAAAATAGTACTTAATAATTGGAAGTAAAGTTATCTTAAACAAACTTGGGGAATATAACTTTACAGCTCCAGCAGGTGTGTGGACTGGTCGAGCTTGGTCTCAGAGTGTCACGGTCCTCTTTGTCCAGTCTAGATCCCTCATCAGGTGGAGAACTTGGTTGATGATCTGAGCCTTTACCCCTGAGGTCTTCTAGTGTTTCTGCACACTGAAACCTTACAAGATCCCGACTTTTAACCCCTGGATGGCCATCACACCACCATGTAAAATAATAATTGGTCTGAGCTGTTGCTTGGTACATTTAATTAATGATGTCTTCCACTAACAGCCAACTGTCCTCAGAATCTCAGACATGAGTACAATGGAGTGGTTTCACACTGTCTCCCAATCTGATCTGAAACAAGTTTCCTATTCATTAAATCGAGACTCTTGAAAATGCTGGAAATACTCAGCAGGTCTGACAGCATCTGTGGAGAGAGAAACAGAGTTAACGTTTCAGATCTGTGATCTTTCATCAGAACTGGGCTGAAATTGTCTGAGGGACTGAGATTGTGGAATCAATTTCAGGGTCAAAAACATTCTACTCTGCAAGGATGGGAAGATGGTGATTATTAAGTATAGTGCAAGAATATAGATGCTTTTACATTATTTGAATCAACATTGATTTAAACTTTGTGCTCACGAAACCTATCTTTTGATCAAAATGACACTGATAACAGTGGAAAAAGCAACACATGCATTTCACGACCACAGGACTTTGTAAAGCCTTTTACAGCCAATGAAGGACTTTCCAAGTGTAGTCACTGTACAGTACAATACAATACCCTACAATAAGGATATTTCACATTCGAGTCACGCAAGTCCCAGGCAATGACCTTCTGAAACAAGAGAGAATCTAACCCTCTCCCCTTGACATTCAACAGCATTACGATTGCTGAATCCCCCACTATCAACATCCTGGGGGTTACCATTGACCAGAAACTGAACTGCAGTAGCCAAATAAATATCATGGCTACAAGAGCAGGTCAGACACGAGGAATCCTGCGGCACGTAACTCACCTCCTGACTCCCCAAAGCCTGTCCCCTATCTACAAGGCACAAGTCAGGAGTGTGATGCAATACTCTCCATTGCCTGGATAGGTGCAGCTCCAACAACACTTAAGAAGCTCAACGTTATCCAGGACAAAGCAGCCCACTTGATTTGTGCCTCATTCACTATATTCACTCTCTCCATCACCAACGCACAGTGGTAGCAGTGTGTACCATCCACAAGATGCACTGCAGCAACGCAGCAAGCCTCCTTACACAGCACCTTCCAAACCCGTGACTTCTATCACCTAGAAGGACAAGGGCAGCAGATGCATGGGAACACCACCACCTGCAAGTTCCCCTCTGAGCCTCACACCATCCTGGAATTGGAACTATATCACCGTTCCTTCACTGTGGCTGGGTCAAAATCCTGGAACTCCCTTCCTAACACCACCACATCGACTTCAGTGGTTCAAGAAGGCAGCTCACCACCACCTTCTCGAGGGAATTAGGGATGGGCAATAAATGCAATAAATAAAAATAAAATCAATAAAAAATGAAAATATCCTGTAATCCCCAAAAGTAGAAAATACATATGAAAATGAAAATATGATAAAACACAGTCAGCATGGATTTCACAAAGAAAGTCTTGATTAACCATAACTTTGTAGAATCAACAGCAAGAGTAATACAGCAGATGTAGAAGAGTTTAAGTTAATAAAGCCTCATACTTTTAAGTGCTTGAAACAACAAATTGTGGGTTAACAAACAAGCACACTAAATGACAGAGCTGGGTGTTGTGCTTTCTAGATTACCCTAAAGTAGGGTGTTAATGAGTTAAATCTTCAGGTTGCTGCAACCAGAATAGCCATTGTCCACTATCAGTTTTACTGTTATAAATAAAGGGTGGAACGTTCATTGTGAATCTATAGAAACAGTCTGGTCCTGCACACTGCAGACACATCCACGTCGTCAACAACCAGCTCTCCTATAATTGATGAAGTTATTTGACTTTTCCCCATTAGCTCCATGGAATTAATTTTGAAAGATTTTAAATTCCAAGAAGTTTTGTTAATATTCAGCCATTGAGAAGAAATCATTCCCTGGCCACAGTGGAGACAGCATTGAATATAAAACAGTAGACTACCAAGTAACACAGAGAAAGCTGATCAGCTAATCTATAATTAATTACTTTTCTTATTTTTGCTCTTGCTATTCGGATTTTCATCATTTTCAGCTCCTGACTGTGGATATTATTGTGATTAAATGTGAATAGATGCACTGTGTCTCAGCCCCGGTATATTGGCTCTTTCTCTGTCCAGTGCGGTACACACTCAGATACTGACAGTGTCTCTCCCTCCCTCAACTTTCCAGCCCTGACGGTGCAGAAAGCGCTGCTCAAAGTTACACATTCTGACTGTTTGCAGTTGATTAGTGAGAGATTATTAACGTATCCTTCTGCAGCGCTGCCTCGGTTAATAACAGCAGATCGAAGTCACATTTCAGATACAGAAACAGACGCATCAATTATTCACACTTTCCCAGAGCGAGTGAGGCCGAGACAAGCAGCAACATTCCAGCCCCACACTCTGCAATTACCCAGCACCAGCGGAAAGCAGTGAATACAGATTCAATCAGTGGGTTAATGTCCATGACAGGGATGCAAGATTCCACAGCCCAGGACAAACATCCCCATACACCGAGAACAAGCTCAGGAAAACCCGGGGGAGTTAATATCCCAATCACTGAGCATTTCAGTAACATTGAACAAGTTCCAGAACTGAATGAACCTTTCAAATTACAGAAGTGATGACGAGGTCAAAAAGGTCTGAACAGTTGAGATGACTGAGCGGTTTCAGCTTCTCTGTTCAGGTTGCAGCTTTCACTGGAGGCATGTGTTTAAATCCCACTTCTGACAACTTGATTTGAAGTTACTTTACAGAGTTTCCTTGAAGGTTTGAGGTAGAGTAAATACTGAGGAACTGTTTCTAACTGCTGAACGGTCAATAACCGAAGGTTACAGATTTAAAGTGACTCACAAAACCAGAAGGAACATGAGGAAAAATTCCTTTCTGCAACATGTAGTTAGGATTTCAGTTATGTGGATAGATTGGAGAAGCTGGGGTTGTTCTCCTCAGAGAGGAGATTTGATAGAGGTGTTCACAATCATGAGGGGTCGTGACAGACCCGATAGAGAGAAACTTTTGGATGAAGGATTGAGACTCAGGTAAAAGCTGTGGCTCAGTTGGTCACACTCACCTCGAAATCACAAGCTTCTGGGTTCAGATTTCACAGCTGACACTCCAGTACAGCACTGAGGGTGTTGAAGGTGCTGCCTTTCAAGTGTGATGTTAAACCAAGACCTGGTCTGCATGTTTGGGTGAATGTAAAATATCCCATGCTGCAATTTCAAACAAGTGAAGAGTAATTCTCCCTGGTGTTGTGATCAATATTTGCCCCTCAATCAGATCAGTTGGTCATTATCACATTGCTGTTTGTGGGTATTAGCTGCTGCATTTCTGACATTACAACAGTGATTACATTTCATTGTCTACAAAGTGCTTTGATATGTCCAGTGGTCAGGAAAAGTGCTATATAAATGCAAGTCTTTTCTTTCTTTATCACAACACATTGCTGTGTAAAAAATGGTTCTTCATGTCACCTCTGGTTCTTCTGCCAATCACCTGATATCTGTGCCCTCTGCTTTACTGACCCTTTTACCACTGGAAACAGTTTCTCCTTATTTAAACTATTGAAAACCTCCATGATTTTGAACAAATGTGTCAAATCTCTTCTGAATTTTCTCTGCTGCAAGGAGAACAACCCCAGCTTCTCCAATCTCTCCACATAACTGAAATCCCTCACCCTGCTTCCATTGTGGTAAATCTCTTTTTTATTCTTTCCTGGGATGTGGGCACTGCAGACACAATGTGATTCCTGTCAACGGAGCGGCCCGCTGACATCATCAGAGAGCGCCAAGCTGCGCATAGGCACAGCTACATCTTGCCAGGGTTAAGTGGCACATGCACAGGATAATGTCATGGCTCAGCGCCAACATCATCGCATATTCGCCCATGGTCCATCTTCGCACAATGACGCTAAAGCGTCATCGGGTATCCAGCCTCTCACTCAGCTGGAGGAGGCGGCTGAATGGGAGACTTTGAGGTTGGAGCTCTCCCCCCTCAGCCTTGACGCTTCTTCTCCTCAGCTGCTCGCTCTCCACCTCTCTGCTCCCCTGGCCGATTGTTCCCCGCTCGCGTCACCCAGCTCTCCTGCCACTCGGTCCCAGCCCCCCAACCCCCACTCCATCCATTAAAGCGAGACCGTGCCACTTCCCTCCTCTTGCCCACTCGTTCTTCTCTCCTACGTCACACCTTTTGAGAGGCATAGATAGTGTAGATAGCCAGAGTCTGTTTCCCATGGTAGGGGTGGCTAAAACTAGAGGGCATAGATTTAAGCTAAGAGTGAGGAGGTTTAAAGGGAGTCAAAGGGGTAAATTTTTCACAGAAAGAATAGTGGGTATCTGGAATGAGCTGCCTGGTGGAGGCAGGAACAGTAGTCACATTTAAGAGGCATCTGGACAGGTACTTGAATGATCAAGGCATGGAGGGATATGGAATTAATGCAGGCAGGTCGGATTAGTATAGATAGGCATTATGGTCGGCATGGACGCGGTGGGCCGAAGGGCCTGGTTCATATGCTGTACGACTCGATGACCCTCTGTGACTCCTGTTAATTGTTTAATTATCCACCACCATTCAGGACTGGATGTGGCAGGACTGCAGAGCTTTGATCTGATCAGTTGATTGTGAGATTGCTTAGCTCTGTTTATTGCATGCTGCTTCCGCAATATGACATGCAAGTAATCCTGTGTTGTCGCTTCACCAGGTTGACACCTCATTTTTAGGTCTGCTTGGTGCTGTTGCTGACATGCCCTCCTGCACACTTCATTGAACCACTATTGCTCCCTTGGCTTGATGGTAATGGTAGAGTGAGGGATATGCCAGGCCAGGAGGTAACATATTGTGTTTAAATACAATTCTGCTGCTGCTGATGACCCACATTGCCTCATGGATGCCCAGTTTGGAGCTGCCAGATCTGTTCATTTCTTCCCTCAGATATAATTGAAAAACAAATTCTGAAGAAATGCCCGAACTAAATATAAAGGAGAGAGAAATAAATACTGACAACATAGATGGCAGCATTTGGAAGGTAAAAAGTTTTCAGTTTTATTATTGATGAGTGAGAGGAATTTCTCACACTTTGGGGCTTCTGCAAGTGGATTTACTGTATCAGAGTAGAAGTACTGTATCAGGCCTTGTTAGCTCAGTTGGTAGAGTATGAGACTTTTAATCTCAGGGTCTTGGATTTGAGACCCTTGTTGTGTGGTTGTTCTTCCCTTTTTCAGTCTTCATCTGCAGAGAGTTCAAGGAGTGTTCGAAATTAAATTCAACAACATCACCAGATTTCAACCACCCCCCTTGCCCCCATCCCAGTGTAGTTGACAGGACCCTCAACCTCTGCCTTCCCCCTTCCCCTCCCTCCCAGAACTGCGACAGGGATCCCCTTGTCCTCACTTTCCACCCCACCTGCCTCCACATCCAAAGGATCATCCTCCACCATTTCCACCACCTCCAGCGTGATGCCACTACCAAACGCATCTTCCCCTCTCCTGTCAGCATTCCGAAGGGATCGTTCCCTCCGCGACACCCTGGTCCACTCCTCCATTATCCCTGACACCTCATCCCCTTCCCAAGGCACATTCTGATGAAATCGCAGGAGATATAATACCTGCCCTTTTCCCTCCTCTCTGCTCATTATTTGAAGCCCAAACACTCCTTTCAGGTGAAGCAGCGATTTGCTTGTACTTCTTTCAATTATGTATACTGTATTCACTGCTCACAATGCGGTCTCCTCTAAACTGGGGAGACCAAGCGCAGATTATGTCGAACACCTCTGCTCAGTCCGAAAGCATGACACCGAGCTTCTGGTTGCTTGCCATTTCAACACTCCCCCCTGCTCTCATGTCAGCATTTCTGTCTTGGGCCTGTTCCAGTGTTCCAGTGAACATCTCCATGGAAAGATCAATCTTACACGCTAGCTCAAATGTTGGATTTTGTATGTTTAGTATCTTTTCTCATCCAAAGATGACACTATCAATCATTCACCACTCTGTCTTCTCCTGAATTTCGAGTTCAAATTTGTTTGTGAAGTTGAGTGACACGTTAAGACAGCACAGTCTTTGTCTTTGCGAACGAAGTGATTTCGGAATGGCTGTTTGAAACTGCCCCTCCTTGCACAGAAATTCAGTGCAAATACTCAAATCACCCACAATTTCTTCGTGAGAAATTTGTTCACAATTGCATTCGACATGGAAACCGCCTCAACATTAATCTCACTGAAGGAAAGTGTGACTGTGTTGTTTGTTTCAGAGTGTTATGTGTCGCTCTTAACCAAGACTGGGACACAACGCAAGGTTGATCCAAGGTTGGCATATATTATCATTCAGGAGCAAGAAAAATCAAAAGGAACCTGACGAGAAAACCCAGTCTCCAGATGTGAGAATCTGTAGATTCGCTTTGGGAAAGTGAATCAGAGCAGAATGAAGGGTGAACTGTCCGACTGCCCAGAAGAGATGAAGACACAGCTCAGTCAGCACATTCCCCTGGTTTATGATGCTGGAACATTCCTCACACAGAAATTATTCAACCCGATGACAAACCTGCTTACAGCCGATAATTTATTAAGATAATTATTTTTTGAGCTACAACACAAACAGCTACTCGACAATGTGGAAAATTGCCCAGGTGTGCCCTGTCCATTAAAAAAAAGCAGGACAAATCCAATCTGACCAATTACCGCCCCATCAGTCTACTATCAATCATCAGCAAAGTGATGGAAGATGTCATTAACAGTGCTATCAATCACCACGCATTTAGCAATAATCTGCTCATCGATGCTCAGTTTAGATTCCGCCAGGGCCTCTCGGATCCAGGCAAACATTTGGAAGCTGGAGTATAATGTGGGAAAATGTGAGGTTATTCACTTTGGTAGTAAGAACAGATAAATTAAATATTATTTAAATTGCGAGAGACTACAGAATGCTGCGGTATAGAAGGATCTGGGTGTCTTCGTACATGAATCACAAAAAGTTAGCATGCAGGTAGAGCAAATAATTAGGAAGGCAAATGGAATGTTACCCTTTATTACAAGGGGGATGGAGTATAAAAGGAGAAAAGTCTTGCTTCAAATTTACAGGGTGTTGGTGAAACCACACCTGGAGTACTGTGTACAGTTTTGGTCTCCTTATTTAAGGAGGAATATACTTGCATTGGAGGCAATTCAGAGAAAGAGGTGGGCAACTGTCTGTTCCCCACCACAGCCACCTCGAGGGCATTGTGCGGAGGGGGTGAGACTTCGGGCGTGCAGGAAGGATCTGATGGGGAGGGTTCTTCTCACCACCAGCCAAGTTACATCTTGGTGCTTGTTTGAAAGTTCTGGTGATGAGGCATTCCGCCAAATGACTTTGGCAGTTTGCTCGGGGAACCATCCGACTGGATCCACCATCTCCTTTTCCTGTAGGGCCTTGAGGACATTCCGTGCAGACCACTACCTGAAGGATTGGTGGTCAAAGATGTTTTTCCACAGAAACTTTCCCACGAAGGATAGGTGTTACGGCACGGTCCAACTGGATGGAGCATTCCACGGCAATGTGACCAGGCCCATCCTTCACAACGCTGGGGACAGATAGAACCTCAGCACGTAGTGACACTTGGAGATTGTGTACTGGGAATCTGCGCACAGCTTGATGCAACCGCACACGAAGGTAGTCATCAGGATGAGGGCGACGTTGGGTACATTTTTCCCGCCCTCATCCAGGGGTTTGAACATCGTATCCCTCCAGACCTGGTCCATTTTGGAACCCCATATGAAGCGGAAAATGGCTCGGGTGATCGCCACAGCGCAGGAGTGGCGTATGGGCCAGACCTGCACCACGTACAGCAAGGTGAGCGCCTCGCACCTGTTGACGAGGTTCTTACCCACAATGGAGAGAGATAGCTGCTCCCACATGCTCAGCTTATGGTGTATCCTGGCTACTCGCTACTTCCAGGTTTTGGTGCACGCCCCGGCCCTTCCGAACCATATCCCCAGCACCTTCAGGTAGTCTGACCTGATGGTGAAGGGGACAAAGGATCGGTCAGCCTAGTTCCCAAAGAACATGGACTCGCACTTGCCATGGTTAACTTTGGCTCCCGAGGCGCGTTCGAACTGGTCGCAGATGCTGATCAGTCTGCGAACGGACAGTGGATCCGAGAAAAAGACGGCGACCTCATCCAGGTACAGGGAAGTTTTAACCTGAGTGACTCCACTGCCTCGGATTGTAACCCCCCTCCTTATGCTTGCATCCTTCCTAATAGACTCAGCAAAGGGTTCAATGCAACAAACAAACAAGACAGAGGCGAGAGGACTGCCCTGTCTGTCTTTGCAAAGCAGGTGCAGAAAAAGATGCTGTGGTTTTTAACGCGGTTCATCCCAAGCAGCTGTGTAACACAGGAGTCTGTGCTCTACAGGCTGTTCTCAGGGATGCACACCGAGATAAACATCAACTGCTGCTGGAGGACTATCAATTCGGTGAAAGACGCACTTTGGTCTGCCCGAAACATGCTGGTCTTCCAGCGCAAAGAGTTGTCCACGACCTAATGTTGCAGACTGGCACATTCCAAGGTCCAAGACTACGTGCTGAGGGACGCACTACAGCTTGGGGCAGCCGCTGCAAAGGTTCCCTGGGGAAGACCACTGTGTAAGGTGCCCCCACAAAGGTGAACTGAGGGGCTGGATCCATGGAAATCCCCTCGGGCTGTATCCAGAAAATATTTCTCCGCCTCCAGGCTCACTTCTTTGACCAGGAGTCCTCCTCCCGACCAGCAGACCCATTCACCCACCTCCAGCATTCTCCCTCTACCTGGACCCCTCCCCTGGCCACTTACCCACTCTTGATCTCTTCATTGAAAACTATCGGCGAGACACTTGTCATCTCAATTTCTCTGCCCCCCTCACTCACTCTAACCTGTCCCCCTCTGAACTTGAGGCATTCCGTTCTCTCAGGTCTAACCCCGACATGGTCATGAAACCTGCAGACAAGGGTGGTGCTGTTGTTGTATGGCGTACCGACTTCTACCTTGCAGAGGCTCAGCGCCAACTCACAGACACTTCTTCCTACCTCCCTCTGGACCATGACCCCATCGCCGAAAATCAAGCCACCATCCAAAGGACTGTCACTGACCTCATCTCCTCTGGAGAACTTCCCTCTACAGCTTCCAACCTCATAGTCCCGCAACCCCGAACAGCCCGCTTCTACCTCCTTCCCAAAATCCACAAACGGGAATGTCCCGGCAGACCCATTGTGTCAGCCTGCTCCTGCCCCACTGAACTTATTTCTTCCTATCTTGACTCTATCTTTTCTCCGCTGGTCCAGTCTCTTCCCACCTACATCCGTGACTCTTCTGACGCCCTACGTCATTTTGACAATTTCCAGTTTCCTGTTCCCAACCGCCTCCTCTTTACTATGGACATCCAATCGCTCTTCACCTCCATCCCCCGCCAGGATGGTTTGAGGGCTCTCCGCTTCTTCCTGGAACAGAGGCCCAACGAGTCCCCATCCACCACCACCCTCCTCCGCCTGGCTGAACTTGTTCTCACATTGAACAACTTCTCCTTCAACTCCGCGCACTTCCTTCAAGTAAAAGGTGTCGCTATGAGTACACGCATGGGTCCTAGTTATGCCTGTCTTTTTGTGGGATATGTCGAGCATTCTTTGTTCCAGTCCTACTCAGGCCCCCTCCCCCAACTCTTTTTCCGGTACATTGATGACTCTATCGGTGCCGTTTCCTGCTCCCGCCCCGAACTGGAAAACTTTATCAACTTTGCTTCCAATTTCCACTCTTCTCTCACCCTTACATGGTCCATCTCTGACACTTCCCTTCCCTTCCTCAACTTCTCTGTCTCCATCTCTGGGGATAGGCTGTCTACTAATATCCATTATAATCCACCGACTCCCACAGCTACCTCGACTACACTTCTTCACACCCTACCTCCTGTAAGGACTCCATTCCATTCTCCCAATTTCTCCGTCTTCGACGCATCTGCTCTGATGATGCTACCTTCCATGACGGTGCTTCTGGTATGACCTCCTTTTTCCTCAACCGAGGAATCCCCTCCACTGTTGTTGACAGGGCCCTCAACCGTGTCCGGCCCATTTCCCGTACCTCTGCCCTCAACCCTTCCCCTCCCTCCCAGAACCGTGACAGGGTTCCCCTTGTCCTCACTTTCCACCCCATCAGCCTCCATATCCAAAGGATCATCCTCTGCAATTTCCACCACCTCCAGCGTGATGCCACTACCAAACACATCTTCCCCTCCCTTCCCCTGTTAGTATTCCGAAGGGATAGTTCCCTCCGCGACACCCTGGTCCACTCCTCCATTACCCCCACCACCTCGTCCCCATCCCATGGCACCTTCCCCTGCAATCGCAGGAGGTGTAATACCTGCCCATTTACCTCCTCTCTCCTCACTATCCCAGGCCCCAAATACTCCTTTCAGGTGAACCAGCGATTTAGTTGTACTTCTTTCGATGTAGTATACTGTATTCGCTGCTCACAATGTGGTCTCCTCTATATTGGGCAGACCAAGCGCAGACTGGGTGACCGTTTTGCGGAACACCTCCGCTCGGTCCGCAAGCAGGACCCTGAGCTTCCGGTTTCTTGCCATTTCAACACTCCCCCCTGCTCTCATGCTCACATCTCTGTCCTGGGATTGCTGCAGTGTTCCAGTGAACATCAACGCAAGCTCGAGGAACAGCGTCTCATCTATCGATTAGGCACACGACAGCCTGCCGGACTGAACACTGAGTTCAATAATTTCAGAGCATGACAGCCCCCCATTTTACTTTCATTTTTAGCTGTTTTTTCTTTTTTCTTCTTTTTTGCTTTTTTACATTTTTTACAACGTTTTATATTGCATTTATTTCATTTCATCTTAGTTTATTCAGTTTGATTACCCACTGTTTTTTTTCAGGTTTGCACTTGCTGCTGTTCAATATTCAGTCCGTTACACCTATTCTGTACTAATGCTTTGTCTTTCAACACACCATTAACATATTGTTTGCCTTTGCTCCATGACGTTTTGGTCAGCTATGTGGCCTTGTCCAACCTGCACCTTCTCCTTTGTTATCTCTTGCCCCACCCACACCTCACTTGCTTATAACCTGTGACATTTTTAATATTTGTCAGTTCCGAAGAAGGGTCAGTGACCCGAAACGTTAACTCTGCTTCTCTTTCCACAGATGCTGCCAGACCTGCTGAGTGGTTCCATTATTTCTTGTTTTTATTCCAGAAAATATTTGTTTGCTGCAAAAAGTACATGGCAGGTAAAATGAAATGGAAGGGTTGTGAGGCAATTCACTCCTGTACTGATGGAAACTGATCTCCTTTGCAATCTTTGTATTGTTGACTTGGTGCTATTTTTGAACTGTTTTGTAATGTATCTTTTTATAGTTTATTTAACGAATAAAGTATATTTTGGAAATAAAAAAAAAAGTTCGGAGAAGGTTCACTGGATTAATTCCTGTGATGAAGGGGTTGTCTTATGAGGAGGATTGAGCAGGTTGGACCTATACTGATTGGAGTTTAGAAACATGAGAGGTGATCGTATTGAGACATATAAGATTCTGAAGGGTCTTGACAGGGTAGATGCTGAGAGGATGTTTCCCATCGTGGCAGAATCTAGAACTCGGGGACACAGTTTCAGAATTAGGGATTTTCCATTTAAGAAGGAAATGAGGAGGAATTTCTTCTCTCAGACAGTCGTTCATCTTTGGATTTTTATCTACAAGGAAGTCAAGGGTTATGGGGCCAGGCAAGAAAGTGGTGTTGATGCCATGATCAGATAAGCCATGATCCTATTGAATGGTGGAGAAGGCTCGAGGGGGCCAAATGGCCTCCTCCTTCTACTATTTCTGTTCTTATGATCTCATTGCAGCTTGTTCCAAATGGAGACAAAAGAGTGGAATTCCAGAGGAGAGGTGAGAGTAATTACCCTTGAGTGAGTGTGGCATCAAGGATCCCTAGCAAAATTGAAATCATTGGGAATCATGGGAAAATTGACCACTTGTTGGAGTCATACCTAGCACAAAGCAAGATGATTAAGGTTAGTGGAGGCCGATCATCTCAATCCAGGACATTGCCTCAGGAGTTTCTCAGGGTAGTGTCCTAGGCTCAACCATCCTCAGCTCTTTCATTAATGAGTTTCCGCTCAACTTAAGTCAGAAGTGGGAATGTTAGGTGATGATTCACAACTCCTCAGATACTGAAGCAGTCCGTGTCCGCAAGCAGCGAGACCTGAACAACATTCAGGCTTGAGCGGATAAGTGACAAGCGACTTGGTTGCCACAAAGGTGCCATGCAGTGAACATCTAGAATGAGAGACAATCAAACCATCTACCTTTTAATACTCAGCAGCATTATCATCACTGAATCCCTCACCAGCAACATCTTGGGGGTTACCATTGACCAGAAACTAAACTGGACCAGTCACATCTTGCTGCGGCTTTTAGCGTAGGTCAGAAATTGGGAATTCTGCAGCAAGTATCTCACCTCCTGACAGGCCAAAGCCTGTCCATTGTCTGCAAGGCACAAGTCAGGAATGTGATGGAATACTCTCCACTTTTCTGGATAGCTGCAGCTCCAACAACACATATAAAGCTCAATACCACCCAGGACAAAGCAGTCCTCTTCATTGGTACCTCACCCACGACCTTAAACATTCACTCCCTCCACCAGCAGAGCACAGTGACAGCAGTGTGTACCACCTACAAGATGTACTGCAGTAACTCGCTAAGTAACGTTCAACAGCACCATCCAAACCCGTGATCACTACCACCTCGAAGGATAAGGGCAGCAGATGCATGGGAACACCACCACCTTCAGGTTCACCTCCAAGTCACTCAACATCATGACTTGGAACTATATCACCATTTCCTCACTGTTGCTGGGTCAAAATCCTGGAACTCCCTCCGCAATAGCACCGTGGGTGTTCCTACACCACGTTGACTGCAGCAGTTCAAGAAAGCAGCTCCTCACCACATTCTCAAGGGCAATTAGGGATGGACAATAAATGCCAACCTTGCCAGCGATACTCACACCCAAGAATGAATAAAAAACAAATCATTCTCCACAGATTCCCCACAATTCAGGCTTGGACATTTACTTCAGGAGCACAGAGCTTTATATAACTACAACATGAGTTCCAATCTTCAGATTCCATTAGCCTTTCACATTATTTTCTACCAGTCCACTAGCTTTTAGTGATTCAGCACTCGGGTCTCTGCTTCTCCAGTTTCTAACATCTCACCACTTATAAAAAACACTCTGATCCATCTTTCATAGGTACTAGATGACCCCTCATTTTAAACTCCATCTGCCAAAGCATTGCTCACTCACTTAATCTATCAAGAAGATTTGAAAATAAATTTCTTGCCAAAGGATAATGTTCTGCTTCTGCTCCCTCGCCATTTGCTTTTCCCGTTAGTCTTTCATTTGGTGTAAATCCAGAGAAAGTAAAGATGGAAGGCAGGAGGGAGGGAAAAATCTTGCTCCTTTTCGTGATCCCTATTTGATCTTCATTCCAGTCCAATTTGGGTGAAGAATTCCGATTGTCTGTCTCAATTGTAATAAAGTATAAACAATTCTGGAATCACCAGCGAGATATTGACAAGAACATGTTTCCAGGCCAACTTTCCACAAAATCTCCCCCACAACAATGTTTTGGACACTTCATAAACTAACGACAAAATTGGGATCCGAACCCACACATGCAAAGCAAAATGCATTAGCACGCCCCCGTCTTAACCTCTCGACCACCTTGTCAGCTGTTTGGACAGTAAAGATCCTGGCTGTGCAGCCAGATGTGCAATGATGGAAAGGCAGCTTCTGCAAGTAAATGAAATTTCCATCACATCAGGTCATGGCCTGTTGGGAATGGAGCGGTGTGAAACATTTCCAGAGCATGTCCAACACATTTCTACTCAGTGTGAAAATCCACCACGGAAAGACTGGAACATACAATCATATCATCACATCATGATTGACATCAATCAGACACCTGAACCATTAGGTCACTGACGAAGTTATGATGACCGAATTTCTCATGAAATGACAACTGAACTAACTGACTGGAAGAATTGCTTTAAATCCACATGATAAGAGAGGCACAGCCTCAGACCGACTTGGCAGATGAATATTGATTGAATAATTTATGTGTGAGGAAAGTTCCAGCATCATAAACCAGGGGAGCGTGCTGACTGAGCTGTGTCTTCATCTCTTCCGGGCAGTCAGACAGTTCATCCTTCATTCTGCTCTGATTCACTTTCCCAAAGCGGATCTACAGATTCTCAAATCTGGGGACTGGGTTTTCTTATTTTGTTCCTTTTCATTTTTCTTGCTCCTGACTGACAAATATATTCTAAATCTCGGATCAACCCTCCCCTTTGCGTTGTGTTACAGTCTTGGTTAAAAAAGACACAAAATGGCACAAACACTCTGAAACTTACAACACGGTCACACTTTCCTTCAGTGAGATTAACCTGTTTTCCAGGTTAAATGCAACTGCAAAAACATTGCGCTCAAAGAAATTGTAGGGGACTGAGTTGCCGTTGAAATATTAGCACTGAACATTTGTACAAGGAGGAACAGCCATTCCAAACTCACATCCTTCACAAAGGCAACCACTGAGCTGTTTTCTTGTGTGAATAAAATTCATAAGAAAAGTTAAAGTTCACAAGAAAACAGATGTAAACGATTGAAAGCTAAACTTTTGAAGCAAGGATATGAATCCAAGATTTTCTGATTATTATACAAACACTCGAGCCAACGAAGCTACAGAGCCAGATCACAAATGCTGTGACAACTCAGGGCAGAGGAGGGCACTCTTTATTCTCATCCCACTTCCCCACAGGTCACAACATCTATTTTAACTTTTCCCACTTAATGAAACAGTCAATCATTTACTCTATTTTTCCCAGAATAGAAGACACTGACCAGGTTTCTTTAATGAACAACAAAATTATTCATTTATTGTCGAACAAGTTTTAACTAGTCATGAAGTAAAGCATAAACACGCAGGTGGAAATTTTAAAAGTTCCCTTTTCACCTTTACTTTTAAAGTCCTTTTTTTAAATCTTCGAGCCACATGTGCACACATACATACACCGGTTAACTGAAAAGATAAAAGAGATTTAATTTTTTTTTTTTTTTAATTTTGTTACAAACACAAAAAAAAAAACTCTTGGGCTGTTTACTTGCTCATTTTTGAAGAAAACATCAGATGAGATACGTTACTCCAAAATTGGAATGCAGTCTAACTTCTGAGTATACGTAGTCAGGTCACTAGGGTATTTTAGAACAGTTCTTTTCAGAAGGCATTGAGAATTAATTTTAGCAGGCCTTCTTCAAAGAAATGTAACAAGATGAATTAACACACTGGACTTCTCAGGATATTTTAAAGATTTTCTGGAAAACAAGCTGGGTTGTGGTCTTCTCTCCTTCCTTGACACTTCTTCAGGCTAACTTTATCAGCTGCTCACTCCAGCAGGTAAAACACACTGACTCTACAACCAAAAGCTTGTGAGTTTTCTGCTGTCTTAGGTGTACGCTGCTGCTGCCGAGCTTGTCTAATCAAGGGGAGTGAATGACTTCACGAACCACATCTCCCTGTTACCAGGGTTTCTGTTCTATATTTAACTTGAATTATGTGACAAACAGTAAACATAATTGCCAAATTGTCTCTTTTGGTGCTCTCTTCAAAAAGAACTGGCCCTACATTTATTCAGTTTGATTATGACTTCTTTAAAAAATATTTTAACAGAAGAAACAGAATCACTTCCAAAATAGCATGTACTTTCCCTGAGCTACAGGTTATTGCAAGACTCTTTGGCTGTGTTTATTTTAGGTGATTTTGTACTCAGGTTCGTTCTGA
The DNA here is from genome assembly GCF_036365525.1 of Heterodontus francisci. Classification (NCBI taxonomy): domain Eukaryota; kingdom Metazoa; phylum Chordata; class Chondrichthyes; order Heterodontiformes; family Heterodontidae; genus Heterodontus; species Heterodontus francisci. The sequence goes on along the minus strand of NW_027140128.1, from coordinate 2,106,444 downwards.
ATCCATGTGTTTGCAGATCTTTGTGAGTGAGAGATGTGGAGATATGCTTAAAAAATTCCCTTTAAATTATTCATATCTCCGTCTTTCCCCGAACTTTGTGCAAACACATTAATGAGGGAATCACACACATCAAGCCGTCAAACCTGTCCGCTAATCATTGAAAGGTGACAGTGTTTATTGTAACGGGGTTCCATTTATTCAGACACACCTTGATGATTCACACATGTAATGTATTTTTATATTATATTCATGACATAATGATGTAAATAAACACTTCCTTGCACTTGCCATCCTTGGTGAACATTTTCTCTGCTAATGCCCCCTGAATATATTAGAGAACATGGTGATGAGGTTGAGATAAAAGTCTGTAAATATCGGCAGCAAACAGCAGCAGGGACTGCAGTGAACAAGATTTACGTGACATATTTGTGCTTCTATTGGTGGGTGAAATAAGATACTAAACACACAAAATCCTACATTTGAGCTCACGTATAAGATTGCTCTGTCTATGGAGATAGCATCAAAGAATGCTCAGGAATTTTGTCCTATGCCAGTGATAGTAACACACGTCAGGGGAACTTAAAAAAAACTGGTAAAATGGGCTTTCACATAACAGATGAAATTTTACACAGAGAAATGTGAAGTGATACAATTTGGAAGGAAGAATGCCTTATAAATGAAACGTTACAATTCTAAACTGGGTGCAGGAGCAGAGAGACAATGCACACCAGTGTTAGAAGGATTGAAAAGGTAGCTAAGAGCAAACAGGACACTTGGCTTTATTAATAGAGGCATAGATAAAAACTTATAATTTATGCTAAACCTTTATAGAATACTGGGAATGAATGGCCTCTTCCTGTACCTCCACAGAAAGCTTCCATTCCAGGTTTACACACACTCATCAGGATCACTCTCCACAGATCCCGCCACTCCAGGCTCGGACACCCACTTCAGGATCACTCTCCACAGATCCCGCCATTCCAGGTTCGGACACCAACTTCAGGATCACTCTCCATAGATCCCAGCACTACGGGCTCGGAGACCCTCTTCAGAGATCCTAAATCTCCAGACACGGACATCCTTTGAGGACCACACTCCACAGATTCTTCCCTCCAGGCTCAGACACCCTCTTCAGAATCACTCTCCATACATCCCGCCACTCCACACACGGATATCTCCCTCAGGATCAGATCAAAGAATGTTGCTTGTCAGTTATCAGCTCAAGAGTGAATGTTGTTCAGGTCTTGCTGCTTGCAAGCCCAGACTGCTTCAGTATCTGAGGAGATGTGAATCATCAGCGAACATTCCCACTTCTGACTTATGTTGAAGAGAAAGCCATCAATGAAACAGCTGAGGATGGTTGGGACCAGGACACTGCCCTGAGAAACTAAGTATCCAGTCATGAAAGGTGGTGGACAATTAAATAACGAACCAAATGAGGAGGGTCCAAAAGCATTCTTATCCTCAATGTTGGTGCAGCCGAGCACGTCAGTGCAAAAGGTGATGCTGGAGCATTTGAAACCATCTTCAGTCAGAAATTGCTCAGTGGATGATTCATCTCGGCCTCTTGAGTTCCCCAGCATCACAGCTTCCAGTTTTTAGCCAATTTGCTTCACTCCACATAATGGCAAGAAACAGCTGAAGGCACTCGATACAGCAAAGACTATGGGCCCTAGCAACATTCCGGCTCTAGTACTGAAGACCTGTGCTCCAGAACTAGCTGCGCTCTCAGCCAAGCTGTTCCAGTAGAGCGACAAAACAGGCGTCTACTCAACAATGTGGAAAATTGCCCAGGTGTGCCCTGTCCGTAAAAAAGCAGGACAAATGCAATCTGACAAATTACCGCCCCATCAGTCTACTATTGATCATCAGCAAAGTGATGGAAGATGTCAGCAACAGTGCTATCAAGCACCACTCATTTAGCAATAATCTGATCATCGATGCTCAGTTTAGATTCTGCCAGGGTCTCTCAGCTCCAGGAAATAATTTGGCAGATAGAGTATAATGTGGGAAAACGTGAGGTTATCCACTTTGGTAGGAAGAATAGAACAGGAAAATATTATTAAAATTGTGAGACATTACAGAATGCTGCAGTGTAGAAGGATCTGGGTGTCCTCGGACATGAATCACAATAAGTTACCATGCAGGTACAGCAAATAATTAGGAAGGCAAATGGAATGTTACCCTTTATTGCAAGGGGGATGGAGTATAAAAGTAGAGAAGTCTTGCTCCAAATGTACGTGGTGCTGGTGAAACCACACCTAGAGTACTGTGTACAGTTTTGGTTACCTTATTTAAGGAGGGATATACTTGCATTGGAGGCAGTTCAGAGAAGGTTCACTAGATTTATTCCAGTGATGAAGGGGTTGTCGTATGAGGAAAGTTGAGCAGGTTGGACCGATACTCATTGGAGCTGAGAAAAATGAGAGGTGAATGTCTTGAGACATATAAGATTCTGAGGGGACTTGAGAGGGTAGATGCTGAGAGGAAGTTTCCCCTCGTGGTGGCATCTAGAACTAGGGGACACAGTTTCAGATTTAGGGGTTTTTCATTTCAGAAGGAATTTCTTCTCTCAGAGCGTCATTAATCTTTGGAATTCTCTACCACAGAGAGCAGTGGAGGCTGGGTCATTGAATGTCTTCAAGATTTTTATCTACAAGAGAGCCAAGGGTTATGTGGGCAGGCAAGAAAGTGGGGTTGAGGTTATGATCAGGTCAGCCATGATCCTATTGAATGGCGGAGCAAGTTCGAGGGGCCAAATGGCCTACTCCTGCAACTAGTTCTTCTGATCTTCTGTTCTTATCACTCATTGCAGCTTGGTCCAAACAGAGATGAAAGAGTGGAATTCCAGAGGAGAGGTGAGAGTGATTACCCCTGAGTGAGTGTGGCATCAATGATCCCTAGCAAAATTGAAGTCAATGGGAATCAGGGGGAAAACTCTCCACTTGCTGGAGTTGTACCTCGCACAAAACAAGATGTTGTAGTTTGTGGAGGCCAATCATCTCAGCCCAGGACATTGCTTCAGTAGTTTCTCAGGGTGGTGTCGTAGACCCAAACATCCTCAGCTGTTTCATTGACGACTTTCCCTTCAACATAAGGCAGAAGTGGGAATGTTAGGTGATGATTCACAACTCCTCAGTTGAAGCAGTCTGTGCCTACAAGCAGCAAGACCTGAACAATATTCAGGCTTGAGCTGATAAGTGACAAGCAACCTTCTGGCCACACAAGTGCCAAGCAGTGAACATCTCCAATGAGAGAGAGAAAAAAATCTACCTTTTGATATTCAGAAGCATTATCATTGCTGAATCCCCCACCATCAATATGTTGGGGGTTACCATTGACCAGAAACTTAACGGGACCAGTCACATCTATGCTGCGGCTATAAGTGCAGGTCAGAGATTAGGAATTCTGCAGCAAGTATCTCACCTCCTGATACACCAAAACCTGTCCACCATCTACAAGGCACAAGTCAGGAGTGTGATGGAATAGAGCCCACTCAACAACACTCAAGAAGCTCAATTCCATCCAGGACAAAGCAGCCCACTTGATCGCCACCTAACCCACCACCTTAAATATTCACTCTCTCCACCACCAGTACACAGTAGCTGCAGTGTGTACCATCTCTATATGCACTGCAGTAACTCGCCAAGTAGCCTTCAACAGCACCTTCCAAACCTGTGACCTCTACCACCTCGAAGGACAAGGGCAGCAGATGCATGGGAACTCGCCATCTGCAGGTTCTTCTCCAAGTCACTCACCATCCTGACTTGGAACTATATCGCCATTTCTTCACTGTTGTTGGGTCACAATCCTGGAACTCCCTACCCAGTAGCACTGTGGGTGATCCTACACCATATGGACTGCAGCAGTTCAAGACGGCAGCTCACCACTGCATTCTCAAAGGCAATTAGGAATGGGTAATAAATGCTAGCCTTATCAGCGATACTCACATCCAAGAATGAATAAAAAACAAATCACTCTCCACAGATTCCCCACAATCTGGGCTTGGACATTCGCTTCAGGAGCACAGAGGTTTATATCACTGCAACATGAGTTCCAAACGTCATATTCCGTTTGCTTTTCACATTATTTTTCTGCCAGTCCACTAGTTTTTAGTAATTCTGTATTCGGGTCTCGGCTCCTCCACAGTTTCTAACATCTCACCTCTTACAAAAAAACACTCTGATCTATCTTTCGTCGGTCCTGGATGACCCCACATTTTAAACTCCATCTGTCAAAGCATTGCTCATTCACTTAATCTATCAAGAAGATTTGAAAATAAATTTCTTGCGAAAGGATCATGTTCTGCTTCTGCTCCCTCGCCATTTGCTTTTCCCGTTAGTCTTTCACTTGGTGGAGATCCAGAGAATTTCAAGATGGAAGGAAGGGAGGGAGGCAAAATCTTGCTCCGTTTCGTGATCCCAATTTGATCTTCATTCCAGTCCAATTTGGGTGAAGAATTCCAATTGTCTGTTTCAATTTTAAAAAAGTATAAACAATTGTGGAATCACTGTCTGGAAATTGACAAGAACAGGTTTCCAGGCCGACTTTACGCAAAAAGTGCCCCATTTTAAACAATGCACTACACAGCTCACAAACTAACAATAAGAATGGGATTCAAACCCATACATGAAGAACAAAGAGATCAGCAGTCCATTGCCTTAACCTCTCAGCCACCTGGTCAATTGCACAAGCATGACTGTCACCTTCAACACAACTCCTGGCTGTGCAGCCAGCTGAAGTGACCTAATGGTTCAGGCGTCTGAGTGATGTTAATCACAATGTGATCAAATGATTGTATGTTCCGCTCTTTCCGTGGTGGATTTTCACACTGAGTGGAAACGTGTTGGACATGGTCTGGAAATGTTTCACACCGCTCCATTCTCTATTTCATTTACTTACAGAAGGTATATTTCCATCATTACACAACCCATAAGATGAACTTTTTCCAAAAGACTTCAGTGTATTTAACTCTGTGTCCAACACTGTGAGGCAGCTTTCTGTGTTTATAAAGAGTGTAATTTATTGACTGGTCTCTTGGATCTTGGATCAAACAGGGTGACAGACAGAGGTCTGTGTGCAGAGGGTTTGGAGGTGAGCTCTGATTCCTAACCCTTTCTGGATTGTGAGGAATAAAGAATGAATGAGAGAGAGAGAATGTGGGAGAAGGGATGATGGAAGAATTTGTCCGTGAACGTGATTAAAAGTGGCTCAAACGCAAGATAATATTAAGATATCAAGAGCAGAACATTAACATAATCTGAGTTCCACAATCTGGTCGGGTCCCATTCCCCTGAAGTGAGGAATGAACGGGTGGGAAATTCCGCCTGGAGTTATATTTGTCTCCAATGAAGATGAGTTCACAGTGAGGATGGAATAGCTCAGTTGGGAGAACTCTAGATTGAAGAACCAGGATACAATCCCTGGTTTCATCAGGTTTAATTTGGTGTCTCCATCATTTTAAGTAGAGAGAATCAGAGGGGAGATTTTCCACTCTTGACCCCATGGGCTGAATTTTAAACGAACGGTGCGGCTCTTGGCAGAGGCACCGGAAGTGGGTGTCGTCACCAAACGAGTGAAATGTGGCCGACCGACCCCGATCACGGAGCAGCCGACCAATTAATGAAGGGGAGACGTGGGGCCCATGTAAACAAGGACCAGAGGTAGGGAATGAGGCGCTGATGGCACCGACATCTGACACAACGGCAGGTGCTGGCACCATATTTAAAGGGTTGCCAGCCCTGCATTCACTGCTGCCTGGTTTAAAGGAGTGTCTTCCTGAGAGCCCTCTGCTGTCCCAGGACCCGTTCCGCTGCCTCTGATGCCCCAGGACCCGTTCTACTGCCTCTGCTGCCTGATGGGTAAGGAGCTGAATGCGAGCCTGCAGTGACCATGGTCCCACGGTTTAGCGATGCCTCCCTGCCAGTTCTCCTCCAGGTGGCAAGAGAAAGGTGGAAGATCCTCTTCCCCAGGGATGGGAAGTGGCGACCTGTCCACCTGACCAAGCAAAGCTGGCTGAAGATAGTAGGTGAGGTCAGCAGCCGTGGGTTCACCCCCAGGACATGGATCCAGTACAGGAAGTGGGTCAATGACCTGATCCAGGGTGCTCAAGTGAGAACTCCAAACACTTTGGACTCTTTGGACATTGCGTGTGGCAGAGTGAGAGGGAGTGTTTGGTGAAAGGGAGTGACCACCCAGTCATGTGTATTGGGGAAGGTCAGCAGGACATGCTGCCTGAGGCTTGGCTGCATCTCGGTGAGAGGTGCATGTCAGTCATTGTATAACCTCACACAGTCCCTCGAGAGGGGCCGCATGCAGGAGGAATACGTGTATCCCCATCATGGACTGCTGGACTATCACCATCAGAGACCTTGTCCCCGCTGGGAGGCTAACTGTGTTCATCATTGTGTCTGCAGGAGAAGACATCCCACAATTGGAAAGAGCCAATCAAGACCGACGGTGGAGTGCCTTATCTCCATGTCCTCATCCCGATGGAGGAGGAGGCCATGGAACTGGCCGGGCAGCAAAGCAGCTGCTCCATAGCTGATGGAGAGACAGGGGCACCTACCCAAGAGAGTGAGTGAACATCCCCTGGGGCACAAGGGAGCATCAGCTGCAAAGGAGCCACACTGCTCATCTGTTCACCACTGCATCAATGGAGCTGCACAGTAGGGGTGGTTGGAATGTCACAATGGGAAGACCCTAACCCTTCAATGTCCCTGTTTTCTCATGAAGGCCCGGATGAATGACATGAGCAAAGAGCTGGAGAGACTGGGAGACAGCTGGACACATCTGAGGAGCAGGAGGGAGCCTCAGAGGGTGCACCGTCACATCATTCCCCCGCATCCTGCACCAGAACAGAAACTCTCACGTTGGTGGGTATCCGTTCGCTGTTAGATTTGGGCACACAAACTGATGAGCACATCACAGACAGGCCCGGGCAGCTGACGGAGGCTGTGACAGCCGAGTCCACTGGCACTTGGCGGTCTGTGGGAGGCCAGGCCCACGCTGAGCCCCAGGCTGATGACATGCCTCTGGTGTTACTAGCAACACGGGAAATGCTGCAGCTGCAGTGAGAGGTCAGGCAACATCTGACAGAGTTGCCAGACGCTATGTGTACCCAAGCATGGACAATGGAGGAGTCCATCCAGGCCTTGGACGCTGCACTGTCTCTGATGGGGGTGTGTCTGGCTTCCTCCATTGAGAGATTGGTGACTCTCATGGAGAGGCAGATCCAGCCGACCAATCAGTGGCTGCCGGAGATGTGCACAGACCTGCACTCCATCACTTTGTCCTTGAGCTCCATCCAGCGGTGACAAGGTGAGAGGGGGGACGAGGCACCTGAACTCTCCACCAGGTCCACGTCCCTCTCAGGTCAGCAGGGAGGTACAAGTGTGTCTGATCAGGGGGAGGAGCAGCTGGCTGCTACATCTGGGGTCTCCTCTCAGGGGGCTCCTGGTGTGGACAGTAGCTCTGAAGCCCCTCTGCCAGTAACACCAGTGATGCCAGCACCTCCATCATCCTCGCTGACAGAGGGGGTCCCTGTACGTGTGCAGGAGGTCCTCAGTGTGCCAGGGCCCTCCAGGCCTCAGGCAGTGAGAGGACGGCCGCCAATGTCATCCCAAGCCATGGGGCAGCAAGGTCAGCAGCCTGTCTTCACCTCAGCTGAGAGAGCAGGGGGAGTAGCACGTAGGAGCACCCGGAAAAGATTTAAGAAGAGCACCTAGATTCACTGAGGGGTTCACTGGTGAATGTACATTCCAGATGGATAAGGTTGTGTTTGGTGTCGCACAGAATAAAGAAATGATGTTCTCTCACTATGTCTCCTTCCAATTGTTGATGCCCTTTGGGACTTCATTTCAACCCTTCCTCCCAAGGGGCTGGAAGTGAGGGACCAAGCCCTGAGTTCACAAAGCTTCGGCCTTGTCACTGTGCGATGTGTACCTGGGCGCTGTCGTGTAGAAGGAAAGAGGTGACAACAGGGCTGCTTAAAGCTAAGGCTTTATTGCTGTGGTTCCAGAAGGTGGTAAGGCTCAAAGGAAACTTGAATGTATAAGGGTGTCTCGTGTCTCCCTTGTGTGTATCTCATGGTGGCTTTCCTGCTGTGCCTGAGGTTCTTCATCTGGCACTGCTTGGGCAGCATCCTCCTCCACATCCTCATCATCAGAGGAGGCATCACACTCCATTATATCCTCACTAGTCAACACCTCACCCCTCTGTAATGCCAGATTGTGCAGAGCACAGCAAACCACCATGATATGCGAGACCCTCACCAGGACATACTGAAGGGCTCCACAGGAACAATCTAAGTGCCTGAATCTCATCTTCAGGAGACCAATGGCCTCTTTGATGGTCGCTCGGGTTGACCTGCAGCAGGTATTGTACCTCTCCTCTGCATCTTGTGTGGGTTCCTCACAGACGTCAGTAATCATGTCTTCAGTGGGTAGCCCTTGTCTCTAAGGATCCATCTCAGAAAGCGCATGGGGCCACGGAAAAGTTCTGGCACCTGCGACTGCCTTGGTATGTAGGTGTTGTGGCTGCTTCCCGGGATTTGTGCACACACCTGTAGGATCTATTTGTGATGGTCACAGACCAGTTACACACTGAGCAAGTGGAAGCCCTTCCTGTTGAAGGCTGCTGGCTGGTCTGCAGGAGCCTTGATGGTCACATGGGTGCAGTCAATGACACCCTACACCTGGGGAAATCCAGCGATGGCCCCGAATCCTATAGCCCTCTCAGCTTGACTGTTTGGATCAATGTGCACATCGTCACCGGCCCGCCTGAACAGGACATTGGTGACCTCCTTGATGCACTGATTCACCACAGACTGTGAGAGTCCACACATATCTCCAGTGGATCCCCGCAATGATCTGCTGGTGTAGAAGTTCAGTGGCACGGTGACCTTCAGTGACACTGGCATCAGGTGCCCACCAAGTCCCATGGGGCACAGCTGCATCATGGCAGAAACGACCTCCGTGCAGAGGTGCAGTCTGTGGAGACACTGTCACTCGGACATCTGCAGGTAGTTGAACCTCGGCTGACGTGTTTCTCTGCCTCCTTCTCCTGCCTCCTGTTCGAGGCTGGCCCTCCTGTGGGCCCCCAAGCAGCTGTGGTGCCCCTGCTGGTGCCTGCGCTCCCTCTCTACTACTGCTCTTCTTCAATGGGAGCCTCAAATCCAGGGTGAATGAGGCTGATGACAGGTTGCCCCTCCCTTAGTGCAAGGCCTTCACAGTATACAACACCCAGCCACAGTTCCCTCACTTGTCATCCTCAATGAGGTGGCACTGCCCCAATGGCACCCTGGTGTTGTTCCCCCTGCAGAGCTGGCACATTGGCCCCCACTCCTGACAGTGTTTCCCGATGCCCTTTCCCCCCCACCCTTGCTGCTAAGTTTTGCTGCCTCACCCGATAGCTTCCCAGTGAAGCCAACACTCAGCTCCCACCTCCCAGTCACCTCCTTTAACCAGGCGAGGCTCTGAAGCCCCGTGGTTCCCATGTGCTATTAGTTCAATTGGACCCAGTGAATAAAATTGCTTACAAATGGACTCATAAATACTTTAAATGCCTTCTTGCCGTGTGGATGTGCGAAGTCTGTCCTCCATGTTAGCCGCCGACAGAAAAATCTGGTCCGACGTCTTCCATCCCTATTTTATACACCCCCTCCCACTCCCCAGCCTCCATTCCCGTCTCCAACGGTCCCTTAAAATTCTGGCCCATGTCTCGAAGACTAATGGGAGTGAAACTACATCTGCTCCTTAGACTGAACAGGGAGAGCTGCTCTCTCTGTGTTTAAAGTGAATGAATCTGATCTTTACCTTGTCTTACTGGAACGTTCACTGTCTGGAAATGTCTGTTTGAAAATGTTTTCCTGTTATATTAATGGAGCAGAGGAGCAGATGTGAGGTACTGTTGAACAGAGAGGTTTGGAAGTGGGTGAAGGGGTGGAGTGACGGTGGGAGTGAGAGGCGCAGTGAGTTGGCCATTCTCAATAGAGTGTCAGGAATGAAGGTCAGAGGAACAGACCAGGCTGGAAACACAGAAAGAGCGAGGAGAAGCTGGTGTGAAAAACAGAGATTAAACAACAGGCTTGTTCAGTTGGTTTGGGTCTGGTGTTTAGAATACCCGAATCTGGGTTCACTGCCCTTCCAACTCAGGCAATTGTACCAACATTATGTTCATAAAACCATAGACTGATACCCAAAGAAGGAGACCATTTGGTCCATTGTGTCAGTGCTGTCTCTTTGGTTGTGCTATCCAATTAGTCCTGGTGTTCAGCTTTTTCCTGTAATCTGTACATTTTCCTTCCAGTATTTATCCCAATTGCTTTTCAAAGTTACTACTGAATCTGCTTTCAAGTCCTGATCAGGCAGTGCATTCCAGATCACAACACATCACTGTATAAAAAATCATTCCTCATTTTGCCTCTGGTCTTTTCTCAGTCACCTGATAAATACATCCTCTGGTTACAGACCCTTTTGCCAATGGAAACAATTTCTCCTTATTTAAAACTTATTGAAAACCTTCTTGATGATGTCACATACTAGACTGCCAGTCAAACTGAAGCCCATGGAATAAAAGGGACAATGACAGCATACATATGAAGTTTGCAGACTCATTGGAACATAGAAACATAGGAGCAGGAGTAGGCCATTCAGCCCATCGAGCCCACCCCTCCATTCAATGTGATGATGACTGATCATCCACATCAATGCCTTTTTCCCACACTCACACCATATCCCCTATGTCATTTGTATTTAGAAATCTGTCAATCTCTGTTTTAAACATACTCAATAACTGAGCTTCCACAGCCCTCTGGGTAGACAATTCCAAAGATTCACAAACCACTGAGTAAAGAAATTTCTCCTCATCTCTATCCTAAGTGGCTTTCCCCTTACGTTGAAATTGTGTCCCCTAGTTCTAGATTCCTCAACCGGAGGAAACAGCTTCATCTACCCTGTCTATCCCTTTAAATATTTTGTAAATTTCAATGAGATCACCTCTCATTCTTCAAAACTCTAGAGAATACAGGCCCAGTTTCCCCAATATCTCTTCATATGACAGTCCCGCCATCCCGGGAACAAGTCTGGTGAACCTCCGTTGCACTCCCTCTATGGCAATGATATCCTTCCTAAGGTAAGGGGAACAAAACTGCACACAGTATTCCAAACTGCAGACCAACCAAGGTTATATACAATTGAAGCAAGACTTCACTACTCCTGTACTCAAATCCTCTTGCGATAGAGTCTAACATATCATTCGCCTTCCTAATTGCTTGCTGCACCTGCATGTTAGCTTTCAGTCACTTATTGACAAGGACACCCAGGCCCCTTTGCACATTTACACTTTCTAATCTCTTACCATTCAAGAAATAATCTGCACATCTCTTCCTCCTACAAAAATGGATAACCTAACATTTTTACACATGATATTCCATGTGCCATTTTCTTGTTCACTCACTGGGTCTGTCCAAGATTTGTGTCATCCACGAACTTGGAAATACTACATTTGGTCCCCACATCCGAATCATTGATATATACTGTGAAAAGCTGGGTGACAGTGTGGTGGTGAACAGTTGCATTTCTGTCTGGAGGAAGGTTTACAGTAGGTTCCCCATGGTTCCTCATAACTTCAGTTATGTGCAGAGACTGGAAAAGCTGGGGTTGTGCTCCTTGGAGCAGAGCAAGTTCAGAACAACTTTGACAGAGTTAGAATCAAGGAATCAAATGGTTACAGTTCAGATGGAGACCATTCAATCCATCATGTCCATGACAGCTCTTTGCAAGAGCAGATCAGCTAATTCCACTCCTCTGCCCTTTCATTGCAGCCCTGCAAATTTTCTCTATTCAGGTGTTTATCCAATTCCCTTTTGAAAGCCACGATTGAATCTGCCTCCAGCACACTCTCAGGCAGTGTATACCAGATCCGAACCACTCGTTCTGTCCCACACCCCTGGTATCATTGCAGAAAATCTCTTCTGTTCATTTCATCCCTCATAAATAATTGAAATGTAATGTTCATTCGGAAATGCACAACATGAAAAGGAGAGAGAAATAAATGCTGAGCAAAATAGAAGTCAATGTTTGGAAGGTAAAAAGAGCAAAGGGTGTAACTTTTATTCTGGACGAGTGAGAGGAATATATCACACTTTGGGGATATTTTAAGAGGATTTATTGATAAACCTGGGATTTGAGAGGAAGCTGGTTCATGGTTTACAGAACAAATTCAGCCCCTGGGGTGGAGCCAACAGCTGCACCGTCCAATAACAGACAGGACGCGGACACTGTCTCAGGCCTGGTGAGCTCAGTCGATGAAAGCATGAAACTCTCAATCTCAAGTTTTTGAGTTTGAGCCCCACGGTGGGTGTTTTTTATTTCCTTTTTAGGCTGATTTTACAGGCGTCCTCCAGCTCTGAATTCCTCGGCAGAGAGTTCAAAGAGTGTTTGAAATGAGATTCAACAGCAGTATGAGAAAGTCTCTCCTTGATTCAAGACTCTTACCTCTCTGCAGCAACTCCCTGCTGAAGATTGAACTTTATCTCATTTCATTCTCAGCTCAGGGTCAGTGTGGATCACTGGGACTTCTGGCTGTCTGCCACTTCACAATCCATCAGTGCTGAGAAAGCAATGGTGAATATTACTCACATGTTGTAAAGTTTTATAAATACTTGAATGTATTTCACACTGTGTCTAACAGTGTGAATCTCCCCTGGTATATCAGCTCACCAATACTTCAACAGAAAATTCACATAATGTGAGCTCTGAGATCTGTTCAGATCCCATTCCCAAGACCTGGAAAGTGGGATTGGGCTGGATCACTCTTTTTCAGCTGGCACAGACACGATTGCTAAATGGTCTTATTCTGTGCCATACATTTGCTACATTTTCCATGTTCTATGAAGTGAGGTGTGATTGGGAGAGGCAATTCCACCAGGGTTATATCTTCGACCAAAACAATGACACAAGGGATACTTCACTTTTTTGTTCATTCATTCATGGGATGTGGGCATCGCTGGCTAGGCCAGCATTTATTGCCAATCCCTAATTGCCCATGAGAAGGTGGTGGTGAGTTGCCTTCTTGAACCACCGCAGTCCATGTGGGGTAGGTACATCCACAGTGCTGTGAGGAAGGGAGTTCCAGGATTTTGATACAGTGACAGTGAAGGAACGGCGATATAGTTCCAAGTCAGGATGGTGTGTGGCTTGGAGGGGAACTTGCAGGTGGTGGTATCCCTTGCATTTGCTGCCCTTGCCCTTCTAGGTGGTAGAGGTTGCTGGGTTTGGAAGGTGCTGTCGAAGGAGTCTTGGTGCATTGCTGCAGTGCATCTTGGAGACAGTACACACTGCTGCCACTGTGCTTCGAAGGTGGAGGGAGTGAATGTTTGTAGATGGGGTGCCAATCAAGCGGGCTGCTTTGTCCTGGACGGTGTTGAGATTCTTGAATTGGAATTGCACCCATCCAGGCAAGTGGAGAGTATTCCATCACACTCTTGACTTGTGCCTTGTAGATGGTGGACAGGCTTTGGGGAGTCAGGAGTCATCGATGAGTGAGAGGAATATATCACACTTTGGGGCTTTTGTAAGAGGATTTATTGATAAACCTGGGATTTGAGCGAAGCTGCTTCATTGGTTTACAGAACAAATTCAGCCCCTGGGGTGGAGCCAACAGCTGCACTGTAATTACTCACCTCAGGATTCCAAGCCTCTGACCTGCTCTTGCAGCCACGTTATTTGTATGGCTACCCATTGTAACCCCCATGATGTTGATAGTGGGGGATTCAGTGATTGTAATGCTGTTGAATGTCAAGGGAAGATAGTTAGATTCTCTCTTGTTGGAGATATTCATTGCCTGGCTCTTGTGTGGTGCGAATGTTACTTGCCACTTATCATGCCAAGCCTGTGAGACTGAAATAGCTCAGTTGGGAGTGTGTTGGACTGAAGATCCCTGGTTCAATCTGGGGTTTTGGCAGGTCTCCTTTATTCTGCATCGCCATTTGGTTTTGACTCTCGATTTGCACAATTTACACTGAAATTATTTACCCAACTCTGAAGGTTGGATCGGAATAGAGAGATATCTAGGATGGGAAATATTTACATTGTCTGCTTTAGCTTGTACTCTACCTTCTTGTGTCCTTTTCCCCAGTTTTTGACTCTCTTGGGGCCGGGTGAACATTTGATTTGCTGCATTTGTCCCAAACTGAAGCCTTTTCCACATCTCTGGGCGATCAGACTCGCTCTGTCTGTTTTTGCTGCTCGTGACCATTAACGAGAACAGGCCACGAGTTCAACGTTTATCAGCAAACGGAAGATAATTGGAAAGAATTCTGTGATACTCCAGCCCAGTGACAAAGATGCAATGGATGTTATTCAAAATAAGTTCCCTCTTACATTTTATGTAAACTTGTTTGCATCTAAAAGTTGGATTTTAAGTGTTACAAAAATGTGTCAAATTAATGACTGACCATGTGACAGCGCACATGGGGATCAAATTCACAGCCTTGTTGTTATCTACACTGCGTCCTAACCAACTGAACTAAGCGGCCTATAGACAGAGCCAGGTTTGGGTTTGAGCAGCACGCCTGGCGGTTTGTGTTTTATTTCTCACACTGGGTGACAGAGCGATTGTACAAACAATGGACACATCACATTCCTGAAACATTGTTCTGATATAAAACAGTGTGAAATAAGAACTGAGCATGGAAATGGAACGGAACCAGAAATCAGGACTTTAATCTATTGAAGTTGATCTTGAAATTCAACCATTCACTGAACATTCCAATAGATCGAACTCTCTTCTGATATAAAATCTAGGAACTTGAGCTGCTGTAAAACATCACTGAGCCTGACGTGAGTTGAACACACAACCTTCTAAAGTGGAAGCAGATGCGCTACTGTTGCGCCACAAGCTCACAAATGAAGCAAAGTGTTCCATTCCTGACAGATTTACTTCATGTTTAGATTCAGTGATTGAAATTAATTCAATCCTCATCTGAACTCCGCTCTGCAAAGGCCTGCTACCCGACCTGAACCCGACGGGACCCGACGACCTGTGTCGGGTCCGGGTCGTGTTGTGTCGCTCTTCCGGGTCTGGCTTTCGGGCTCGGGTCGGGTCAGGCCAGGTTCGGGTCAGGCTGGGTCCAGGTTGGGCTGAGTCCACGTTGGAAACACACAGTAAGTATTACATTTTGCTCTGCTGGGATGTTGAGTTTAATAAGTGTCAAAAGTTGAAAAGCCAACCAAAGCTGGGAGTCCGGGCCATTAAGGAGGGAAACTCTGAGTCTGCGCAGTGAGCAAGTGAGCATCTCGATGATGTCATTGAGCTCATGCTGCAGCTTCCTGTAGATTCGGAGTCGGGAGATAGGTAAAGTGAACATTCCGGTGGTCGGGTAAGGCTCGGGTCGGTTCGGGCGTGGGAATAAATGGAGATACTCGGGCCGGTTCGGGCTCGGGTCCAAAGTGATTCTGTGTGGTTCGGGTCGGGTTTTTTTTTCCTGACCTGAGCAGGCCTTTACCGCTTTGGAAGTTCAGTGCCTTATTTAAAATATTGCTTGGAGTTCTGTTTTACAGGGTCTCGGCTGTTTAAGTGTTTCCCAGACCCACTACTCTGATTAATCAGACATTTTGCTGTTAACTGCTGCTGCTACAATTGAAATGTAAAAAAGAATTTCCAGTGACCTGCAACCAATGGACAAATACATTTCAGAAAGTTAAAGCTCATTCACCAATCCACAAATGTGTCTTTCTGCTTATATTTATAAACAACTCTTTCTCTCCACTATGAGAACTATACAATCACTACAATTATTTGAAAGTTAGTATAAGATGTTCCAGTTCATCAATGTCAAAACTGCAGCAGGTATTTTCCAGAAAACTTCTCTGTTGGAACCTCAGTCCCATTTAGATTGAAAGTGGACAATTAATGTATTCACTTGTTCATTGTGGGCAGGTGTCTGACTTAGAATAAATCTCATTAACTTTCAATGAGGTGGCAGTATTTCTGTGCTCCCATTTTACACAGTCTGTCCTGTTCATGCACCATGTTTTTATTCTCCTCTCCCATTCTCCACAGGATACAGATTACAAGCATCATCAATCTAGCTGTTGAAAAGCATTGGAAGAATCTGGTCACACAGGTATTGAAACATTCATTATCTTCCATTTTACAAGTTGGTTGCTTTAAACACAGTACGATGTGCAATCATCTTGAAAAGAGATTCTCTTCAATATCCAACACAAATTGAATTGCAAACCTGACAGACAAACACAGGAGAACAAGTGACTAGTGAACACAAAGCTCATGGTGCTCATTTTCAGATTTATTGCAGTCATCTTACAAAACAAGTGAAAGAATATTACAGTGAAATGAATTGGAAAGTAGGTGTGACTTTTGTTGGTGCCTTTCTTTGCTCTGTTGATGAAACTTTCTTGCACCTGAGTCCTGTTCATGTCTCTGTTTCCTCTATTGAATGAGGAAGGAGGTATTTGATCAGAAATCAACTGGATTTGAGTGGGGATTTCTGCACTGTCAGGGCTGGAAACAGGAGTGAGTGAAAGACAATGTGTGGAGTTTGATTTTGTACAGAGGGAGAGCAAATCTAACAGGGCTGTGAGATATTGGCCTGGATTTTACAGCCCAATAGTGGTGAACTCTGAGACTTTCACTGCTATTGAGGGTCTGAACAGCACAGCAACTGCCAGTACATGCACACACTAACACCAGCATCTGGAAGTTGTGGTGGTGAGAAATGTGCTTAGAAGGAGCCTCTGATCATAATCGCACCAGCCCACTCTTTAAAGTGACAGGGACCTGTAGTTCAGCAATTTGGGCTCATTGCCCACAACGTACCCTGATTTTTACCTGGGTTGGATTAGAGCCGGTACCAACAGGCTCAGGGTTGCTCGGGAAGGACTTTTCTGTTGACACAACAGCTCCAATATTCCAGGAAGACACCGGCAGCAGCAGGGGTCAACTTTCAGAAAGGAGTTCAGACATTTTAAATGTTGTATTTTATTTCTTAATTGTATGTAAGTTTTTAGCATGGCCTGATCAGAGTTCTTAAATTTACATCTGACTTTTTATTAACAAGATTGAAGTGCTTTTAAAAGATCTCTAAATATATATGACTTTTTATCAAGATTTACCTGGCTTCTTTGTAAAGACTCGAGTAAGATTGAAATGACTTTCAAAAACTACATCTTATCCTTTAAAATTTGGCTTACATGTAGATGACATTGGAAGATGACTTCAGAATAACTTAGACTATCTTTCTAACAGGTACTACAACAGCTTAAGTCCTACGTTCTGCAAAAGCTGGTGAATTACAAAGAAACAACGTATTGAACATTTTATAAACTGTTGCTGCAGATGGGATTCAAACTCATACATGTAAAACAGAAGGAATTAATAATCCATCACCTTAACCTCTCAAACACCTCATCACCCAACTTTGTGCCAGCAACCCATCACATGTCTTTATTGCCTCTATGAAAATTTGGGCAGGATGGTCACCTTCAGCTCAGATCCTGACTGTGCAGCCAGATGTGCAATGATGGAAATGTAGCTTCCGTTAGTAAATGACATTTCCATCACATCAGGTCATGGCCTGTTGGGAATGGAGCGGTGTGAAACATTTCCAGACCATGTCCAACACGTTTCTACTCAGTGTGAAAACCCAACACGGAAAGACTGGAACGTACAATCATTTCATCACATCATGATTAACATCACTCAGACACCTGAACCATGAGGTCACTGATGAAGTCATGATGACATCGAATTTCTCATGAAATGACAACTGAACTAACTGACTGGAAGAATTGCTTTAACACCACAAGATCAGAGCGGTACAGCCTCAGACCGACTTGGCAGATGAATATTGATTGAATAATTTCTGTGTGAGGAATGTTCCAGCATCATAAACCAGCGGAACGTGCTGACTGAGCTGTGTCTTCATCTCTTCTGGGCAGTCGGACAGTTCACCCTTCATTCTGCTCTGATTCACTTTCCCAAAGGGGATCTACAGATTCTCAAATCTGGAGACTCGTTTTCTTATTTTGTTCCTTTTGATTTTTCTTGCTCCTGAATGATAACATATTCTCAACCTCGGATCAACCCTCCCGTTTGCGTCGTGTTATAGTATTGGTTAAAAGAGACACAAAACGGCACAAACACTCTGAAACATACAACACAGTCACACTTTCCTTCAGTGAGATTAATGTTGAGCTGTTTTCCAGGTTAAATGCAACTGCAAACACATTGCTCTCAAAGAAATTGTAGGGGATTGAGTTTCCGTTGAAATATTAGCACTGGACATCTGTACGAGCAGGAACAGACATTTCACACTCACATCCTTCACAAAGGCAACCACTGAGCTGTTTTCTTTTGTGAATGAAATTCATAAGAAAAGTTAAAGTTCACAAGGAAATGGATGTAAATGATTGATAGCTTAACTTTTGAAGCAAGGATATGAATCAAAGATTTTCTGATTATTAGACAAACACTCGAACCAATTAAGCTACTGAGCCAGATCACAAGTGCTGTGACAACTAAGGGCAGAGGAGGGCACTCTTTGTTCTCATCCCACTTCTCCACAGGTCACAACATCTATGTGAACCTTTCCCACTTACTGATGCAGTCAATCATATACTCTATTTTTCCCAGAATAGAAGACACTGACCATGTTTCTTTAATGAACAACAAAATTATCCATTTATTGTCGAACAAGTTTTAACTAGTCATGAAGTAAAGCATAAACATACAGGTGGAAATTTTAAAAGTTCCTTTCTCACCTTTACCAACATTTAAAGTCATTTTTTTAAATCTTCGAGCCACATGCACACACACACACACACACCGGATAGCTGAAAAAATAAAAGGGATTTTTTTTTTAATTCAGCACTCTGTTCCAGACAAAAACAACCTCTTGGGCTGTTTATTTGCTGATTTTTGAAGAAATCATCAGATGAGATATGTTGCTCCAAAACTGGAATACAGTCTAACTTCCGAGTATACGTGGACAGGTCACTAGGGTATTTTAGAACAGTTCTTTTCAGAAGGCATTGAGAATTAATTTTAGCAGGCCTTCTTCAAAGACATGCGACAAAATGAATTAATTCAGTGACTTCTCAGGGTCTTTTAAAGATTTTCTGGAAAACAAACTGGGTTGTGGTCTTCTCTCCTTCCTTGACGATTCTTCAGGCTAACTTTATGAGCTGCTCACTCCAGCAGGTAAAACACACTGACTGCTACAACCAAAGGTTGTGAGTTTTCTGCCGTCTTAGGTTTGCGCTGCTGCTGCCAAGCTTGTCCAATTAAGGGGCATGACTGACCTCTCTGTCCACATTTCTACCTGTTACCAGGGTGTCTGTTCTATATTTAACTTGAATCATGTGACAACCAGTAAACATCATTGCCAAATTGGTTCTTTTGGTGTCCTCTTGAAAAAGAACTGGTCCTACATTTATTCAGTTTGATTATGACTTCTTCAAAAAATATTTTAACAAAAGAAACAGAATCCCTTCCATAACATCATGTACTTTCCCTGAGCTACAGGTTATTGCAAGTCTCTCTGGCTGTGTTTATTTTAGGTGATTTTGTACTCGGGTTCTTTTTGCAATCCATGTGTTTGCAGATCTTTGTGAGTGAGAGATGTGGTAATATGTTTAAAAGATTTCCCTATAAATTATTCATATCTCCATCTTTCTGCGAACTTTGCACAAACACATTAATATGGGAATCACACACATCAGGCCGTCAAACCTGTCTGCTAAACATTGAAAGGTGACAGTGTTTATTGTGACGGGGTTCCATTTATGTGGACACATCTTGATGATTCACACATGTAAAAATTTGTATATTATGTTCATGACATAATGACATAAATAAACATTTCCTTGCATTTGCCACGCTTGGTGAACATTTTCTCTGATTTTGCCCCCTGAATATATTAGAGAACATGGTGACGAGGTTGAGATAAAAGTCTGTAAATATAGGCAGCAAACAGCAGCAGGGACTGCAGTGAACAAGATTTACGTGACATATTTGTGCTTATATTGGTGGGTGAAATAAGATACTAAACACACAAAATCCTACATTTGAGCTCGCGTAAAAGATTGCTCTGTCTATGGAGATAGCATCAAAGAATGCTCAGGAATTTTGTCCTCTGCCAGTGATCGTAACACACTTCAGGGGAACTTAAAAAAAACTGGTAAAATGGGCTTTCACATCACAGATGAAATTTTACACAGAGAAGTGTGAAGTGATACAATTTGGAAGGAAGAATGCCATATAAATGAAACGTTACAATTCTAAACTGGGAGCAGGAGCAGAGAGACAATGTACACCAATGTTAGAAGGATTGAGAAGGTAGCTAAGAGCAAACAGGACACTTGGCTATATTAATAGAGGCATAGAGTAAAAGCATATAAATTATGCTAAACCTTTATAAAATACTGGGAATGAATGGCCTCTTCCTGTACCTCCACAGAAAGCTTCCATTCCAGGTTTACACACACTCATCAGGATCACTCTCCACAGATTCTGCCCTCCAGGTTCAGAAACCCTCTTCAGAATCACTCTCCATACATCCCGCCACTCCACACACGGATATCTCCCTCAGGTTCAGATCAAAGAATGTTGCTTGTCACATATCAGCTGAAGCCTGAATGTTGGTCAGGTCTTGCTGCCTGCAGGTACAGATTGCTTCTGTATCTGATGAGTTGTGAATCATCAGCGAACATTCCCACTTCTCACTTATGTTGAAGAGAAAGCCATCAATGAAACAGCTGAGGATGGTTGGGCCTCGGACACTGCCCTGAGAAACTAAGTAACCAGTCAGGAATGGTGGTGGACAATTAAATAACGAACCAGATGAGGAGGGTCCAAAAACATCCCTATCCTCAATGTTGGTGGAGCCGAGCACGTCAGTGCAAAAGGTGAAGCTGGAGCATTTGAAACCATCTTCAGTCAGAAATTGCTCAGTGGATGATTCATCTCGGCCTCTTGACTTCCCCAGCATCACAGCTTCCAGTTTTCAGCCAATTCGCTTCACTCCACATAATGGCAAGAAACAGCTGAAGACACTCGATACAGCAAAGACTCTGGGCCCGAACAACATTCCGGCTCTAGTCCTGAAGACTTGTGCTCCAGAACTAGCTGCGCCCTCAGCCAAGCTGTTCCAGTAGAGCTACAACACGGGCATCTACTTGACAATGTGGAAAATTGCCCAAGTGTGCCCTCTCCATAAAAAGAATGCAGGACAAATCCAATCTGACCAATTGCCGCCCCATCAGTCTACTATCAATCATCAGCAAAGTGATGGAAGATGTCACCATCAGTGCTATCAAGCACCACACACTTAGCAATAATCTGATCATCGATGCTCAATTTAGGTTCTGCCAGGGTCTCTCAGCTCAAGGAAATAATTTGGCAGATAGGGTAGAATGTGGGAAAATGTGAGGTTATCGACTTTGGTAGGAAGAATAGAAAAGGAAAATAATATTTAACTTGTGAGAGATCACAGAATGCTGCGGTGTAGAAGGATCTGGTTGTCCTTATACATGAATCACAAAAAGTTACCATGCAGGTACAGCAAATAATTAGGAAGGCAAATGGAATGTTACCCTTTATTGCAAGGGGGATGGATATAAAAGTAGAGAAGTCTTGCTACAAATGTATATGGTGCTGGTGAAACCACACCTAGAGTACTGTGTGCAGTTTTGGTCTCCTTATTTAAGGAGGGATATACTTGCATAGGAGGCAGTTGAGAGAAGGTTCATTGGATTGATTCCTGTGATGAAGGTGTTGTCTTATGAGGAAAGTTGAGCAGGTTGGACCGATACTCATTGGAGTTGAGATAAATGAAAGGTGAACGTATTGAGACATATAAGATTATGAGGGGGCTTGACAGGGTAGATGCTGAGAGGATGTTTCCTCTCGTGGTGGAATCTAGCACTAGGGGACACAGTTTCAGATTTAGAGGTTTTTCATTTAAGAAGGAATTTCTTCTTTCAGAGGGTCATTAATCTTTGGAATTCTCTACTTCAGAGGACAGTGGAGGCTGGGTCATTGAATGTCTTCAAGATTTTTATCTACAAGAGAGCCAAGGGTTATGTGGGCAGGCAGGAAAGTGGGGTTGAGGTCATGATCAGGTCAGCCACGATCCTATTGAATGGCGGAGCAAGCTCGAGGGGCCAAATGGCCTACTCCTGCTATTAGTTCATCTGATCTTATGTTTGTATGATCTCATTGCAGCTTGGTCCAAACAGAGACAAAAGAGTGGAATTCCAGAGGAGAGGTGAGAGTGATTGCCCTTGAGTGAGTGTGGCATCAAGGATTCCATGCAAAATTGAAGTCACTGGGAATCAGGGGAAAAACTCTCCACTTGCTGGAGTTGTACCTCGCACAAAACAAGATGGTTGTGGTTCGTGGAGGCCAATCATCTCAGTCCAGGACACTGCCTCAGGAGTTTCTCAGGGTGGTGTCCTAGACCCAAACATCCCATCTGTTTCATTGACGACTTTCTCTTCAACATAAGTCAGAAGTGGGAATGTTAGATGATGACTCACAACTCTTCAGATACTGAAGCAGTCTGTGCCTGCAAGCAGCAAGACCTGAACAACATTCAGGCTTGAGCTGATAAGTGATAAGCAACCTTCTGGCCACACAAGTGCCAAGCAGTGAACATCTCCAATGAGAGAGAAAAAAAATCTACCTTTTGATATTCAGAAGCATTATCATCGTTAAATCCCCCACCATCAACATCTTGACCAGAAACGTAACTGGACCAGTCACATCTATGCTGTGGCTATAAGCGCAGGTCAGAGATTACGAATTCTGCAGCAAGTCTCTCACCTCCTGACACCCCAAATCCTGTCCACCATCTACAAGGCACAAGTCAGGAGTGTGATGGAATACATCCCACTCAACAACACTCAAGAAGCTCAACACCATCCAGGACAAAGCAGCGCACTTGATCGGCACCTAACCCACCACCTTAAACATTCAATCCCTCCACAACCAGTAAACAGTGGCTGCAGTGTGTACCATCTCCATATGCACTGCAGCAACTCGTCAAATTTCCTTCAACAGCACCTTCCAAACTCGTGACCACTACCACCTCGAAGGACAAGGGCAGCAGATGCATGGGAACTCACTACCTGCAGGTTCCCCTCCAAGACACTCACCATCCTGACTTGGAACGATATCGCCATTTCTTCACTGTTGTTGGGTCACAATCCTGGAACTCCCTCCCCAATAGCAGTGTGGGTGTTCCTACACCATATGGACTGCATCAGTTCAAGAAGGCAGCTCTCCACCACTTTCTCAACGGCAATAGGAATGGGTAATAAATGCTAGCCTTATCAGCGATACTCACACCCAAGAATGAATAAAAACCAAATCACTCTCCACAGATTCCCCACAATCTGGGCTTGGACATTTACTTCAGGAGCACAGAGCTTTATATCACTGCAACATGAGTTCCAATCTTCATATTCTGTTCACTTTTCAAATTACTTTCTACCAGTCCACTAGTTTTTATTAATTCAGTATTCGGGTCTCTGCTCCTCCGCCATTTCTAACATCTCACCGCTTACAAAAAAACACTCTGATCTATCGCAGTTAGTAGATGACCCCTGATTTTAAACTCCATCTGCCAAAGCATTGCTCACTCACTTAATCTATCAAGAAGATTTGAAAATAAATTTCTTGCCAAAGGATAATTTGCTGCATCTGCTCCCTCGCCATTTGCTTTTCCCATTTGTCTTTCACTTGGTGCAAATCGAGAGAAAGTAAAGATGGAAAGAAGGACGGAAGGAAAAATCCTGCTCCGTTTCGTGATCCCTATTTGATCTTCATTCCAGTGCAGTTTGGGTGAAGAATTCCAATTGTCTGTCTCAATTTCAATAAAGTATAACCAATTCTGGAATCACTGTCTGGACATGGACAAGAACAGGTTTCGAGGCTGACTTTGCACATAAACTCACCCAACATAAACAAATCATAAACTAACGACAAGGATGGGATTTGAACCCACGTGTGCAGAGCACAATAGATTAGCAGTCCATCGCCTTAACCTCTCGGCCACCTTCAGCACAGTTTTTGGCTGTGCAGCCAGCTGTGTAATGATGGAAATATATCTTCTGTCAGTAAATGAAGTTGGGAATGGAGCGGTGTGAAACATTTGCAGACCATGTCCAACACGTTTCTACTCAGTGTGAAAAGTCACCACGGAGGGACTGGAACACACAATCATTTCAACACATCATGATTAACATCACTCAGACACCTGAACCATTAGGTCACTGACGAAGTCATGATGACCGAATTTCTCATGAAATGACAACTGAACCAACTGACTGGAAGAATTGCTTAAACTCCACATGATCAGCGAGGCACAGCCTCAGGCCGACTTGTCAGGTGGTGTAAACAGATATCACTGCTTCTGATCTTCACCAGAACAGAGAGTGAGATGTAACATTGATCATCAAACAGACTGTGAGAGAATACAACAGAATAAAACACATGGAGAGACACTGTGGAATAACAAATAGATTTGATTGGAATGTTGAAATTTTGATTGGAATGGATAAAACACCAGAAACAGCAGATTAAAGTGGGATTCTCATCATTATATTGATCTGGGACAGAAAAGAGAAACTGATGGAAAGAAGAGAAGAAGGAAGAAAAGAAAGGATGGAACCGTTCAATTTATTCAGTTTTTTCACTCGCCCATCAAAGCTGATAAGAAAATTTGCAAATAACAGAGAATTTCACCAAAAAGGGAGATTAAATGTTGCTGAAACCTTGGATCGAATGATGCCCCAACAGATGACCTGTTTAACTGTCTCCTCACTGGGGGATTTCAATCAGTCAGCAATATTATTCACTACCTTTTTTGTTAATTGGTCCCAGAACTGTCACTTGGAATTAATATCTGTGTTCCGACTCCTGAATAATAAAATTGTGAGTTTCTCGATATTTTCTGGACACAGTTCCTGCTGAAAGAACTAAGAACTCTTTTCTAATTTGCACAATACTCAACACACTCATCAAGCCTGCTAAGCTAGCATCCTTGGTGCTGCTCTCTCTTCTCCCAAACTTCATCTCATGTGACTGTTCCATCATCACTCTGACAGTGGGAGGGGTTGATCCCACTATCTTCAGCAGTAACCCTTTACATCCTTATACCACACTGTCTGTCCAAAAAAATGGGTGGAGGGAACTTCCTTCATTTATCAAAACACCAACAGCAGCACAGTGGTGCAATGGTTAGAACCGCAGCCTCACAGCTCCAGCGACCAGGATTCTGTTCTGGGTACTGCCTGTGTGGAGTTTGCAAGTTCTCCCTGTGTCTGTGTGGGTTTACGCCGGGTGCTCTGGTTTCCTCCCACCTCCAAAAGACTTGCAGGTTGATAGGTAAATTGGCCATTGTAAATTGTCTTTAGTGTAGGTACGTGGTTGGAGAACGGTGGGGATGTGGTAGAGAATATGGGATTAATGTAGGATTAGTATAAATGGGTGGTTGCTGGTTGGCACAGACTCGGTGGGCCAAAGGGGCTGTATCTCTAAATAAGAAAAGTAAAATGAAAGCTACCAGTCGTAAATCAACTCAAACCCATTAGAGAGATAGAGGGATACTGTCAGAGAACTTCCTGCATCCAGTCCTGACCCTGTCACACTCAGCAGCATCTCACCCAGACCCCACTCTCATCAACACTGAACATTGTTACCGAGACCCTTCAGATACTGTTTATAAAAGGTAGAAAAATTCAAACTTCATCACAGCTAGATTGAATAGAACAAAGTTTAATATCTTCTCGTCGTCACTCGGTAACCACATGAGACAGTCCTTAAATCAGTAGCATAAATTATCAGCTGTAAGAATGTTTGTCATTGGGTTGAATCATTTCTGTGTGAGGAATGTTCCAGCATCATAAACCAGGGGAACGTGTTGACTGAGCTGTGTCTTCATCTCTTCTGGACAGTCGGACAGTTCACCCTTCATTCTGCTCTGATTCACTTTCCCAAAGCGGATCGACAGTTTCTCAAATCTGGAGACTGGGTTTTCTTATTTTGTTCCTTTTGATTTTTCTTGCTCCTGAATGATAATATATTCCAACCTCGGATCAAACTTGCCCTGTGTCCCAGTCTCGGTTAAAAGCGACAAATAACGGCACCAACATTCTGAAACATACAACACGGTCACATTCTGCTTCAGTGAGATTAATGCTGAGGCAGTTTCCGTGTCGAATGCGATTGTGAACAAATTTCTCTCAAGGAAATTGTGAGTGATCAAGTATTTGCACTGAATTTCTGTGCAAGAAGGGACAGTTTCAAACAGCCATTCCCAAATCACTTCCTTCACAAAGACAAATTTTGTGCTGCCTTAACGTGTGAATCAACTTCACAAACAAATTTGAACTCGAAGTTCAGGAGAAGACAGAGATGTGAATGATTGACAGTGTAATCTTTAAATCATAATTTTCCGTTTCTTCGTTGAAGTGAGGCTCAACCCTAAGCCACTAGAGATCGCGGAAAGCTACAAACTTGGATCCAGAAATCAGAAAAGTAGTGAAACAGTTGGTGAGTACATTGTGACACTGAAGAATTTATCACCACATTGCAACATTGGCACATTCTTAGACCGTACATTATGAGACAGATTTGTGCTTATATTGGTGGATGAGGAAAGATACTAAACACACAAAATCCCAATTTGAGCTAGTGTGTAAGATTGCTCTTTCCACGGAGATAGCATCAAAGAATGCTCGTGAATTTCGTCCTATGCCAGTGACAGTAACACACTTCAGAGGAACTTAAACAAACTGGTAAAATGGGCTTTCACACAACAGATAAAATTTTATACAGAGAATTGTGAAGTGATACAGTTTGGGAGGAAGAATGAGACAATGTACACCAATCTTTTTTGATCAAGGTTTGAAAAGGTTGCTAAGAGCAAACAGGACACTTGGCTTTATTAATAGAGGCATAGAGTAAAAGCAAATAAGTTATGCTAAACCTTTATAAAACAGTGGGGCTGAATGGCCGACTCCTGCACCTCCACGGAAAGCTTCCACTCCAGGCTCAGACACCCTCTTCAGGATCACTCTCCATACATCCCGCCACTCCACACACGGATATCTCCCTCAGGATCAGATCACAGCTCCACAGTCCTGCCACATCCAGTCGTGAATGGTGGTGGATAATTAAATAACTAACAAGATGAGGAGGCTCCAAAAACATTCACATCCTCAATGATGGTGGTGCTGAGCACGTCAGTGCAAAAGATGAAGCTGAAGCATTTGCAACCATCTTCAGTCAGAAATATTAAGTGGATTTGATCTGTGCTAATTTCAGCTCCTCATGCTCGCTGGTGCCTTGGTTCTCTGGTGCTAATTTCAGAGTAAATCATGCAGCTTGACAATTGGAGCCAAAGAAAAAGACACAGGAGAGGTTGAAAGTGCCAAAACCTGGGATTGAACCAAGAACTGTTTAACTGTTAGTACAGCACGAACTCAACAAAGCTTTTTCAACAACACACTAAAGCCACCATTCTGTCACTGCTTTGGAAGACAATATATACATTAAAGTGTTTGTAAAAAGTTACAGAACACAACATGTGAGTAATATTCCCCATTGTTTTCTCAGTACTGATGGACTGTGAAGTGGGAGATAGCCAGAAGTCCCACTGTGCCACACTGAGCCTGAGCTATCAGTGAAATGAGATAAAGTTCAATCTTTAGCAGAGAGATTCTGGAGAGAGGTAAGAGTCCTGAATCAAGGAAAGACTTTCTGACACAATAAAAGCAAAATACTGCAGATGCTGGAAATCTGAAATAAAAACAAAAAGTGCTGGAAATACTCAATAGCTCTGGCGGCATCTGTGGTGAGAGAAACAGAGTTAACGTTTCTGGTCTGTGACCTTTCATCAGAACTGACACAGGTTAGAAAATAATTAGGTTTTAAACAAGTGAAGCGGAGGGGCATGTGGGAGAGAACAAAGGGGAAGGTGTTTGATAGGGCAGAGGGCAGGAGAGATTAAATAACAAAGCTGTCCTGGGACAAAGGCAAAGAGTGTGTTAATGCTTGTGGTTGCCTGACACCAGTCATGCTCTGATGTTATTGAACACAATGTTCAATCCACAAGGCTGTAGAGTGCCGAATCAAAAGGTCAGGTGCTGCTCCTCGAGCTTGGGTTGATTTTCACTGGAACACTGGAACAGGCCAAAGACAGAAATGTTGACATGAGAGCAGGGGGGAGTGTTGAAATGGCAAGCAACCAGAAGCTCAGGATCATGCTTTCGGCCTGAGCAGAGGTGTTCCATCTAATCTGCGTTTGGTTTCCCCAGTTTAGAGGAGACCGCATTGTGAGCAGTGAATACAGTATACATAATTGAAAGAAGTACAAGTAAATCGCTGCTTCACCTAAAAGGAGTGTTTGGGGCTTTAGATAATGAGCAGAGAGGAGGGAAAAGGGCAGGTATTATATCTCCTGCGATTGCATGGGAAGGTGCCTTGGGAAGGGGACAATGTATTGGGGGTAATGGAGGAGTGGACCAGGGTGTCGCGGAGGGAACAATCCCTTCGGAATGCTGACAGGGGAGGGGAGGATGCGTTTGGTGGTGGCATCACGCTGGAGGTGGCGGAAATGGTGGAGGATGATCCTTTGGATGTGTAGGCAGGTGGGGTGGAAAGTGAGGACAAGGGGAACCCTGTCGCAGTTCTGTGAGGGAGGGGAAGGGGGAAGGCAAAGGTTGAGAGTCCTGTCAACTACACTGGGAGGGGGCGGGGTGGGTGTAGTTGAAATCTGGTGATGTTGTTGAATTTAATTTCAAATACTCCTTGAGCTCTCTGCTGATGAAGAATGAAAAAGGGAAGAACAACCACACAACAAGGGTCTCAAATCCAAGACCCTGAGATTAAAAGTCTCGTGCTCTACCAACTGAGTTAACAAGGCCTGATACAGTACTTCTACTCTGTCTGTTATTGGACGGATGCAGCTGTTGGCTCCACCCCAATGGCGGGAATTTGTTCCACCAACTATGAAGCAGTTTCCTATCAATTCCCCAGATCATCAGTAAATCCACTTCCAGAAGCCCCAAAGTGTGATATATTCCTCTCACTCATCAATAATAAAACTGAAATCTTTTTACCTTCCAAATGCTGCCATCCACTTTGTCAGTATTTATTTCTCTCTCCTTTTTATTTAGTTCATGCTTTTCTTCAGAATTTATTTTTTCAATTATATCTGAGGGAAGAAATGAACAGATCTGGCAGCTCAAAACTGGGCATCCATGAGGCACTGTGGGCCATCAGCAGCAGCAGAATTGTATTTAAACACAATATGTTACCTCATGGCCTGACATATCCCTCACTCTACCATTACCATCAAGCCAAGGGAGCAATAGTGGATCAATGAAGTGTGCAGGAGGGCATGTCAGGAGCAGCACCAAGCAGACCTAAAAATGAGTGAAGCTACAACACAGGATTACTTGCATGTCATATAGCGGAAGCAGCATGCAATAGACAAAGCTGAGTGATCTCACAACCAACAGATCAGATCAAAGCTCTGCAGTCCTGCCACATCCAGTCCTGAATGGTGGTGGATAATTAAACAATTAACAGGAGGACGAGGCTCCACAAATATCCCCATCCTTAATGATAAGGGAGACCAGTATATCAGTGCAAAATACAATGTTGAATCATTTGCAACCATCTTCAGCCAGAAGTGCCAAGTAGATGATCAATCTCGGCCTCCTCCTGAGGTCCCCAGCATCACAGGTGCCAATCTTCAGCTAAATCCACTTCATTCCACATGATATCAAGAAATGGCTGAAGGCTCTGGATGCTGACAACATCCTGGCTGCAGTGCTGAAGACTTGTGCTCCAGAACTAGCCACGCCGCCCGCCAAGCTACAACACTGGCATCTACCCAGCAATGTGGAAAATTGCCCAGGTATGTTCTGTATACAAAAGGCAGGACAAATACAACCCGGTCAATCCCTGCCCGATCAGCCTCCTCTTGATCATCAGTAAAGTGATGGAAGGTGTCGTTGACAGTGCTATCAAGCAGCACTTACACAGCCATAACCTACTCACCAATGCTCATTTTGGGTTCCGCCAGGGCCACTTAGTTCCTGACCTCATTATGGCCTTGGCCCAAATATGGACAGAAGAGCTGAATTCAGGAGGTGAGGTGAGGTGACAGTGACTGCTCTCGCCAACGGCATCAAGGAGCCCTTGCAAAATTGAAGTCAATGGCAATCAAGGAGAAAAATCTCCACTGGTTGGAGTCATACCTTGCGCAAAGGAATATGGTGCTGGTTGTTTGTGGCCAATCATCTCAGTACCAGACATCGCTCAGGAGTTCCTCAGGGTATTGTCCTAGGCCTCAACCGTTTTCAGTTGCTTCATCAATAAACTTCCTTCCATCATAAGGTCAGAAGTGTAAATGTTCACTGATGATTGCAATTTTTTCAGTTGCATTAGTAACTCCTCAGATACTGAAGCAGTCCGTGTCCACATGTAGAGAGACCTGGGCAAGATTGGGCTTGGACTGTAAAGTGGCAAGTAATATGCACGCCACAAAAATGCCAGGTAATGACCATTTCCAACAAGAGTGAATCTAACCATCTCCGCTTGACAGTCAATGACATTACCATTGCTGAATCCTTCACAATCAACATCCGGGGGGTTACCAATGAGCAGAAACTGAATTGTATCAGTCATATAAATTCCGTAGCGACAAGAGCAGGTCAGAGGCTGGGAATTCTGCTGCAAGTAACTCACCTCCTGTCCACCATCTACAAGGCACAAGTCAGGAGTGTGATGTAATACTCCCCACTTGCCTGGATGAGTGGAGCTCCAACAACACCAAAGAAACTCAACAACATCCAGGACAAAGCAGATCACTTGATCAGCACTCCATCCACTACTTTAAATATTCACTTCCTGCACCACCAGTGAACAGTGGCAGCAGTGTGTACCATCTACAAGATGCACTGCAGCAACTCACCAAGCCTCCTTCGACAGCACCTGCCAAACCCACAACCTCGACCACCTAGAAGGACATTGGATGAATGGGAACACGACCATCTGCAAGCTCCCCTCCAAGTTACACACTGTCCTGACTGGGAATTATATCACCATTCCTTCACTGTCACTGGATCAAAATCTTGGAAATCCCTTCCTAACAGCACTGTGGGTTTACGTACAACACATGGACTGCAGCAGCTCCAAAAAGGCAGCTCACCACCACCTTCTCAAGGGCAAGTAAGGATGGACAATAAAGGCTGCGTTTGCTGACAACGCAAGAACTAGGTGGCACAACTCGCTTTCTCCCCCTGCTTTGCACCGGCCGCTTCCACACTCCACAGTCGCTCGCTCCAGACCTCGCTGCTCACCCCCCTACTTCCCTGGCCGATTGTCTCCCGATCATGTCACCCCATTCTCCAGTCGTTCGCTCACTCCCCACACACCCCCTCCCCTCCAGATGCTAGCTCTAGGCTGAGCTGCTTCCCTTCACTAGGCCACTTGCTCCTACGTTTGTCCAGTCTCCACGCGCCGCCCGAAGAAGAAAGGTGGGCTGCAAAGTGTGACGTAGGAGTGAGTAGTGAGTGGCCTAGAGGAGGGAAGTGGCACGGCCTAGAGCTAGCGGCTGGAGCGGGGGTTGGGGGGCAGAGAGCAAGCGGTCAAAGAGCTGGAAGACGCGAGTGGGGAACAATTGTCCAGGGGAGCAACGAGGTGTAGAACGAGCGGCTGAGGGGAGGAAGCGTCGAGGCCTGGAGCGAGTTGCCGAGGGGGGAGATCTCCAGCCTCAAAGTCTCCTATTCAGCCGCTTCCTCCAGCTGAGTGAGGGGCTGGATACCCGATGACGCTTTAGCGTACATGTGCAAAGATGGACAAGGCGCGGATATGCGATGATGTTGGCGCTGCGCAATGACATCATCCTACGCATGTGCCACTTAATCCTGACAAGATGCATCTGTGCCTATGCACAGCTTGGCACAGTCCGATGATGTCAGCGGGCCGCTGCGTTGACAGGAATCACATTGTGTCAGCAGTGCCCACATCCCATGAAAGAATAAAAAAGAGATTTACCACATTGGTAGCAAGGTGAGGGATTTCAGTTATGTAGAGAGATTGGAGAAGCTGGGGTTGTTCTCCTTGCAGCAGAGAAACTTCAGAAGAGATTTGTCACATTTGCTCAAAATCATGGAGGTTTTCAATAGTTTAAATGAGGAGAAACTGTTTCCAGTGGTAAAAGGGTCAGTAAGCAGAGGACACAGATATCAGGTGATTGGCAGAAGAACCAGATCTGACATGAAGAACCATTTTTTACACAGCAATGTGTTGTGATAAAGAAAGAAAAGACTTGCATTTATATAGCACCTTTCAAGACCACTGGACATATCAAAGCACTTTGAAGACAATGAAGTACTTTTGAAGTGTAATCACTGTTGTAATGTCCGAAATGCAGCAGCTAATACCCACAAACAGCAATGTGATAATGACCAACTGATCTGATTGAGGGGCAAATATTGATCACAACGCCAGGGAGAATTGCTCTTCACTTGTTTGAAATTGCAGCATGGGATCTTTTACATTCACCCAAACATGCAGACCAGGTCTTGGTTTAACATCACACCTGAAAGGCAGCACCTTCAACACCCTCAGTGCTGCACTGGGGTGTCAGCTGTGAAATCTGAACCCAGAAGCTTGTGATTACGAGGTGAGTGTGACCAACTGAGCCACAGCTTTTACCTGAGTCTCAATCCTTCTACCAACAATTTCTATCGGGTCTGTCACGACCCCTCATGATTGTGAACACCTCTGTCAAATCTCCTCTCTAAAGAGAACAACCCCAGCTTCTCCCATCTATCCACATAACTGAAATCCTAACCACATGTTGCAGAAAGGAATTTTTCCTCAAGTTGCTTCTGGTTTTGTGAGTCACCTTAAATCTATAACCTTCGGTTATTGACCT
Source organism: Heterodontus francisci (assembly GCF_036365525.1). Classification (NCBI taxonomy): domain Eukaryota; kingdom Metazoa; phylum Chordata; class Chondrichthyes; order Heterodontiformes; family Heterodontidae; genus Heterodontus; species Heterodontus francisci. Next base: position 2,073,461 of record NW_027140128.1, on the reverse strand, counting down.
TTCAGCAGTTAGAAACAGTTCCTCAGTATTTACTCTACCTCAAACCTTCAAGGAAGCTCTGCAAAGTAACTTCAAATCAAGTTGTCAGAAGTGGGATTTAAACACATGCCTCCAGTGAAAGCTGCAACCTGAACAGAGAAGCTGAAACCGGTCAGTCACCTCAACTGTTCAGACCTTTTTGACCTCGTCATCACTTCTGTAATTTGAAAGGTTCACTCAGTTTAGGAACTTGTTCAATGTTACTGGAATGCTCAGTGACTGGGATATTAACACCCCCGGGTTTTCCTGAGCTTGTTCTCGGTGTATGGGGATGTTTGTCCTGGACCGTGGAATCTTGCATCCCTGTTATGGGCATTAACCCACTGATTGAATCTGTATTCACTGCTTTCCGCTGGTGCTGGGTAATTGCAGAGTGTGGGGCCGGAATGTTGCTGCTGGTCCCGGCCTCATTTACTCTGGGAAAGAGTGAATAATTGATGCGTCTGTTTCTGTATCTGAAATGTGACTTCGATCTGCTGTTATTAACCGAGGCAGCGCTGCAGAAGGATACGTTAACAATCTCTCACTAATCAATTGCAAACAGTCAGAATGTGTAACTTTGAACAGCACTTTCTGCAGCGTCAGGGCTGGAAAGTTGAGTGAGGGAGAGACACTGTCAGTATCTGAGTGCATGCAGCACTCTTAAGAGAAAGAGCCAATATACCGGGGCTGAGACACAGTGCATCTTTTCACATTTAATCACAATAATATTCACAGTCAGGAGCTGAAAATGATGAAAAACCGAATAACAAGAGCAAAAGTAAGAAAAGTAAGTAATTATAGATTAGCTGATCAGCTTTCACTGTGTTACCTGGTAGTCTACTGTTTTATATACAATGCTCTCTCCACTGTGGCCAGGGACTGATTTCTTCTCAAAGGCTGAACATTAACAAAACTTCTTGTAATTTAAAATCTTTTAAAAGTAATTCCATGGAGCGAATGGGGCAAAGTCAAATAACTGCACCAATTATAGGAGAGCTGGTTAGTGATGACGTGGATGTGTCTGCAGTGTGCAGGACCAGACTGTTTCTCTAGATTCACAATGAATGTTCCACCCTTTATTTATAACAGTAAAACAGATAGTGGACAATGGCTATTCTGGTTGCAGCAACCTGAAGCTTTAACTCATTAACACCCTGCTTTAGGGTAATTTAGAAAGCACAACATGCAGCTCTGTCAGTTCGTGTGCTTGTTTGTTCACCCACAATTTGATGGTTCAAGCACATAAATGGATGAGGCTTTATTAGCTTAAACTCTTCTACATCTGCTATATTACTCTTGCTGTTGATTTTTCAAAGATCAGGTTAATCATGTCTTTCTTTGTGAAATCTATGCTGACTGATTTATTATTTTTTATTTCCATCTGTATTTTCTACTTTGGAGGATTACAGGATATTATCATTTTTTAAATTCATTCATGGGAGGTGGGTGTCGCTGGCTAGGCCAGCATTTATTATCCATCCCTAATTGCCTTGAGAAGGTGGTCCTGAGCTGCCTTCTTGAACCACTGCAGCCCATGTGCTGCTGTTATGAAGAGAGTTCCAGGATTTTGACCCAGCAACAGTGAAGGAACGGTGATACAGTTACAATTCAGGATGGTGTGTGGCTTGGAGGGGAACTTGCACGTTGTGGTGTTCCCATGCATCTGCTGCCCTTGTCCTTCCAGGTGATAAAGGTCGCGGTTTGGAAGGTGCTGTCTCAGGAGCCTTGGCGCATTTCTGCAGTGCATCTTGTGGATGGTACACACTGCTGCCACTGTGTGCCAGTGATGGAGGGCAGGAATGTTATAAATGGGGTGCCAATCAAGCGGGCTGCATTGTCCTGTTGAGTTTCTTGAGTATTGTTGGAGCTGCACCCAGCCAGACAAGTGGAGAGTATTCCATCATACCCCTGACTAATGTACAGGCTTTGGGGAGTCAGGAGGTGAGTTACTTGCCGCAGAATTCCTAGTCCCTGACCTGCTCTTGCAGCCATAATATTTATATGGCTACTGCAGTTCAGTTTCTGCTCAATGGTAACCCCCAGGTTGTTGAGAGTGGGGGATTCAGCGATGGTAATGCCATTGAATGTCAAAGGGAGATGGTTAGATTCTCTCTTGTTTGGGATGGTAATTGTCTGGCAGTTGTGTGGTGGGAATCTTATACATCTTTAGTGTAGGGTACTCTATTGTACTGTTGAGTGACTACACTTGAAAATTCCTTCCTTCATTGGGGGAAAAGGCTTTGCAATGTCCTGTGGTCGTGAAATGCAAGTCTTGCTTTTTCCATTGTTATCAGTGTCATTGTGATCAAAAGATAGGCTTCATAAGCACAAAGTTTAAATCAATTTTGATTAAAATAATGTAAAAGCATCTATATTTTTGCACTATACTTAATAATCTCCATCTTCCTATCCTTACCAAGTACAATGTCTTTGACCCTGAAATTGATTCCGCAATCGCAGTCCCTCAGACAATTTCAGCTCAGATCTGAAACGTTAACTCTGTTTCTCTCTCCACAGATGCTGCCAGACATACTGAGTATTTCCAGCATTTTCAGTTTTTATTTCAGATTTCCAGTATCTGCAGTATTTTGCTTCTGTGTTACTTTGAAAGTTAAAACTGACCCACCTGTCTACAATTCACACTGGGGTCTCCCATTAATCGATTCTGTATAATGTTGATGTAATGAATACAGACTCCGAGCACAGAGCTTCCTGTGGGGAATTGGGGATATGAAAACCAGCAGACTCTGCAGGAATTTCCACTGGGAGCACAAATTCACAAAATCTACCTTTTATATATCGATTCATTTTGATTGTCCTTCTGGAAAATTATTTTGAAACAATTTGAACATCAACCCACAGCTCCATGACTGGATCAATTATGAGGTCATCCTCTGACAGGTCATGTGACAGCTGGAGCCACAAGACATCAGAACCAGATTTGTGACTGGATTAAAACCCGGAATCCTGTCATAATGGCTTTTCAAATAAAGCTGTTGCTGTTTGAAAACACAGCAGTTAAACTTTCTGCCTGACCATGAGGGGAGCTGGGGAGAAATTTACAAAACTAAATCCTTTCACAAAATAGTTCAAAAACCATTCACTGAAAAATCATGTGAGGATTCATACGCAGTAGAGAAACAAGCAAAATACAGAAAGTACAGAGGAGAGCTGAAAAAGGAAATGAGATCAGCAAGAGAATGGATGAGAAAAGATTAGCAGGTCACATAACTGGGAACACTGAAGTCTTTTACCAACATATGGACAGTCAATGAAAGGGTGGGTCAATTAGGAGATCCTGTGGAGGCAGAGGGTGTGGCTGAGGTACTAATTAAGTACATTTCATCTGTCATCACAAAACAAACGGGTGCTGCAAATGTCACTGTAAAGGAGGAGGAAGTGGAGAATTTGGAGGGGATGAAAATAGATAAAGAGGAGACAAATACAAGGTTAGCAGTGCTCACAGTAGAAAGGCCACCCGGTCTGGATGGGCTGCATCCTGGGTTGCTGAGGGAAGTCAGGGTGGAAATAGCAGAGATTCGAACCACAATCTTTCAATCCTCCTTGAATATGGGAATGATGCCAGAGGACTGGAGGATGGAGGTAAGCTTGGGTAGTTCGATCTCAGTTCAACTTGACCATTTTTATCATGTATCCATTGTCATCACTAACAACGTTAAGAAAGCCATTTTATAATGAACACATGACCAAAGGAACCATTTTGTGTTCAGTACTAACGTTTATATCCTGTATAATTAATGAGTAGCTACCCATCCTGAAACAGATGATTGTAAAAGTAATGAACCTTGATTGAGTTATAGTTAATGAATCAATAAACATTTTAGAGAGAATGGGTTTTCATTTAAAGTTAGTTCAATCTAATTACTGTGAGTTTCTGTGTCTGTGTGGGAAAGGACAGTTTCAGTTAAATGTATTCAAACAATGGACCTTTCTCAGACCCCTGATAAAACCCATGGTATGGTACATCGTGACCTTCAAGAGTCTAGATTTAATGAATAGGAAACTTGTTTCAGATCAGATTGGGAGACAGTGTGAAACCACTCCATTGTACTCATGTCTGAAATTCTGAGGACAGGTGACTGTTAGTGGAAGACATTATTAAGAACTAATTAAATGTACCTAGCAATAGCTAGGACCAATTATTATTTTACATGGTGGTGTGATGGCCATCCAGGGGTTAAAAGTAGGGAGCTTGTAAGGTTTCAGTGTGCAGGAACACTAGAAAACCTCAGGGGTAAAGGCTCAGATCATCAACCAACTTCTCCACCTGATTAGGGATCTCGACTGGACAAAGAGGACCGTGACACTCTGAGACCAAGCTCGACCAGTCCCCAGAGCTGTAAAGTTATATTCCCCAAGTTTGTTAAGTATAATTTTACTTTCAATTATTGAGTACTATTTTACTCTCAATAAAAATTCTGGACTTATTAATCAAGTATCCTGTTGCTTTAATTGGTTAAAGTCATGCCCAAAGTGATTGTCTGCAATAGACTTTCCAGAATTAAAAGATAAGTCTGCAAGGGTTGCGAATATTACAGCCCTGTTTAAAAAGAGAGATAAACCCAGGAACTACAGACCAATTAGTCTAATGTCGGTGGTGGGGAAACTTTGAGAGACAATTATCCAGGAGGAAATTAACTGTCACTTGGTAGAACATGGGCTAATAAACGACAGCCAGTACAGATTGGTAAACAGAAGATTGTGTCTGAAATAATTAATGAATTAATTTATTTGATGAAGTTTCAGAGAGAGTTGACTCGGGTGCTGAGGTTGATGGTACGTGCCTGGACATCAAAATTGTGTTTGAAAAGGTACCATAAACTCGACTTGGGGCAGCACAATGGCACAGTGGTTGGCACTGCAACCTCACAGCTCTCGCAACCCAGGTTCAGTTCTGGGTACTGCCTGTGCAGAGTTTGCAAGTTCTCCCTGTGACTGTGTGTGTTTCTGCTGATTGCTCCGGTTTCCTCCCACAAGCAAAGACTGCAGGTTCATAGGTAAATTGGCTGTTGCAAATTGCCCCTAATGTCGGTAAGAGAATGGTGGGGATGTGGTAGGGAATATGGGATTGGTGTAGGATTGCTATAAATGGGTGGTGGTTGGTCAGCACAGACTCAGTGGGCCGTAGGGCCTGTTTCAGTTTTGCATCTCTCTATGACTTGCTAACAAAATTCAAGCAGATGGGATTAAAGGGGCAGTGGCAGTGTGGATCCAAAATTGGCTGCAGGGTAAAAAGTAGGGTGAATGCTTGTTTTTTCAGAATGGAGGGAGTTATACAGTAATGTCCTTGTTGTTGCAATATGTTCAATGTCAGACCCCGAGCTGACCGAGGGATGGGGCAATTTGTGATGTTCCTGTGGTTGCAATATTTGCAGTGTCTGACCTTGATATGTCACAGGGACGTGGCATTTATGAGGTCCCTGTGGGGTGCTGTTTGTTTGGTGTATCACACTGACCTGTCCCAGAGAGCGGGAAGGTTGTGATGTTCTTGTGGGTTGCAATCTGTTCAGTGTCTAACTCTGAGCTGTCCCAGGGATGGGGCAGTGTGTGATATCCTTGTGCATGTCATACAGGCCCACTGGTGTGTGGTTCCATCCTGATGCCAAGAAACAGAGCCCCATCTCTGGGCAAAAGGTCTCACTTCTCGATGGGTGTCTGGAGAAGTCACAGTGGCGCAGTGGTTAGCACCGCAGCCTGACACGTCCAGTGACCCGCGTTCGATTCTGGGTACTGCCTGTGCAGAGTTTACAAGTTCTCCCTGTGACCACGTGAGTTTCTGCCGGGTGCTCCGGTTTCCTCCCACAGCCAAAGACTTGCAGGTTGATAGGTAAATTGGCCATTGTAAATTGCCCCTAGTGTAGGTAGGTGGTAGGGGAATTGAGGGGATGTGGTAGGAATATGGGATTAATGTAGGATTAGTATAAATGGGTGGTTGATGGTCGGTACAGACTCGGTGGGCTGGAAGGGCCTGTTTCAGTACTGTATCCCTAAATAAATAAATAAATAAGAAGGCTGAGGGAGTAAACCTGGACAGTAAATCCGGAGTGGAGTCCTGGAGGCGGTTACCTGTTACTTATCAGGCAGTTTTCCAGCAACTCCAACAGCAGAGCTGGTAACAAACAGTACTGGTTTTTCCTTTCCTTTGGACAATACTAGTAATGCTGACAGGGGTTCCTGATGTTCAGGGTCTCCATACTATTTGCCCAGGCCTGTGCCCTGGAGAGGACACTCCAGCTTTGTGGTTAAACATTAGCACAACCCGGGAATAAACAGTTACTGATTATAAGCTCTCATTGAATTGGTGTAGAGTATGAGCGCCAGGGGTTACTTCGGACAGTGGGAGAGCTCTCAGTGTCTCATTGGATAGCTACCATTCACTCCAAGCTGGGCAGCCCCCAGTCAGTTAGGTGCTGTGAAGCCACGACCTGCTTGCTTCAATGGGTGCTTGGAGCTTGGAGAGTCATCTCTCAACAGGCGGATTGATAATCTATGCACCAAGAAAAACAAACTCATCAAAGAAGACACCAGTCCTTCGCATCACAAGCTGGAATCTAAGGACCACGTGTCCTGGCCTTACCGACAACCTTCTGCAGGTTGATGACACACACAAGACAGCTGTGATCGACAAGGAACTCACAAGACTCAATGTGGACATTGCTGTGCTACAAGAAACTAGACTCGTTCAAAGTGGATCCCTCAAAGAGAAACACTACACCTTCTTCTGGCAGGGGAAAGCCCAAGAGGCAACTCGTGAGCATGGAGTGGGTTTCACAGTAAAATACACGCTACTTGAGATGAGTCAACCACCCACAGAAGGCTCAGAGAGACTTCTTACTTTTCACTTGTCAACAAGCATTGGCCCAGTTAATCTCATGTGCATCTATGTCCCGACACTCACCTCCACCCCAGATGTCAAGGATCAATTCTATGTGACACTTGACACTGCCATCAGTAGAATTCCCAGCACTGAGGGACTGTACCTTCTAGGAGACTTCAACACAAGCTTGGGTACTGACTGCACAGCTTTGCCAATGTGCATAGAGCACCAGGAGATTTGCAAGATGAACGAAAATGTACAGAGGTTGCTGGAGCTACGCTGTCACCATGGATTCTGTGTGATGAACAGCTACTTCCAGGTCAAGCTGTGCCACAAGGTGTCCTGGAGACATCCGACATCACGCCACTGGCACCAGCTGGACCTTATCATCACCAGACAAACCACCCTCAGCAGTGTCCTCATCACTCGCAGCTATCACAGCGCTGACTGTGACACTGATCACTCCCTGGTGTGTAACAAGGTCAGGCTTCAGCCAAGGAAGCTTCACCCATCCATGAAGAAAGGTCGTCCTCTGATCAACACTTGCCGAACCACTGACCCAGAAAGGACCCAGGAGTTCCTCAACATCCCCGATCAGGCTCTTTCAGACAACAATGCTCAAGGCCTCAGTGCTGTGTCAAAGTGGAATCATCTGCACACCACCATCTCTAACTCTGCACTCACTGTGTATGGGAAAAGAGATGGGAGGATTGCTGACTGGTTTGAGGCTTATTGGACTGAAATGGAGTCAGTTACTGTAACGAAGAGGAGAGCCCACATGAACTACAACAATTCTCCGGCAAACAACATCGAGATGCTCTCAGAGCTGCCAGAAACAAATCTCTGCAGACTGCTCAGCACTGCACCAATCAATACTGGTTAAAACTCTGCTGCTGAATCCGGGGATGCTAGAGGGATGTATGAAGGAATTAAGAAAGCAATGGGCCCAGTAGTAACTAAATCAGCACCTTTTCAAGACAAAGACAGGGGTGATCATCACTGAACTTAACAAGCAGATGGAAAGGTGAGTGGAGCATTAACTTGAACTCTGCATAACGGAGAACATTGTCATTGAAGTAGCTCTCAGTGCCATTCCAGACTTCCCTGTCATGGAGGAACTGGACAGTGAGCCCACCATAGTCCAGCTCAACAAGGGCTCAAAACATGCGTGATGCAAACGTTGTCACCTTGTACAAAATTAAGGGGGATCGCAGTGACTGCAGCAATTATCGGAGCCAGCTACTCAGTTCCACTCACCTGCTCGATCCCTTTCCTCCTGCAAGTTCCTTTGCTTCAAGTATCCATCCAATTTTCTTTTCAAATCATTGATTGTCTCTACTTCCACCACACTCGTGGGTCAGGACATTACCACTCACAGCAAAAAAAAATTCCACCTCACCCAAGGATGGGAAATATTTATATCTTCTATATTTAGCTTATTCTCCATCTCTGCGAGAATAGAATGGCAGTCAACATGAAAGGGAACCCAAAAATCTTCAAGCAGTATATAAATAATAAGCAGGTAGTAAGCGGTGAAGTGGTCCCCATTCGGGACAAAGAGGGCAATAGATACTTAGAGCTGCAGGGCAATGTTAATCTAGTTAATGAGTACCTTGTATCAATAATCACTAAGGAAGTGGAATTTGACAAAATATCAGTAGACGTGGAGAGGGTACAAATTGAGAGAGGGAGGTACTGAAAAGGCTGGTTATGCTTCAGGAAGATAAATTACCTGGTCCGGATGGCTTTCATCCCAGATTGCGAAAGGAAATGTGGATGCAGATAACAGAAAGGCTTGCTCTAATCTTCCAATCTTCCCTGGATACGGGGGAGGTGTCAGAGGATTAAACAGTTGCAAATGTGACACCCTTATTCAAGAAAGGGTGTAAGGACAGTCTGGCTAACTGCAGGCCAGTTAGATTAACAGCAGTGGTGGGTAAGGTTTTAGAAAGAACAATCAGGGAAAAAATGAACAGTCACTTGTAGAGGTTTGAGTTAACTGAGGAGAGTGAGCATGGATTTATACATGGGAGTTCATGCTTGACTAATCTAACTGCATTTTTTGATGAACTAACAGAGAAGGTTTATGAAGGGCATGCAGTGGATGTTGTTTATGTGGATTTTAAGAAACGACACATAAAAGGGTGATTAACAACATTGAGATTCATGGAATAGGAGGGTCAGTGTCCAATTGGATAGAAAATTGGCTTAAGGCCAGAAAACAGCAAGTCGTAATAAATGGTTCATTCTCAGACTGGAAGGTTGTCGACAGTGCTGTTCCCCAAGGGTCACTGCTGGAACCACTGCTTTTTATTTGCTACAGATAAATGCCTTGGATCTTGGAATATAAAGTAGAATCTCAAAATATGCCGATAACACCAAACTTGGAGAAGTGGCAAACAGTGAGGATAAAATGAACCACCTGCAACAAGACAGTGATCGGCTAGCAGAAGGGGCAGACAGCTGCAGATGGATTTTAATAGTGACTAGTGTGAGGTGATGCATTTTAGCATAAGGAATAGGGAGAGGCAATATATACTTAATGGCACAGTTCTAAAGAGTGTGCAGGAATAGAGGGACCTGTTCACTGTCACGTGAACAATTAATTCTTGTTGTATGGCTCTCAGATTTGTAACCTTCACTGTACTGGAGTGAGGTGACATCTACTGGCAGGAAGCAAGAGCTGCAATCAAGCAGCAGAAACTCCATGGTCCGTCAGGGTGAAAGAAACATTGCAATGTGAGGAAATAGTGAATGGGTTTGATTGGGTTGATGGAGACATGATTCCACTTGTGGTGGAATCCAAAGCAAAGGCCAGAAATATAAAATTGTCATTATTAAAAGATATGAGGAATTCATGATAAATGTTTTTCGGTAGTGAGTGGGTGGAATCTGGATAGAATAGAAAGTGAGATTGGGTGGACAGAAGCAGTGTGAAAGGATGGCTCAAACAAAAGGTTAACTCTGTTTCTCTCTCCACAGATGCTGCCAGAGTTTATGAACATTTCCAACACTTTCTGTTTTTATTTCAGAATATGCAGGATGTTGCTTTGCTCTGAAAAAAAAATGTATGATCGGCTTTGGCTGCCAGTGAAATTCCACAGGAGCTAAAAGGAAGTTCTGATATCAGTGGCATGTTGATCTCGGGGTATGATTCTTGCTTTGGGTGAGTGATTAATTAATGTGTGAAAGATCCTGGGTTCAAATCCTGGACAAGCCCTTCTTCTTTGGTATTTTTAGTTTAAGGTCATTGATTGGTTTCAGCCTTGCAGAAGGCGGAATTGATTTCCATATGGAGCCTGCTTGAGGACCAGAGAGCTGGATTCAAAGAGCTTGATTAACTAAATGTGCAGATAGCCAAGTGGGAATATAAAGTTGTTGCAGTAATTGTGACCTGACTCCAAAAACATCAGGGCTGGGTTCTGGACTGGAATGGAATGGAATTCTTCAGTGTTTCTGTTGTTTGGCTTGCCTTGACTCATCGATTTTCTTGTTTCTCACTTTGTCGATGCCTTTGAATAATTGTGGATCCTTCTTCAGAGTGTCTTCTTTCACCAGGTAGTTCTGACCTCTGATGATGATTATCGTAATGAGCTTCAGCTCACTGATAGTTTTGGAACTGAGCAGATTTCCTTGGTCTGAGTCTACAACATGGAACTCAGTCTGACATGTGGACCCATGGGAGGATTTGAATGCCACCCCTGCGTTGAAGAATACAGTTGCATCCATCCAATAAGAGACCGAGTAGAAGTGACAGTTCAGTCAGTCAAACATTAAACTTTTAATTACAGGGTGGTGAGTTTGAGTGCCATTTTGTTTTTCCATTTTTTAAGGCTTCATTAGCAGAGAGTACAAGGAGTGTTTGAAATGAAATTCAGCAAAAGTATGAGAAAGTCTCACTTTGATTCGGGACTCTTATCTATCTGGAGCATCTCGCTGTGAGCGATTGAACTTTTTCCCCGGGTGGAGCAAAGCGTTACAAGGGGTCATAAATTTAAGGTGAAGGGTGGGAGATATAAGGGGGATGTCAGGGGAAGGTTCTTTACCCAGAGAGTGGTCGAGGCATGGAATGCCTTGCCCGGGGAAGTTGTTGAGTCAGAAACTTTAGGGACTTTCAAAAGGCTTTTGGATAGGTATATGGATAAAGGAGAATGATGGGGTATAGATTAAATTGTCCTTGACAGAGGACAAAGGATCGGCACAACATTGTGGGCCGAAGGGCCTGTTCTGTGCTGTATGTTCTATGTTCTATGTTCTATGAACTTCATCTCATTTCATTCCCAGCTCGGGGTCAGTGCGGCTCAGTGGGACTTCTGGCTGTCTCCTGCTTCACAATCCATCAGTGCTGAGAAAGCAACGGGGAATATTATTCACGGCTCTGTAATCGGAGGACACCGATTTAAGGTGAATGGCAAAAGAACGAAAGGCAACATGAGGAAAAACTTCTTTTGCACAGCGAGTGGTTAAGATCTGATATGCACTGCTTGAGAGTGTGATGGAGGCTGATTCAACCATGGCTTTCAAAATGGTATAAGATAATTATCTGAAGTGAAAAAAATGCATGCTTTCATGGAATACATGAGTCTGTGACATGAGCTGAGTTGCTCGTGCAGAGAAGCAGCACAAGCACAATGAGCTGAATGGCTTCCTTTTGTTCTGTAACTATTCTATGATCTATGATTCTTTTCAGAGTGAAATCAACACTCACATACAAGAAACTGACAGGTACAATGTAAACCCCACACTAACATACCAGCGAATGCTAGGGACAGAGTAAAACCACTCAGTCCTAGACTAGAAACTGACAGGTACTTTGTAAACTTCGCATTACCAGACAAGAAATTGACAGATACAGTGTGAAACCCACAGTCACTTAGCAACAGTTGGCAGGTAACGTGTAAAAATCGTTCTTTCATAAACCAGCTACAAGGTACAAAGGAAATTAGGTACAAACCCAGGCTCACACTTCAAAGACTGAGAGATACAAAGCAAAACACATACTCACCGACAAGCACAGAGAAGAAGACACACTCAGAGGAGGTGCAGATTAAAGACACATGCATGTAACAGAAACTGATAGGGATAGAATCAAACCCTTTCTCACTTCTCAGAAACTGATAGATCTAGACAAAAGCTGATGCTCACATACAAGTTGTTGAAAGATATGTGGTTAAACTCACATAGCAATAGCAGAAACAAACAGGTACTGAATAATACCCACAGTCACAGACCAAAAACTGAAATATATTGAGTTAAACACCACTTTCTCACACCAGAAACTCATGGCCACAAAGTGAAGCTGACTCTATCCTCCCAGGCATTGACAGGTGCAAAAGAAAACACTCACGACGATTCCAGGTCATGAAATGTACGCAATAAAACCTATCAGCTGCAAGAATAGCAGTAATGACAGGAGTGGTACCCAGAATGCTCAGCGGCCTAGAATCCGCCCTCCCTGTTACAGGAGGGGCGCGCAGGCGCAGTAGAGACATTTCTGTCAGCAGCTGGAGCTGCGGGTTCGGAGTTGGAGCGAGATATTCACAAAGTGCGAGAAGACTTTGTGGGCTCACACAGCTGGAGCAGGGCCTCAGGGCCACAATAACATGGAACAATCCCATCTGTATCCCTGTGGATGGCGGTGGTGAAGCTTTTCCCGGTGAGGCTTCCCGAAACCACGTCAAAAATGGATAAGAATTGGGGACTGGGCAGGGAGCGTCTGGAGATGGATAAGAATTGGAGACTGGGCAGGGAGCGTCTCGAAATGAATAAAATTTGGGTACTAGTCAGGGAGCGTTTGTAAATGGATAAGAATTGGGGACTGGGCAGGGAGCGTCTCCAAATGAATAAAATTTGGGGACTGGTCAGGGAGCGTCTCCAAATGAATAAGAATTGGGGACTGGGCAGGCAGTGTCTATAATTGAATAAGAATTGGAGACTGGGCAGGGAGCGTTTCTAAATGAATAAGATTTGGGGACTGGGCAGGGAGCGTCGATAAATGCTTAAGAATTGGGGACAGGTTAGGGATTGTTTTTTTATTCGTTCGTGGGATGTGGGCGTCGCCAGCTCGATCTCAGCTCAAGTAATGTGTCCAGTTCTGGGCACCAGGCTTTAGAAAGGACATCAAAGCTTCTGAGACAGTTCAGAGGAGATTTACTGGAATGATACCAGAGATGAGGGGTTTCAGTTCTCTGGACAGGCTGGTGAAGCTGGGATTGTTCTCTCCAAAGTAGAGAAGGTTAAGGGAAGATTTAATAGAGGTGTTCAGAATCATGAAGGATTTTCATAGGGTAGAGAGGGAGAAACTGTTTCCACTGACCTGGGGGTCAGTAACCAGAGGACACAGATTTAAAATAATTGGCCAAAAATGTCAAGGGGAGGTGAGGAGTGATCTTTTTACCCAGTAACTGATTCGGATTTGGAATGAATTGTCTGACAGGGTGGTGGAAACAGGTTCAATTATAACTTTCATAAAGGAATTGGACAAATATTTCAAAGTGAAATTCTCCAGGATTATGGGGAAATAGACAGGGGGTTGGACTAATTGCATCTTTTTGTCAGAGAGTCAGCAGAGGCACAATGGGGCCGAATGGCCTCCTTCTGCGCTGTATGATCCTATGAACATAAGAACGAGGAGCCGGAGTCGGCAATTCAGCCCCTCGAGCCTGCTCTGCCATTCAATACAATCATGGCTGATCTCATCACGGCAGTTCTTGTTTCTTGCCAGTAGATGTCACTTCACTCCAATACAGTGAAGTTTGCAAATCGGAGAGAGACACAACAGGAAAGAATTGTTCACATTATAGTGAATGAGTGGGAATTAGAAATACGAGGAATGGAGACGAGTTATTACTTGTCTGCTCGATCCCCATTGCCCTGTAAAATTATTTCCTTCAAGTGCCCATTCAAATTCCTTTTGTAATCCTCGATTGTCTCCAATTCCACCGCCCTCATGGGCAGCGAGTTACAGATCATCACCAATCAGTGTAAAAAAGTTCTTCCACACATTCACCCTGTATCTCCTGTCCAAAACCTTTAATCTGTGTCCCCTAGTCCTTGTACCAATAGTTAACGGAAACAATGTTTCCTTGCCAACTTATTTAAAACTGTCATAGCCGAAAACACATCTATCAATTCTCCCCTCACTCTCCTTTGATACAGGCAGAACAACCCTAGCTTTTCCAACCTAACCTTGTAACTAAAATCCTCCATCCCTTAATCCATTCTGGTGAATTTCCTCTGCATCCTCTCAAGGACCCTCACATGCTTTCTTAAGTGTGGTAATCAAAACTGGAAGCAACACACCAACTGGGGCCTAACCAGAGCTTTATAATGGTTCAGCATAACTTCCCTGCTTTGTATTCAATGCCTCTATTTATAAAGTCCAAGATCCCATATGCTTTGCGAACCACTCTCGCAATATGTCTTGCCACCTTCAAAGATTGATGCACATGAACCCCAAGTCCCTCTATTCCAACACACTCTTTAGAACTGTGCCATTAAGTAAATATTGCCTCTCCCTATTCCTTATGCCAAACTACATCACCTCACACTTGTCACTATTAAATTCCATCTGCCACCTGTCTGCCCATTCTGCTAGCCTATCATTGTCCTGTTGCAGGCAGTTCATATCATCCTCACTGTTTGCCGCTCCTCCAAGTTTGTTGTCATCGGGATATTTTGAGATTCTACTCAATATTCCAAGATCCAAGTCATTTATCTTTAGCAAAAAAAGCAGTGGTTCTAGCACTGACCCTTGGGGAACACCACTGTCGACTATCCTCCCGTCTGACAAAGAATCATTTCATAAGACTCGCTGTTTTCTGTCCTTAAACCAATTTTCTATCCAATTGGACACTGACCCTCCGAGAACACGAACCTCAATTTTGTAAACCACCCTTTTATGTGGTACCTTGTCAAACGCTTCCTTAAAATCCATATAAACAACATCCACTGCATTCTCTTCATCAACCTGCTCTGTTAGTTCATCAAAAAATGCAGTTAGATTAGTCAAGCATGAACTCCCATTTATAAATCCATGCTCACTCTACTTAATTAACTCAAACCTCTCCAAGTGACTGTTGATTTTTTACCCTGATTATTCTTTCTAAAACCTTACCCACCACTGCTGTTAATCTAACTGGCCTGTAGTTAGCCGGACTGTCCTTACACCCTTTCTTGAATAAGGGTGTCGCATTTGCCACTGTTTACTCCTGGCACCTCCCCCGTATCCAGGGAAGTTGGAAGATTATAGCAAACTCCTCCATTACCTGCATCCGCATTTCCTTTCGCAACCTGGGATGCAAGCCATCCAGACCAGGTGATTTATCTACCCTAAGCACAGCCAGCCTTTTTAGTACCTCCCTCTCTCAATTTGTACCCTCTCCATTGCCTCTACTCTCTTCACTTCGACTGATATTTTGTCAAATTCCACTTCCTTAGTGATCACTGATACAAAGTACTCATTAAGTAGATTAACATTGCCCTGCACCTCTAAGCTTATATTATCCTTTTTGTCCCTAACAGGCCCGACTTAACCTCTTACTACCCAATTATCATTTACATGCTGCTCGAAGATTTTTGGGTTTCCTTTCATGTTGACTGCCAGTCTATTCTCATAGAAATAGAGAATAAGCAAATATAGAAGATGTAAGTATTTCCCATCCTTGAAGAGGTGGAACTTTTTTATGTTGTGGGTAGTAATGACTTGGCCCACGAGTGTGGTGGAAGCAGAGACAATCAATGATTTGAAAAGGAAATTGGATGGATAGTTGAAGGAAAGAAACTTGCAGGAGGAAAGATCGAGCTGGTGAGTGGAACTGACTAGATTGCTCCGGGGAGAGCCAGCATGGACGTGATAGGCCAAATTACCACCTTCTATGCTGCAAATGACTCTGTGTTGTTTCTCAAATTCAATCCACTGGTGCTTGGTAAATAATTTCAAAGTAAATTGTGCAACCGGAAAATCAGAACCAAGGCAAGGGACGCATAAGGAAGCGAAATTGCTGAAACCCGGGATTGAACCCTGGACCGTTAGATCTTCAGTCTAATGCTCGCCCAACTGAGCTATTTCAGCCCCACATTAACAGTGGTTTGGTGTCCTTGTTTTGGAAGAAAATACATACATTCAAGTTTTCCAAAAAATTAAAGAACACAACATGTGAGTAATATTCCCCATTGCTTTCTCAGCACTGATGGATTGTGAAGCGGGAGACAGCCAGAAGTGCCACTGAGCCACACAGACCCCAAGCTGAGAATGAAATGAGATCAAATTCAATCTTTCATATTGAGATTCTGCAGAGAGGTAAGAGTCCTGAATCAAAGCGAGACTTGCTCATTTCAAACACTCCCTGTACTCTCTGCTCATGAAGCCTTAAAAAAGGGAAAAACAGAATGGCACTCAAACTCACAACCCTGCCATTAAAAGTCTCATGTTCGACTGACAGAACTGTCACTTCTACTCGCTCTCTTATTGGATGGATGCAACTCCAACGCAGGGCTGGCATTCAAATCCTCCCATGGGTCCACATGTCAGACTGAGTTCCATGTTGTAGACTCAAGCAAAGGAAATCTGCTCACTTCCAAAACTATCAGCGAATTGAAGCTGATTACGATCAACATCATCAGAGGTCAGAACTACCTGGTGAAAGAAGACACTCTGAAGAAGGATCCACTATTATTCAAAGGCATCGACAAAGTGAAAAACAAAAAAATCGATGAGTCAATGCAAGCCAAACAGCAGAAACACTGAAGAATTCCAATTCATTCCAGTCCAGATGTTTTTGGAGTCAGGTCTCAATTACTGCAACAACTTTATATTCCCAGTTGGTTATCTGTACATTTAGTTAATTACAATTTTGTCGACAAACTCTTTGAATCCAGTTGTCTGGCTCTCAAGCCAGCTCCGCATGGAAGTCAATTCCACCTTCTGCAAGGCTGAAACCAATAGATAACCTGAATCTAAAAATGCCAGCAGACCAGGGCTTGTCCGGGATTTGAACCGGGGATCTCTCGCATGTTAATTAACCATACTCCCAAAGCGAGAATCATACCCCTAGAGCAACGAGCCACTGACAAGTCAGGTTGTATTAGCTGCTGTGGAATTTCACTGGCACCCCCCAGTCAATCATCCATTTTTTTTCAGATCAAAGCAACATCCTGCAAATGCTGAAATAAAAACAAAAAGTGCTGGAAATGTTCAGCAGCTCTGGCAGCATCTGTGCTGAGAGAAACACAGTTAACGTTTCAGGGCACTCACCTTTTGTTTCAGCCATCCTTTCAGACTGCTTCTGTCCATCCAATCTCACTTTCTATTCTATCCACATTCTAACCATTCACTACGTTACTACATTTTTCATGAATTCCTAATTTATTTAATTAATGACAATTTTGTATTTCTGGCCTTTGCTTCAGACACCACCACAAGTGGAATCATGTCTCCATCTACCCAATCAAACCACTTCGCTGTATCCTCACATTGCAATGTTTCTTTGACCCTGACAGACTGTGGAGTTTCTGCTGCTTGATTGCAGTTCTTGCTTCCCGCCAGTAGATGTCACCTCACTCCAATACAGTGAAGTTTACAAATCTGAGAGAGACACAACAGGAAATAATTGTTCACATTATAGTGAATGTGTGGGATTTAGAAATACTAGGAGTGGAGACGAGTTATTATTGCACTCTGCTATTACATCTTTTATAATGGACTCCAGCATTTTCCCCACGACTGATGTCAGGCTAACCGGTATATAATTCGCTGTTTTCTTTCTGCCCCTTTTTTTAAATAATGGAGTTACATTAACTACCGTCCAATCCATTGGAACTGTTCCAGAGTCGATAGAATTTTGAAAAAAGACCAGAAATGCATCTGCTATTTCAAGGGCCACTTCCTTAAGTACTCTGGGATGTAGATTATCAGGCCCTGGGGATTTATCGGCCTTCAATCCCATCAATTTCCCAAACATTCCCTACTAATACTGATTTTATACAGTTCCTCCTTCTCACTAGACCCTATGTTCCCCAACATTACTGGGAGATAATTTGTATCCTCCTTTGTGAAGACAGATCCAAAGTATGTATTTAATTGGTCTGCCATTTCTTTGTTCCCCTTTATAAATTCCCCCGTTTCTGACTGTAAGGGGCCCACATTTGTCTTCACTAATCTTTTTCTCTACACATATCTATAGAAGCTTTTACAGTCAGTTTTTATGTTCTCTACTAGCTTACTCTCAAAGAAACAAAGAACAAAGAACAAAGATAATTACAGCACAGGAACAGGCCCTTCGGCCCTCCAAGTCTGCGCCGATCCAGATCCTCTCTCTAAACATGTCGCCTATTTTCTGAGCTTCTGTATCTCATTTCTTCCTGCCCATTCATGTATCTGTCTAGATACATCTTAAAAGACTCCATCGTGCCCGCATCTACCACCTCCGCTGGCAATGCGTTCCAGGTGCCCACCACCCTCTGCGTAAAGAACTTTCCACGCATATCCCCCCTAAACATTTCCCCTTTCACTTTGAACTCGTGTCCTCTAGTAATTGAAACCCCCATTCTGGGAAAAAGCTTCTTGCTATCCACCCTGTCTATACCTCTCATGATTTTGTACACCTCAATCAGGTCCCCCCTCAACCTCCGTCTTTCCAATGAAAATAATCCTAATCTACTCAACCTCTCTTCATAGCTAGCGCCCTCCATACCAGGCAACATCCTGGTGAACCTCCTCTGCACCCTTTCCAAAGCATCCACATCCTTTTGATCATGTGGCGACCAGAACTGTACGCAGTATTCCAAATGTGGCCGAACCAAAGTCCTATACAACTGTAACATGACCTGCCAACTCTTGTACTCAATGCCCCGTCCGATGAAGGAAAGCATGCCGTATGCCTTCTTGACCACTCTATTTACCTGCGTTGCCACCTTCAGGGAACAGTGGACCTGAACACCCAAATCTCTCTGGACATCAATTTTCCCCAGGACTTTTCCATTTACAGTATAGTTCACTCTTGAATTGGATCTTCCAAAATGCATCACCTCGCATTTGCCCTGATTGAACTCCATCTGCCATTTCTCTGCCCAACTCTCCAATCTAACTATATTCTGCTGTATTCTCTGACAGTCCCCTTCACTATCTGCTACTCCACCAATCTTAGTGTCGTCTGCAAATTTGCTAATCAGTCCACCTATACTTTCCTCCAAATCATTAATGTATATCACAAACAACAGTGGTCCCAGCACGGATCCCTGTGGAACACCACTGGTCACACGTCTCCATTTTGAGAAACTCCCTTCTACTGCTACTCTCTGTCTCCTGTTGCCCAGCCAGTTCTTTATCCATCTAGCTAGTACACCTTGGACCCCAAGCGCCTTCACTTTCTCCATCAGCCTGCCATGGGGAACCTTATCAAACGCCTTACTGAAGTCCATGTATATGACATCGACAGCCCTTCCGTCATCAATCAACTTTGTCACTTCCTCAAAGAATTCTATTAAGTTGGTTAGACATGACCTTCCCTGCACAAAACCATGTTGCCTATCACTGATGAGCCCATTTTCTTCCAAATGGGAATAGATCCTATCCCTCAGTATCTTCTCCAGCAGCTTCCCTACCACTGACGTCAGGCTCACCGGTCTATAATTACCTGGATTATCCCTGCTACCCTTCTTAAACAAGGGGACAACATTAGCAATTCTCCAGTCCTCCGGGACCTCACCCGTGTTTAAGGATGCTGCAAAGATATCTGTTAAGGCCCCAGCTATTTCCTCTCTCGCTTCCCTCAGTAACCTGGGATAGATCCCATCCGGACCTGGGGACTTGTCCACCTTAATGCCCTTTAGAATACCCAACACTTCCTCCCTCCTTATGCCGACTTGACCTAGTGTAATAAAACATCTGTTCCTAACCTCAACATCCGTCATGTCCCTCTCCTCGGTGAATACCGATGCAAAGTACTCGTTTAGAATCTCACCCATTTTCTCTGAGTCCAAGCATAACATTCCTCCTTTGTCCTTTAGTGGGCCAATCCTTTCTCTAGTTACCCTCTTTCTCCTTATATATGAATAAAAGGCTTTGGGATTTTCCTTAACCCTGTTTGCTAAAGATATTTCATGACCCCTTTTAGCCCTCTTAATTCCTCGTTTCAGATTGGTCCTACATTCCCGATATTCTTTCAAAGCTTCGTCTTTCATCAGCCGCCTAGACCTTATGTATGCTTCCTTTTTCCTCTTAGCTAGTCTCACAATTTCACCTGTCATCCATGGTTCCCTAATCTTGCCATTTCTATCCCTCATTTTCACAGGAACATGTCTCTCCTGCACGCTAATCAACCTCTCTTTAAAAGCCTCCCACATATCACATGTGGATTTACCTTCAAACAGCTGCTCCCAATCTACATTTCCCAGCTCCTGCCGAATTTTGGTATAGTTGGCCTTCCCCCAATTTAGCACTCTTCCTTTAGGACCACTCTCGTCTTTGTCCATGAGTATTTTAAAGCTTACGGAATTGTGATCACTATTCCCAAAGTAGTCCCCTACTGAAACTTCAACAACCTGGCCGGGCTCATTCCCCAACACCAGGTCCAGTATGGCCCCTTCGCGAGTTGGACTATTTACATACTGCTCTAGAAAACCCTCCTGGATGCTCCTTACAAATTCTGCTCCATCTGGACCTCTAACATTAAGCGAATCCCAGTCAATGTTGGGAAAATTAAAATCTCCTATCACCACCACCCTGTTGCTCCTACATCTTTCCATAATCTGTTTACATATTTGTACCTCTATCTCACGCTCGCTGTTGGGAGGCCTGTAGTACAGCCCCAACATTGTTACCGCACCCTTCCTATTTCTGAGTTCTGTCCATATTGCCTCACTGCTCGAGTCCTCCATAGTGCCCTCCTTCAGCACAGCTGTGATATCCTCTTTGACCAGTAATGCAACTCTTCCACCCCTTTTACCTCCCTCTCTATCCCGCCTGAAGCATCGATATCCTGGGATATTTAGTTGCCAATCATGCCCTTCCCTCAACCAAGTCTCAGTAATAGCAATAACATCATACTCCCAGGTACTAATCCAAGCCCTAAGTTCATCTGCCTTACCAACTACACTTCTTGCATTAAAGCAAATGCACCTCAGACCACCAGTCCCTTTATATTCATCATCTGCTCCCTGCCTGCTCTTCCCCTTAGTCACACTGACTTCATTATCTAGTTTCTTACAGGCTTTTGTTACTACCTCCTCACTGTCAACTGACCTCAATTGGTTCCCATCCCCCTGCCACATTAGTTTAAACCCTCCCCAACAGCGTTAGCAAAAGCACCTCCAAGGACATTGGTTCCAGTCCGGCCCAGGTGTAGACCGTCCAATTTGTAATAGTCCCACCTCCCCCAGAACCGGTCCCAATGTCCCAAAAATCTGAACCCCTCCTTCCTGCACCATCTCTTAAGCCACGCATTCATCCTGACTATTCTTTCATTTTTACTCTGACTATCACGTGGCACTGGTAGTAATCCTGAGATTACTACCTCTGAGGTCCTACTTTTTAACTTGGCTCCTAACTCCCTAAACTCTGCTTGTAGGACCTCATCCCGTTTTTTACCTATATCATTAGTGCCTATGTGCACAATGACAACTGGCTGTTCACCCTCCCCCTTTAGAATGTTCTGCAGACGATCTGAGACATCCCTGACCCGTGCACCTGGGAGGCAACATACCATTCGGGAGCCTCGTTTTCGACCACAGAACCGCCTGTCTACTCCCCTTACAATCGAATCCCCGACGACGATAGCCCTTCCACTCTTTTTCCCGCCCTTCTGAGCAGCAGAGCCAGCCACGGTGCCATGGACCTGGCTACTGCTGCCTTCCCCTGGTGAGCCATCTCCCTCAACAGTATCCAAAACGGTATACTTGTTTTGGAGGGAGATGACCGCAGGGGACTCCTGCGCTGCCTTCCTGCTCTTTCTCTGCCTTTTGGTCACCCATTCCCTTTCTCCCTCAGCAATCCTAATCTGCGGTGTGACCAATTCACTAAACGTGCTATCCACGACCTCCTCAGCATCGCGCATGCTCCAAAGTGAGTCCATCCGCAGCTCGAGAGCCGTCATGCGGTCTAACAAGAGCTGCAGCTGGACACACTTCCTGCACGTGAAGGAGACAGGGTCATCAGCCTTGTCCCTGAGCTCCCACATTGAGCAAGAGGAGCATGATACGGGTCTGAGATCTCCTGCCATTTTTAATCTTAAGTTTAAACTTAGTTAAATGAAAAAGGAACGAAAAGTTTTTACCAATCACAATAAAACCAGAGAAATCGAAAAAGCCTTACCTTATAAACACCCCACCGAGTCCTTTTTTTTTTTGGTTTGGTTCCCCCCTTCTTAATCAATCCTTTTGTCCTCCTCTGTTAAATTCCAAACTGCTCACAATCTTCAGGTTTGCTGCTTGTTCTGACCATTTTATATTTCTCCTCCTTCGATCTAATACTTTCCTTACTTTCTTTTGTAAGCCACAGTTGAGCCACCCTTCCTGTTTTACTTTTGCACAGACAGGAATGAACAATTGTTGTAATTCATCCATGCGCTCTTTAAATGCTAGCCATTGCCTATCCACTGTCAACCCTTTAAGTAACGTTCCCCAATCTATCATAGCCAACTCCCGCCTCATACCTTCATAGTTTCCTTTGTTTAGATTCAGGACCCTAGTCTCCGAATCAACTCTCTCACTCTCCATCTTAATGAAGAATTTTATCATATTATGGGCGCACTTCCCCAAGGGACCCCACACAACAAGACTGTTAACTAATCCTTTCTCATTACACAATACCCAGTCCAGGATGGCCTGTTCTCTGGAGGTGTTATACACCTCTATCAATTCTCCACTCAATCTCCTTTGATGTAGGCCGAATAATCCGAGCTATTCCAACCTAACCTTGTAACTAAAATCTCCCCATCCCTGGATCCATTCTGGTAAATCGCCTCTGCGTCCTCTCAAGGACCCTCACATTCTTTCTAAAGTCTGCTGAGCAGAACTGAAAGCAACACTCCAATTGGGGCCTAACCAGAGTTTTATAATGGTTCAGCATAACTTCCCTGCTTTTGTACTCAATGCCTCTATTTATAAAGCCCAAGATCCCATATGCTTTGCGAACCACTCTCGCAATATGTCTTGCCACCTTCAAAGATTGATGCACATGAACCCCAAGTCCCTCTATTCCAGCACACTCTTTAGAACTGTGCCATTAAGTATATATTGCCTCTCCCTATTGCTTTACATCACCTCACACTTGTCACTATTAAATTCCATCTGCCACCTGTCTGCCCATCCTGCTAGCCTATCATTGTCCTGTTCCAGGCAGTTCATATCATCCTCACTGTTTGCCGCTCCTCCAAGTTTGGTGTCATCGGCATATTTTGAAATTCTACTCTGTATTCCAAGATCCAAGTCACTTACCTTTAGCAAAAAAAGCAGTGGTTCTAGCTCTGACCCTTGGGGAACACCACTGTCGACTATCCGCCAGTTTGACAAAGAACCATTTAATAAGACTCGCTGTTTTCTGTCCTTAAACCGATTTTCTATTCAATTGGACACTGACCCTCCTATCCCACGAACCTCAATTTTGTTAACCGCCCTTTTATGTGGTACCTTGTCAAACGCTTCCTTAAAATCCATATAAACAACATCCACTGCATTCCCTTCATCAACCTGCTCTGTTAGTTCATCAGAAAATGCAGTTAGATTAGTCAAGCATGTACTCCCATTTATAAATCCAAGCTCACTCTCCTTAATTAACTCAAACCTCTCCAAGTGACTGTTGATTTTTTACCCTGATTATTCTTTCTAAAACCGTTCCCACCGCTGCTGTTAATCTAACCAGCCTGTAGTTACCCAGACTGTCCTTACACCCTTTCTTGAATAAGCGTGTCGCATTTGCCACTGTTTAATCCTCTTGCACCTCCCCCGTATCCAGGGAAGATTGGAAGATTATAGCAAGCCCTTCCGTTATCTGCATCCGCATTTCCTTTCGCAACCTGGGATGTGAGCCATCCGGACGAGGTGAATTATCTACCCTAAGCACAGCCAGCCTTTTTAGTACCTCCCTCTCCTATTTTGTACTCTCTCCATTGCCTCTACTCTCTTCACTTCGACTGATATTTTGTCAAATTCCACTTCCTTAGTGATCACTGATACAAAGTACTCATTAAGTAGATTAACATTGCCCTGCAGCTCTAAGTATATATTATCCTTTTTGTCCCTAATAGGCCCTACTCAACTTCTTACTACCCACTTATCATTTACATGCTGCTCAAAGATTTTTGGGTTCCCTTTCATGTTGACTGCCAGTCTATTCTCATAGAAATCGAGAAAAAGCAAATATAGAAGATATAAGTATTTCCCATCCTTGATGAGGTGGAACTTTTTTATAAAAGCAAAATACTGCGGATGCTCGAAATCTGAAATAAAAACAAGAAATGCTGGAATCACTCAGCAGGTCTGGCAGCTTCTGTGGAAAGAGAAGCAGAGTTAACGTTTCGGGTCAGTGACCCTTCTTCGGAACTTTTTTATGTTGTGGGTTGTAATGACTTGGCCCACGAGTGTGGTGGAAGCAGAGACAATCAATGATTTGAAAAGGAAATTGGATGGATACTTGAAGGAAAGAAACTTGCAGGAGGAAAGGGATCGAGCTGGTGAGTGGAACTGACTTGATTGCTCCGGAGAGAGCCAGCATGGACGTGATAGGCCAAACGACCACCTTCTATGCTGTAAATGACTCTGTGTTGTTTCTCAAATTCAATCCACTGGTGCTTGGTAAATAATCTCAAAGTAAATTGAGCAACTGGAAAATCAGAACTTGGGCAAGGGACGCATAAGGAAGCGAAATTGCTGAAACCCGGGTTTGAACCTTCAGATTCTCAGTTTAACACTCTCCCAACTGAACTGTTTCAGCCCTACATTAACAGTGGCTTGGTGTCCTTGTTTTGGAAGAAAATACATACATTCAAGTTTTCCAAAAAATTAAAGAACACAACATGTGAGTAATAATCCCCATTGCTTTCTCAGTACTGATGGATTGTGAAGCAGGACACAGCCAGAACTGCCACTGAGCCGCACTGACCCCGAGCTGAGAATGAAATGAGATCAAATTCAATCTTTCATAGTGAGATGCTGCAGAGAGGTAAGAGTCCTGAATCAAAGCGAGACTTGCTCATTTCAAACACTCCCTGTACTCTCTGCTCATGAAGCCTTAAAAAAGGGAAAAACAGAATGGCACTCAAACTCACAACCCTGCCATTAAAAGTCTCATGTTCGACTGACAGAACTGTCACTTCTGCTCGCTCTCTTATTGGATGGATGCAACTCCAACGCAGGGGTGGCATTCAAATCCTCCCATGGGTCCACATGTCAGACTGAGTTCCATGTTGTAGACTCAAGCAAAGGAAATCTGCTCACTTCCAAAACTATCAATTATTCAAAGGCATCGACAAAGTGAAAAACAAAAAAATCGATGAGTCAATGCAAGCCAAACACCAGAAAAACTGAAGAATTCCATTCCATTCCAGAACCCAGTCCTGCTGATTTTGGAGTTATGTCTCATTTACTGCGACAACTTTATATTCTCACTTGGCTATGTGTACATTTTGTAAATTTCAATTTTGTCGACAAGCTCTTTGAATCCAGTTCTCTGATCCTGAAGCCAGCTCCGTCAGGCTGACACCACCAATCAGTAACATTAAACTAAAAATGCCAAGAGCTCTATGGTGATTTGAACCTGGGGTCGCTCACACGTTCATTAATCACACTCCTTGAACAAGAATTACACCCGTTGACCAAGGAGCCACTGACAGCAATGTGTTGTATTAGCTCCTGTGGAATTTCACGGGCACCCACAGTGGATCATCCAACCCATAATCCTGAGATTAAAAGTGTCCTGTTCCACTGACTGAACTGTCACTTCTACTCTGTCTCTTATTGGACGGATGCAGTTTTAGGCTCCACCCCCGGGTTGGCAGTTTTTTCTCCATGAACCAGCTTCCTCTCAATTCCCAAATTTATCAGTAAATCCACTGACAAAAGCTCCAAAGTGTGATATATTCCTCTCACTCCTCGATAATAAAATTTCGATCTCTTTGCTCTTTTCCCTTCCAAACATTGATATCCATTTTGCTCAGCATTTATTTCTCTCTCCTTTTTATTTAGTTCATGCGTTTTCTTAGAAACATCTCATTTCAATTATTTCTGGGGCAAGAAATGAACAGAAGATATTTGCTGCAATGATACCAGGGGTGAAGGATTTCAGTTATGTGGAGAGATTGGAGAAGCTGAGGTTGTTCTTCTTGGAGCAGAGAAAGTTCAGAAGAGATTTGTCCGAGGTGTTCAAAATCATGATGGTTCTCAACACTTTAAATCAGGAGAAACTGTTTCCTGTGGCAAAAGGGTCAGTCAGCAGAGGACACAGATATCAGGTGATTGGCAAAAGAACCAGAGGTGACATGAAGAACCATTTGTTGCACAGCAATGTGTTGTGATCTGGAATGCACTGCCTGATTGGGAGATGAAAGCAGATTCAATCGTAACTTTCAAAAGGGATGTGGATAAATGCTGGAAGGGGAAATGTACAGGATTACAGGAAAAAGCCAAGCAGCAGGTCTAATTGTAATTTGTCTCTACCAAAGGGACAACACTGGCATGATGGACCAAATGGTCTCTTTGTTCGTCATTCTGTGATTCCATAGACATCATGTTACTAGAATTCCCTCTGACCTGGAAGAGAATCAAACCGAGATTCGAGGTATTGTAAACACCACCCATGCCATGTTGCTTATTCTCTGTTTTTCACATTGGCTTCTCCTCGTTCTTGATGTGTTTCCAGCCTGGTCTGCTCCTCTGACCTTCATTCCTGACACTCTATCGACCGTGGCTGACTCATTGTTTGCAATGTTGTGTAATGGTGACTTCACCTTTAAGAAACTGTACCTTTAAGAGACCAAGCCACTGATGCAACAGATGACATCATCATACATATATAAGGAGACACCATTTTGAGAGACACATTCTACACATGGCTTGTAGAGAGCACACACACACCAATGAGAAAAAGACCTGCGACCTGTGATCATGCCATGTAGATAAGAAAGACAATAAATACTGTTTGCATTGAATCTGAATATAAAGCCTGGGGTCATCATTTCATGTAGATGTAAGAACACAGCACAACACTATATTTTTCTGACATTGAGGATTAAAAAGAAGTAATCACACAGACAACCAGGGACATACAGAAGACTTACATTGACAATTGCAGACTTAAATAAATAACAATAATCATGTGTGCACAACAACAGCCAGTCTTTCCAGCCTTTACAGAGACAGACAGCAACCCAGGGCCACACTGGAGCAAATGGCTCACAAGACTTGAACTCCTAATGATGGCACTCGCTAGCAATACACCCCGAAGAAAGAAAGCGTTACTCCTACACTCTGCTGGACCAAAAGTTGACAATACCTTCAATACACTCAGAGACACTGGAACCGATAATGATTATGATGCAGTGAAGCATTGTTCTAACAAGATATTTTCAAGCAAGGGCAAATCCTCACGTTGAAATTTATGTTTCAGGCAAGCAAAACAATATGGTGCGAGACTCTTGACCACTACATGATGAGACTCAGAAGTCTGAGAAAGAGGCAAATAACGTGACGACGAGATTCCCCTGAGAAACACACAAAACACAAGGACACAGAGGAAACCCAGAGCAAGGTCTGAGGCACGTCAAGGAAGACCAAGACAGAAATCACAATCACATTCAAACATCCAATCATTGCAGTGGTGAGGATCCTTATTCCAAAACTTGTCCTTCGAGAGGGAAGAAGTATAAAGTCTGCAGAAAAATGGGACACTTCACTACAGTATGCTGATCGAAGCCTGCAGGAAACATTCATAGATTTAAATGCCAGAAGGAAGATTACATATTTGCAGCACGAGAGAAGATTTTTGTTGCTCACGACCACAACTCCCGACACGTGCCCATGTGTGATGTGTTCATAGGCAATTCGACAATATCTGCAGTAATTGACTGGGAGCAATGATCAACATAATGGATGCTCCGACATTCCACAAGTAACAGAGAAAACAGAAACTGTAATTGAACAAGCTGATACCTAAATTTTCTCCCATGGATCAGATACTCCTCCACCAGTCCTAGGGAGCATCCAAGTTACTTTTAAATCCTCCCAGGGGTCCACATGTCAGACTGAGTTCCATGTTGTAGAATCAAGCAAAGGACATCTGCTCAGTTCCAAAACTATCAGCAAGTTGAAGCTGATTACGATCAACATCACCAGAGGTCAGAACTACATTGTGAAAGAAGACAGTCTGAAGAAGGATCCACAATATAGACAAAGACATCGGCAAAGTAAAAAAGAAAACTTTATTTTAGTTTGTTCAGTTTGTTTCCACTGTGCCGACCCACTATTTTTTTCATGTTTGTGATTGTGGCTGTTTAGTTTTCAGTCCATTAACACACTACCTGCACTAATGCTTTGTCTTTCAGCACACCATTAACATATGGTTTGCCTTTTTTGGTCAACTATTCTGTGGCCTTGTCCTATCTACACCTTCTCCTTTGTTATCTCTTGTCCCACACCCGCTTTACTTGCTTATAATCTTTTACATTTCTAATATTTGCCAGTTCTGAAGAAGGGTCACTGACCTGAAACGTTAACTCTGCTTCTCTCTCCACAGATGCTGCCAGACCTGCTGAGTCTTGTCAGCACTTTCGGTTTTTATTTCAGATTTCCAGCATCCGCAGTATTTTGCTTTTAAGAAATTCGATGAATCAGTTTCCTTATTTATTTCTGACAAATAATAGATTTGAGTTAGGTAAGGTACCAAGGGTTACAGAAACAAGCAGACAAATGGTGTTATATGAAGATCAGCAAATATCTAATTGAATGGTGGAACAGACTCGAAAGGCTGAATGTCCTCGTCAAGTTCCTATGTTTCTCTTCATTGTCCAAACCCCAAAAGTGAACGTCTTTGTTCTCTCCATGGACGTTGAATGAGCCATCGTGTGTTTCCAGTGTTTTGACTTGTTTAAAGGTCGGTTTTTGGGATGAGCCGATGGAATTTAAAACTGATATCCGGCTTCAAACTGCCATTAACCGAGGCCACGCCATTGTCGGATCATTTAATGATCACTCAAAATTCACCTGAGAACAGTGTTAGTGTGCAGCTATGAGAGGGGATTTCTGTACAGTCAGGGCAGGGAACAGCAGTGAGACCAATGTTAATGTGCAGCTATGAGAGGGGATTTCTGTACCGTCAGAGCAGGGAATGAAACAGCAGTGAGACCAGTGTTAATGTGCAGCTATGAGAGGGGATTTATGTACCGTCAGGGCAGGGAACAGCAGTGAGACCAGTGTTAGTGTGCAGCTATGAGAGGGGACTTTTGTACAGTCAGGGCAGGGAACAGCAATGAGACCAGTGTTAATGTGCAGCTATGAGAGGGGATTTCTGTACAGTCAGGGAATGGAACAGCAGTGAGACCAGTGGAAATGTGCAGCTATGAGAGGGGACTTTTTTACAGTCAGGGCAGGGAACAGCAGTGAGGCCAGTGTTAATGTCCAGCTATGAGAGGGTATTTCTGTACAGTCAGGGAATGGAACAGCAGTGAGACCAGTGTAAATGTGCAGCTATGAGAAGGGACTTTTGTACAGTCAGGGCAGGGAACAGCAGTGAGGCCAGTGTTAATGTCCAGCTATGAGAGGGGATTTCTGCACCATCAGGGCAGGGAAAAGCAGTGAGACCAGTGTTAATGTGCAGCTATGAGAGGGGATTTCTGTACAGCCACGGAATGGAACAGCAGTGAGACCAGTGTTAATGTGCAGCTATGAGAGGGGATTTCTGTACAGTCAGGGAATGAAACAGCAGTGAGACCAGTGTTAATGTGCAGCTATGAGAGGGGATTTCTGTACAGTCAGGGAATGAAACACCAGTGAGACCAATGTTAATGTGCAGCTTTGAGAGGGGATTTCTGTACCGTCAGGGCGGGGAACAGCAGTGAGGGAGAGAAGCTGTCGGTATCTGGGCAGGGTCTGAGTTTATCGAATAGTATCAAGAAAGAGCAATTATATTGGGACTGGGTTGTGTTCTCTCTCACACACAAACAGTTACTCTCCATCCCTCTGTCTTGCTCTCTCTCACAGACACATACCCAATTTTTTCTCTCTCTTGTGAACTCTGTCTCATACTCTTTCTCTCTGCCTATTTTCCAGTAGAAATAGAAAGCCTTCTACTATTTTGGAAAATCTGGAGTTGTTCTTCTTTGGGAAGAGACGGTTGAGATGAGATTTGAAAAAGGTGTTCAAAATCGTGAAGGGTTTGGACAGAGTAGATCGGGAGAAACTATTCCCATTGGCAGAAGTGTCAAGAACCAGAGGGCACAGATTTAAGGTGAAAGGCCAAAGAACCAGAGGCAACATGAGGAAAAACTTTTTATGCAGGGACTGGTTAGGATCTGGATTGCACTGCCTGACAGTGTGGTGGAGGCAGATTCAATCATGACTTTTGAAAGAGAATTTAATAATTATCTGAAGAAAAGAAAATGCAGGGTTACAGGCAAAGGCGGGTGAGTGTGACTAGCTGGCTTGTTCTTGCAGAGAGTTGGCATGGACACAAAGGGCTGAATGGCCTTCTTCTGTGCTGTAACCTGTCTATGATTCTATGACTCTGAGCCTGGAGATTACCAGTGCCTGTGAGTGCCTCAAATGTCTGCAGGTGGTGAACCAGCCCACAAACCAAGGATTGAAGCAGTAATTAAAGTTCAGAAATCCTAAGGTATCAGGATGTGGGAGGGACTATTGCTCTCAGTTTAAAGTACTGATTTCATTAATTGAATATCCTTAGTGTCCCAGCTGAGTGTAATCCTGAGCAATAATTGCCAGCAGGTTTTTGAAGTGACAATTAAATGAGGCCCTGTTGGTGGATGTTAAAGATTCTCCAGCGCTATTGAAAGAATCACAGGGAATTCTCGCACTGTCCTGACCAACATTCCTGACTCAGTAACATCACCTGAAACAGCTGAACACAAAGAACTAACTGAAGGGTCAAAGTGTAAAGGAGAAAAACCAAACCCGTGTCAACTTCACACAGGAACCCATCGACCATCAGAAAACACACTTCATGAGCTGCAATGTCTGATCATTGAGTCACAGGTATCTCCTCCTGCCTGGCTTCGTTCCGTGTGGGAATGGGAATTAGAATGTTTCAGCAACTCATGAAGGTATCCCCGGAGCAGTTGAAACAGCATTCCCCGTGTTTCAATAAGAAATTCTTATCTGAAATGAAGAAGAAACAGAAAATGCTGGTAATACTCAGCAGATCTGTCCATCACAGGACTGATACAAGCTCAATTCTCAATCCAAACAGTGAGAGATCCAAACACTGAGACAGAATAAGAACAGAGAGAGAGAAAACAGGTTAACTGTGCTATGAGAGTAAAAGCAGGAAATGCTGGAAATACTCAACAGGTCTGGCAGCATCTGTGTGGAGAGAGAAGCAGAGTTAACATTTCAAGTCAGTTACCCTTCATCACAGCTGACAAATATTATAAATGAAAAGGTCTTAAGCAAGTAAAGCTGGGGGTGGGGCAAGAGATAACAAAAGAGGTGTTGATTGGACAAGGTTACAGAGAATAACTGACCAGAAGGGCATGGAACAAAGGTGAACAGTGCTGAACAGTGCTCAATGGTGTGCTGAAAGAAAAAGCGTTAGTACAGAGAAGGTGTGAATTGACTGTAATGCACAAAGCACTCCGAACACAAACATTAAACATTTTTTTAAAAACAGAAACAATGGGTAGACACACAGACACATAAACTAACCAAACTAAAAAAAAAATGAAATAAAATAACCAAATAAAAAAGAAAAAAGAAAAAAAACTCAACATAAAAAAGTGTGTTGGGGGGGGGGGTGTGGGGGGTGGGGTCCGTCATGCTCTGAAATGATTGAATTTAATGCTCAGTCCGGCAGGTTGTAGCATGCCTAATCGCTGACCTGAAACGTTAACTCTGCTTCTCTCTCCACAGATGCTGCAGACCTGCTGAGTACTTCCAGCATTTTTTGTTTTTGTTTCAGATTTCCAGCATCTGCAGTATTTTGCTTTTATGTTATGAGAGTACTTCTACTGTTTTTGTAAACATGTTTTAAATATGTAAAGTTGAATTATGGACACTGATTCATGTGGAATCTTGAGGAGATTCCTCCAGTCCTCTGGCATCATTCCCATATTCAAGGGGGATTGAAAGATTGTGGTTCGAGTCTCCGCTATTTCCAACCTTACCTCCCTCAGCAACCCAGGATGCAGCCCATTCAAACTGGGTGAATTTTCTACTGTGAGAGCTGCCAACCTTATAATTGTCTCCTCATTATCTATTTTCATTCCGTCCAATTTTCTCACTTCCTCCTCCTTTACAGTGACATTTGTAGCATCCGCTCATTTTGTGATGACAGATGAAATGTACTTAATTAGTACCTCAGCCACACCCTCTGCCTCCACAGGATCTCCTAATTGACCCACCCTTTCATTGTCTGTCCATATGTTGGTAAAAGACTTCAGTGTTCCCAGTTATGTGACCCGCGAATCTTTTCTCATCCATTCTCTTGCTGATCTCATTTCCTTTTTCAGCTCTCCTCTGTACTTTCTCTATTCTGCTTGTTTCTCTTCTGCATATGAATCCTCACATGATTTCGATATTAATGATTTTTGAACTATTTTGTAAAAGGATTTAGTTTTGTAAATTTCTCCCTAGCTCCCCTCATGGTCAGGCAGAAAGTTTAACTGCTGTGTTTTCAAACAGCAACAGCTTTATTTGAAAAGCCATTATGACAGGATTCCGGGTTTTAATCCAGTCACAAATCTGGTTCTGATGTCTTGTGGCTCCAGCTGTCACATGACCTGTCAGAGGATGACCTCATAATTGACCCAGTCATGGAGCTGTGTTTTGATGTTTAAATTGTTTCAAAATAATTTTCCAGAAGGACAATCAAAATGAATCGATATATAAAAGGTAGATTTTGTGCATTTGTGCTCCCAGTGGAAATTCCTGCAGTCTGCTGGTTATCAGATCCCCAATTCCCCACAGGAAGCTCTGTGCTCGGAGTCTGCAAAAATTCCAACAACATTATACAGAATCATTTCATGGGAGACCCCAGTGTGAATTGTAAACAGGTGGGTCAGTTTTAACTTTCAAAGTAACACAGAAGCAAAATACTGCAGATACTGGAAATCTGAAATAAAAACAGAAAATGCTGGAAATACTCAGCAGGTCTGGCAGCATCTGTGGAGAGAGAAACAGAGTTAACGTTTCTGGTCTGAGACCTTTCATCAGAACAGGGCTGAAATTGTTTGTGGAACAGACACGATGGGCCAAGTGGCCTCTTTCTGTGCCTTAAACTTTCTCTGACTCTGTGATTCCATGAGATTGTGGAATCAAATTCAGGGTCGATGACATTGCACTCTGTAAGGATAGGAAGATGGAGATTATTAAGTACAGTGCAAGAATATAGATGCTTTTACATTATTTTAATCGAAATTGATTTAAATTTTGTGCTCACGAATCCTATCTTTTGATCACAATGACACTGATAACAATGGAAAAAGCAAGACTTGCATTTCACGACCACAGGACGTTGCAAAGCCTTTTACAGCCAATGAAGGACTTTCCAAGTGTAGTCACTGTAGTCATGTAGGAAACATGGTGGCCAATGTGCGCACAGCAAGCTCCCAGAAACAACAATATGATAAAAACGAGATAATCTGTTTTTAAGTGATGTTGATTCAGGGTTAAACAATGACCAGCATCCCAGAAATAATTCCCCTTCTATTCTCTGAAATAGTGCCATGGTACCTTTAACATCCACCTGAGAGGGCAGAGGGATCCTCAGTTTTCTGTCTCATCTGAAAAACAGCATTTCTGATAGTGCAGCACTGCCTTAGTACTGTACTGGAGTGTCAGTCATTTTTAAAGGGCTGTTAGTCCTACTGGAAAATATTTAAAGGAAGATGAAATGAAATGAAATAAATACATTGCTTTTGCCTCTCTCCCATCCCCCCAATAACAGTTAAATTAATTATTTGCTCTTCCCTCCCAAAACCTACCTTTACCATCTGACCTTCCGCCCAAAACTGCACAAACTGTAAACTATAACCCTTCCCACCATCCCCTACACCCATGACATTAACTTGACTCCGTCCCCCAACCCTCACACTGAGAAACTTACCTTCTCCCCCCTCCCCACCAGTGTTGCACCTCATTTGCCCGGATGGGGCTCCGAAGGCACGGCAGTGCCGGCCACTGGGCTGAAGATCGCAGCGGGATATCAGGAAGTGATGGGATAATAATTAAGCAGGTTTGTGGTCCCGTTGCCGAGCGGTGGGGGTCCCCCACAAGGCCTCGCCGTCGCCGGCAATATCGAGCCGGGCCCTGCCGGCGTTGAGGTCCGTGGCGGGCCTCATCCGGGGCCATCTTCAGGCGGCTCCCACCCCACCCCCACCACAGATCTCGACGTCGAGGGCTCTATAGAATCCAGCCCATTGTTTCTGTCAATCTCAACTCCACAAGGATTTGCCTGTTAATTGTAGAAAAATTAAAGCTCTCTAACCTTTTGATAAAAGGGGGTTCAAATCCATTTCCAAACAAATGATCGTTCTCATTGTATCTAGAACATTTTTTCTTACATACAAACATACCAATTAGGAGCAGCAGTAGACCACTCGGCCCCTCGAGCCTGCTCCATCATTCAATAAGATCATGGCTGATCTGATTGTCACCTCAACTCCACTTTCCCACCTGCCCCCAATAACCTTTCACCCCCTTGTTTATCAAGAATCTATCGACCTCTATCTTAAAATATTTCAGAATTTCTGTCGTCCAGCAACTCTCACTTTATTTCCTGGATTTCACCTAAAAAATGTATTTCCACACTTTGGATATCCTGTACTTCATTAATGTTTTTGCTCTCTGGGGATTTCCCTTTAATTATATTCAGCGCTGGTATTTTACTGCGACACAATGACTGAAAGTGTCCCATCTTTCTGCAGGAAAAACACACAGCTTCTATGGCGGGTCAGTTTTCCCACTTGTGTCTCTCTCGGCCACACCTACTGCAATTGGTTGCAGCTACCACTAGAAGCTCTTCCCGTCTTTCTTGTCTTTTCCCACTAATTTTTCCTTTTGTTTTCTTAACAAATTCAATTGAGTCTGCTACTCTCGAGATCAGACTCTCCCTGTCCCCTCGGACAACGGATTGGTTAAACTTTCCAACCTCTGCTTGTCTGCTCAATTGAAACTCTTTCGTTAATGTGAGATCAGCCCTGGACTGTAGATGATCTGAAAGGGTGTTGTCTAATACCCCGAACACAATCCTGTCTCCATTCAGCTCTTCCCTTAAGTTGCGGTATTCACAATCCTCCGTGAGATTGTACAAGTCATTGATAAATGAAAGAATACTCTCCCCTTTCTGTTTTGTATGCTTATTAAATTCAAAGTGATTGCTGACAATGCAGCAGCCAGCCGACGTCATCAGAGTGCTCCAAGCTGCGCACATGCACAAACACTCTCCTACGCTCTGAGATGCTGCGCATGCTCAGCCTACGTCTTCCAGGACGAAGTGGCGCATGCGCGGGAAAACTCTCTACCCCCTCTCAGCCACTCACTCCAGGCCGCTCGCTGCCCGCTCCTCGCTATCCCGCTCCCCCGCCCTCCGGCCGCTTGCTACCCCCGCACCCCCGCACTGCCCTCTCTCCGTCCACTCACGCCCCGCTTCCCCCCCACGTCCCTCCAGACACTAGCTCTAAGCCATGCTGCTTCCCTCCTCTCGGCCTCTCGCTCCAACATTCGATCATTTTTCACCGCACCACCCGATAAAGCAAGGCGAGCCTCGAGGGGTGATGGGGCAATGTTGGAGCGAGTGGCCGATAGGAGGGAAGCGGCAGAGTCCATGGCCTGGAGTGTGAGCGGCCAGAGAGCAGGATGGGGGTGGTGGTGGGCGAAGCGGGGAGTGAGCTGTCAGAGATTGGGATGGGGGGAAGCGGGGAATGACCTTCCGGATAATGGGATGGCACTGTTTAGAGGGGATTTGAGGAAAACATGTTTCACCTCGAGGGTGGTTGGAATCTGGAACACATTGCCTGAAGGAGTGGTAGAGGCAGGAACCCTCACAACATTTAAGAAGTATCGAGATGACCACTCAAAACGCCACAGAATACAAGGCTACGGCCACGTGCTGGAAAATGGAATTAGAATAGATAGGTACTTGATGGCCGGCACGGACATGATGGCCGAAGGGCCTGTTTCTGTGCTGTATAACTCTATGACTCTATGAAACCTCACTGAATTACAGAGGGTGTCTGTCAGAGGTGCTGTCCTTCTAATGAGACTTCAAATAGCGCAACGTTCTCCGAGTGTCAACCAAAACATGTCCATTGTGTAGATATGTGCCATATTTGCTTATGAAACGACAGTCACTGCTCCTAAAGTAATTCACTTTAGGTGAATTAAGATGACTTGGTACTATATAACTGGCGAATGCACAAGAGGGAGCGGGGGACTGTTGGGGTGGGACGGAGGCGGCGATGGCAACCTTTGAGGGGATTTTTGGGTCGAAGTTGTTTTCTGTGATAAATTGAGTAGCTCCATCTTTAATCCTGGCAGCTGCCTGAATGTCACAGACAGTGACGTTTCAGTGGAAGAGGCTGCATTTGCGCATTTGCTAGTACAGCGTCACCTAGTGGTTGCGTTGTCAGCAAATGCAGCATTTTAAATTTGGCTCCACGATGACATTTCTTTCCTCAATTAAAATAGGTCTTGAGTGCCTTAATAACTTCTTCACATGTAGCCTTCTGTTCTTCATGAGGATGTTGCATACACACTCCCTCCATTGCAGACAATAGCGGACTGACCTGTTCCATGTCTGGCTTCTGCACGAGACCCGATGCAGTACGATACCTTGCAAACCTCTGGAACTATCTCGGCCACGCCTCGGCTTGGTTCAGTCCAGTGACTTTTTAAAAGGTACAGGTAAAGATTTCTCCATCTTCGCTTTGGTTTACTATGGCCCCCATATAATATTCTGATATCTGTCAAGGCTTAGTACACAATTTATAAGAATCTGACGGTTAAAATAACCTGAGTTTACTCTGCACACCTTGCATTGAAGGTTTCATCTACAACTCTCCATGAGGTGCCGTACAGATTATATTACAGCACTTCCTGTGATGATGCACATAGTCTATTTATATAATCTGCCCAGTAACAACCCAATGTCCACTCTTATATTATTGTACAGATGTGAGAAAAGCTGAGGATGGGAATGGAACGTCTGAATGATGAAGATTTCATGATGCTGATGATGGAAATGAGGCTGATCTGTTTCCCATTCCACAATCCCTCTTTATTTCTGTGCATGTTTCTCGATGTTGTTTCAACCAAATTGAAAAAGAATCACAAATCCTCCTCTGGAGCTTCAGGTGCCCATTAACAAAAGGCATGGTGGCCTAGTGGTAAGGCGTCAGTCTCGTAAACTGAAGATCACGGGCTCAATCCCCAACCGTGCCTTATGATTAGTTTCTCACTTTAAATGTGATGTTTCCAGAAAATATGTCTGTTGCATTTGTTTTCCTGATTGTTTCATCCATCTGGAAATCAGTGTGATGTTGCACTTCATCCTGGGCACTGGGAAGAACATGAGGAGTCGCCACATGGTCCCTCAAGCCTTCTCTGCCATTGATAGAGTGAAAATATCTGAGGTCCAAGCACAGAACCTTATTACTGTGCATTTGCTGGATATTTAACGGAGCTATTCTATTAATCCCACATCCCGCACTCCTGTCCTTTCCCCCATTGCCCTGTTATATTTTCCATGTCAGGTATATATCCAATTCCATTTAGAGTTAACATTGAATCTGCTTCCACTGACCTTTCAGGATTGCATTCCAGACCAGAACAACACACTGCTGAAAAAACAACTTGCTCATCACAACTCGAATTCTTCTGTCAATTACTTTCAATGTGTTTCCTCTGGTTAAAGACCCTTCTGTCACTGGCAACACTTTCTCCTTCTTTACTCTATCAAAACTCTTCAGGATTTGCATTTCCTGCTGCCTTTGCTGATATAACAAGGCTGAGCACACATCACCAAAAGGAATATGATTGGCTCTGAATCACATTTATCTTTCCTGTCAATCTGATGTGGATCTTGTATTTTCCCAGAAACAAACAATCTGAGCAGCAAGTGTGGGTTCCAGTGATTCCCACCGCTCTGAGAGAGAGAGTATTTGATAATGAGCCAGATAGAAGAAAGGAGTGAGATAGAGAGTAAAATAGCCCTGGTCTGTTTCCACTAACCCCCGGCCCCCTACTTAAAATGGCATCATTTTCTCCTGCCTCTCCACATTCTAATCCATTGATGTTTGCAATCCTTTCATCTGGAACATAGAACAGTACAGCACAGTACAGGCCCGTCGGCCCACGATGTTGTGCCAAACCTTTAACCTACTCCAAGTTCAAACTACCTACATACCCTTCATTCTACTATCATCCATGTACCTATCCAAGAGTCGCTTAAATGTCCCTAATGTATCTGCTTCTACTACCACCGCTGGCAGTGCATTTCACGCACCCACCACTCTCTGTGTAAAGAACCTACCTCTGACATCTTCCCGAAACTTTCCTCCATCACCTTAAAATTATGCCCCCTGGTGATAGCCATTTCCACCCTGGGAAACAGTCTCTGGCTAGCCACTCTATCTATGCCTCTCATCATCTTGTGCCCCTCTATCAAGTCACCTCTCATCCTTCTTCGTTCCAATGAGAAAAGCCTTAGCACCCTCAACCTTTCTTCGTAAAACATACCCTCCAGTCCAGGCAGCATCCTGGTAAATCTCCTCTGCACCCTCTCGAAAGCTTCCACATCCTTCCTGTAATGAGGCGACCAGAACTGAACACAATATTCCAAGTGTGGCCTAACCAGGGCTTTATAGAGCTGCAGCATAACATCGTGGCTCTTAAACTAAATCCCCCTGTTAATGAAAGCCAACACACCATACGCCTTCTTAACAACCCTATCAACTTGGGTGGCAACTTTGAGCGTTCTATGGACATGGACCCCAAGATCCCTCTGTTCCTCCACACTACCAAGAATCCTGCCTTTAACCCTGTATTGTGCATTCAAATTCGACCTTCCAAAATGAATGACTTCACACTTTTCCAGGTTGAACTCCATCTGTCCCTTTAATTCCTGTTTCCTAATCCATTGATGTTTCACAATGTACTGAACTGTCCCAGTCCATTGATATAACTCAGTCTATAGAATTTCCCAATCCACTGCTATTTTCCAGTCCATTGACTTTCCCAAGCCATTAATGGTTCCTGTCCATTGACATTCCCAATCCATTTATATTGCCTATGATTTCAAAGCAACTGTGGAATACAAAAAGTATCAGTATTATCAGATACATCGAGATGAGGTGCAATAGCCAAGTGGACAGATGTTGTGTTTATAAAGAAAAAAGCACTGGCTCGATATTTGTCCAGTCTATCACTGGATCTGAACTCTCAACCTACTGTTTTTCTGTGGGTCTGCTGTCTTGTATATGTGAAGAACCATTGGATGTTTCACAATCCTCTGACTTTTCTCATTCTTGTGCCATATTTGTTCCTTTGGGTTCACCAGTGAAGAAAATTATTCCCTATTACATTTGGTGAAGACTTTAATAACCTCACATCCTTGTGTCTCACCATCTCAGGTCAAACTCCCTGCAGAAACTTTAAACATTTAACTATTCTGCTGGAAACATTTTCAAGGGCGCAGCCATTCCTTCATTACGCTTCCTTCTTTGACATGTGATTGACAAATATGTGTGTAATGGAGAGAGAGAGAGTGAAAAAAAAAGAGAGAGTGCGATAGAAAGTTAGAGGACCAGCTAAAGACAGATAGAGAGAGAGAGGAAGAGAGAGGTAAAGCGATAGACAGAGAGAGAGAGAGAGAGAAGGAGAGTGAGTCATTGAGTCATGGAGTCGCTGCAGTACAGGAAGTCATTTTGCCCATCAAGCCCATGTAAATCAATCCATTCAGTCCCATTCCCCCGCTCTATCCCCATAGCCCTGTAAGTTATCTAAACCTGTCATATTTATTATAATCTTGTACATGTCTATCAAATCTCCCCTCAATCTCCTTTGCTGCAAGGAGAACAACCCCAGCTTCCCCAACCTAACCTTACAGTTAAAATCCCTCATGTCTGGATCCATTCTGTTAAATCTCCTCCACCCTCTCAAGGACACTCACATCCCTCCAAACGTGTGTTGACTAGAACAGGATGCAATTCTCTGGCTGTGGCCCAACTAGAAATTTATACAGATTCTGCATAGCTTCCCTACGTTTGTCCTCAATACCTCTATTTATGAAGCCCAAGATCCCATATGCTTTGCTAACTACTTTCTCAATGTGTCCTGCCACCTTCAAAGAACTATGCATATGAATGACCGGGTTTTTATTCCTAGAAATATGCTTTATTCTTATAAATCTGTAAAAAAATGCATTATACAACCGTTCAAAACAGCACCAAGTTGACATTCCAAAAAGTGCTAAGGAAATCAGTTTTCTTCAATACAGGAGTGAGTTGCCTCACAACCCGTCCATTACATTTTACCTGACATGGACATTTTACAGCAAACCGATATCTGGTGTATACAGCACGAGGGGTTTCCCATGGGTCCAGCTGCTCAGTTCACTATGGCGGGGGGACATTACACAGTGGTCTTTCCCCATTGAGCCTTTGCAGTGGCTACCCCAAGCTTTAGTGCGTCCCTCAGCACGTAGTCCTGGACCTTGGAATGTGCCAGTCTGCAAAACTCGATCGTGGACAACTCTTTGCGCTGCAAGACCAGCAGGTTTCGGGCAGACCAAAGAGTGTCTATCACCAAATTGATGGTCCTCCAACAGCAGTTAATGCTTATCTTGGTGTGCATCCCTGGGAACAGCCCGTAGAGCACAGACTCCGGTGTTACAGAGCTGCTTAGGATGAACCTCGACAAAAACCACTGCATCTCTTTCCACACCTGCTTTGCAAAGACACATTCTAGAAGGAGGTGGGCAACTGTCTCTTCCCCACCACAGCCACCTCGAGGGCCGCGTGTGGAGGGGGCGAGACTTCGGGCATGCAGGAAGGATCTGACAGGAAGGGCTCTTCTTACCACCAGCCAAGCTACATCTTGGTACTTGTTTGATAGTTCTGGTGATGAGGCATTCTGCCAAATGACTTTGGCAGTCTGCTCGGGGAACCATCCGACCGGATCCACCATCTCCTTTTCCCGTAGGGCCTTGAGGACATTCCGTGCAGACCACTGCCTAATGGATTGGTGGTCAAAGGTGTTTTCCCACAGAAACATTCCCACGAAGGATAGCTGGTACGGCACAGTCCAACTGGATGAAGCAATCCGCGGCAATATGACCAGACCCATCCTTCGCAACACCGGGGACAGATAAAACCTCAGCACATAGTGACACTTGGTGTTTGTGTACTGGGGCTCTACATACAGCTTGATGCAGCTGCACACGAAGGTGGTCATCAGGATGAGGGCGACGTTGGGTACATTTTTCCCGCCCTTGTCCAGAGGTTTGAACATCGTGTCCCTCCCACCCTGGTCCATTTTAGATCTCCAGATAAAGCGGAAAATGGCTCGGGTGACTGCCACAGTGCAGGAGTGGGGTTTGGGCCAGACCTGCGCCACGTCCAGCAACAACGAGAGTGCCTCGCACCTGATGACCATTTTCTTACCCACAATGGAGAGAGATCGCTGCTCGCACACACTCAGTTTATTGTGTACCCTGGCCACTCGCTCCTTCCAGGTTTTGGAGCAGGCCCCGGCACTTCCAAACCATATCCCCAGCACCTTCAGGTAGTCTGACCTGATGGTGAAGGGGACAAAGGATCGGTCGGCCCGGTTCCCAAAGAACATGGCCTCACTCTTGCCATAGTTGACTTTGGTTCGAACTGGTCGCAGATGCTCATCTGTCTGCGAGGGGATGGTAGATCCGAGCAGAAGACAGCGACATTGTCCATGTACAGGGAGGCTTTTACCTGAGTGCGTCCACTGACTGGGATTGTCACCCCTCTTGTGCCTGCATCCTTCCTAATGGACTCTGCAAAAGGTTCGATACAGCAATCAGACAAGACAGGGGAGAGAGGACAGCCCTGTCTGACTCCAGATTGGATCAGGAAACTTTATGATTCCCACCCATTGATTGAGACTGCACTACTGATGTTTGTGGAAAGCAGTTTGAACCAATTGCAGATTCCCTCCCCAAACCCCATTTTGGAGAGCACGTCTATCATGAATGTGTGCAATATCTCATCAAAAATCTTCTCCTGGTCCAAGCTGATGAGGCAGATGTCCATATCCCTGAGTAGCACGACACTATCAGAGATCTTCCTGCTGAGTACAGTGCAGGTCTGGTCAGGGTGAATCACCAACTCCAGAGCAGACTTGACTCGACTGGCGATGACTTTGGACAGAATCTTGTAATCTACATTAAGCAGTGAGATGGGCCGCCAATTTCTGATTTCCGCCCTCACCCCCTTCCGCTTGTAGATGAGGGTGATGATGCCTTTCCTCATGGATTCTGACATGCTGCCGGCCAGGAGCATACTCTCGTATACTTCCAGCAGGTCTGGGCCGACCCATTCCCACAGGACCGAATACAACCCAACCGGTAAGCCGTCGCTTCCGGGAGATGGACCTGATGGCCTTTGTCAGCTCGTCCAGAGTTAGCTGCTTGTCCAGTCTCTCCCTCATGCTGTCTTCCAAGACCTCTGTGATAGATGACAGGAAGAACTGGGAAGCCGTGCTGTCTGTCGGCTTCGCGTCTTCCAGCCCAGCATAAAAGGGTTTGCTGATCCTTAATTTTTTTTAAGATGTACAGCACTGAAACAGGCTTTTCGGCCCACCGAGTCTGTGCCGACCATCAACCACCCATTTATACTAATCCCATATT
The DNA here is from genome assembly GCF_036365525.1 of Heterodontus francisci. NCBI lineage: Eukaryota > Metazoa > Chordata > Chondrichthyes > Heterodontiformes > Heterodontidae > Heterodontus > Heterodontus francisci. The sequence goes on along the minus strand of NW_027140128.1, from coordinate 2,030,568 downwards.
CCTACCATGTTCTCACCTGTTCCTACATTTCCCTACCACCTACCTAGACTAGGGGCAATTTATAATGGCTAATTTATCAACCAACCTGCAAGTCTTTTGGATTGTGGGAGATAAGCGGAGCACCAAGAGAAAACCCACACAGACATAGGGAGAACTTGCAAACTCCACACAGGCAGTCTCCAGAATTGAACCCGGGTCACTGGAGCTGTGAGGCTGCGGTGCTAACCACTGCGCCACTGTGCCGCTATATCGGATGGTGAAGACGTTACTGCGCCATCCTGTTCCTTCAAGCTGCTGATAACAGAGCTCTCTCTGTGTACATTTTGGAAGAAGAAACGTGAGCATGTCTCATCCTGCTCAATGGAGAGGACTCTGGACGGGAAGATGATCTTGGAGGCCTCCGTGGCAAAGAGCGAGGCCTGCTGGTTCTTCACCTCTTGGAAGTCCTCCTTGACCTCGACCCCCATCGGCTGCAGCCAGAGCTGATTTTGCATTCTTTTCTGGAGTCGGGACATTTCCCTCTGTCTCTCTCTCGCCCTCTGAACACCTTTGAAGAGAAAGAACCTTTATCTTAATAACTTTAATAAAAATGTGCAGCCTGCATGGGAGCTTTCATGGTCTGATAGATTGGAGGGAATATTGACTGTGATCTCTTTAGTCCCCTTGTGGTCCATTGTGAAGTCAGGTTCAGTTCTCAAACTGCATCATTCTGCTTAGACCAGGGGTCTGCAACCCTCAGCTCCAGAACAGAATGTGGTTCTTCAACATCTCATTGTGGTCGCCAACCTAAAAATCGTTAAGTCTAGAAAATAAGAGCCATGTTTTTATTCTGGGGATAAAGGGCTACACTTTATGGTTTCAAATATTTATTCTGATGAAAAACATCATTCTGCTCCAAATAAACCTTTCACGTGGTTATAGCTACACCCTGGTTATACATAAAATAAAAGCAAAATACTGCGGATGCTGGAAATCTGAAATAAAAACAAGAAATGCTGGAAATACTCAGCAGGTCTGGCAGCATCTGTGGAGAGAGAAGTAGAGTTAACGTTTCAGGTCAGTGACCCTTCTTCAGAACTGGCAAATATTAGAAATGTAAAAGATTATAAGCAAGTAAAGCGTGGGGTGGGGCAAGAGGTAACAAAGGAGAAGGTGTAGAAAGGACAAGGTCACAGAATAGCTGACCAGAAGGTCATGGAGCAAAGGCAAACAATATGTTAATGGTGTGTTGAAAGACAAAGCATTAGTACAGATAGGGTGTTAACGGACTGAAAATTGAACAGCAAGTATAAACATGAAAAAAACAGTGGGTAAGCAAACTGAACAAAGTAAGATGAAAAAAAATAAACATACAAAAAAATGTAAAAAATGTAAAAAAGAAAAAATAACTAAAAATTAAAGTAAAATGGGGGGCCGGTCATGCTCTGAAATTATTGAACTCAATGTTCAACATTAATTGGGATAGTCATCGTGTTAAGGGCTCAGATGGAGTGGAGTTCTTAAAATGTATACAGGAGAACTTTTTAGCTCAATATGTAGAGGATTTTTTTTTATTTCCAAAATATACTTTATTCATAAAAATCTGGACAAAATACATGACAAAACAGTCCCAAACAGCACCAAGTCAAAAAATACAAACAGAGCAAAGGAGGTCAGTTTCCTTCAATACAGGAGTGAGTTGCCTCACAACCCTTCCATTTCATTTTTCATGCCATGTACATTTTACAGCACACGAAAATTTTCCCGATACATTTCGAGGGATTTCCCATGGATCCAGCCCCTACGTTCAGCTTGGTGGGGGGACCTTACACAGTGGTCTTTCCCCTATGAGCCTTTGCTGCAGCTGCCCCAAGCTTCAGTGCGTCCCTCAGCACGTAGTCCTGGACCTTGGAATGTGCCAGTCAGCAACATTCGGTCGTGGACAACTCATTGCGTTGGAAGACCAGCAGGTTTAGGGCAGACCAAAGGGCGTCTTTCACAGAATTGATAGTCCTCCAGCAGCAGTTGATGTTTATCCTGGTATGTGACCCTGGGAACAGCCCGTAGAGCCTTTGTTACAGAGCTGCTCCATTGCTTTTTCCAAGGTATCAGATTCGGAATGGTGTTTCAAAGGAAGAGAAGGCAAACAATGACTTCCTGGTGGCCTGAAGGAAGGCAACTGAGCGGTGGGGTGGAGAGTGTTGACATCCTTTTAAGGGCAATATGCACACGAGCATTGCAGGCCCTGTATACATGCAGTATTTTCTTGAAAGGTCTAATAAATGATACAGTGCAATAGCTGCAAAGAATTACCATGTCAACGTAGCATCAGATTCTGAATAGCGTGACAAGATGATTTATACAATTGTGTATTGAAACCGTAAGAGGTGGTGTGTGATGTCAGGTGTCAGTGTGTGGCAGGTTATAGTATATTTCCCTGGTAGGGGAAAAACTGTGATTAAGAAAAAAAATGTTTGAAGTAATGTAGTGGTTTTTGTTTTGGTTCATTCCAAACAGCTCAGTAACACAAGAGGTTGTGCTCTTTGGACTGTTCCCAGGGATGCACACTGATACAAACATCAACTGCTTCCAGAAGACTATTAATTCAGCAAAAGATGTTCTTTGGTCTGCTGGAAACTTGCTGGTCTTCCAGTGCAAAGAGTTGTCTGTGACAGAATGTTGCGAAGAAGGGTCGCTGACCCGAAACGTTAACTCTGCTTCTCTTTCCACAGATGCTGCCAGACCTGCTGAGTGATTCCAGCATTTCTTGTTTTTGTTACAGAATGTTGCAGACTGTCTCAAGGTCCAGGACTACGTGCTGAGGGGCGCACTTAAGCTTGGGGCAGCTGCAGCAAAGGCTCAATGGGGAAAGACCACAGTGTAAGGTCCCCCCACCAAGCTGAACTGGGGGGCTGGATCCATGGGAAACCCCTCGAACTGTATCGGGAAAATTCTGTGTGCTGTAAATGTAAAAATGTATATGGCATGACAATGAAATGGAAGAGTTGTGGGGCAACTCATGATTGTATCGAAGGAAACTGATCACCTTTGCACTGTTTGTATTTTTTGACTTGATGCTGTTTTAAACTGTTTGGGAATGTAATTTTTACAGATTTTTATGAATAAAGTATATTTTGGAAATAAAGAAAAAAGTTCTCCCAGGATGAGGCTAACCTATTGTACTGTGGGTTTGCTGATGCCTGCGATGTCTTCAAAGTGGGATACTCAACTGCAGAATTTGTGATAGTTGAGGGTCTGCTTTTGCGCTCACCCCTGATTATATGAATCAAAAATAGAATTTACTAGCTGTTGCTGGACAGTGTTTCTGCTCCCAAATATTTTTTGCTATAAACACTCGTGCTCGTTTCTTCGCAGCTCCAAGTACGCACTTCTCCACCTCAATACGTGGACGTAGCTGGCAGGGGAGAGACCGTGGTCAGTGGCGTTTGATAATGCAGGTGCTGTTTTTGTGTTTTTGGGGGGGGGGGGTGGGAGGTGGTTTCAGCACCGTATTTAGGGCATTCCGCCCTTTGGGATTGGAGATCTACCATGGTGGTGGTTTCCCTGTCAGTTGAGGATTTAGTACTTGTCCCAGGAAAACGTCAAGTAAAAATGGCTGCAACCAACACCAGAGCTCCAGGCCAGGGGGTGCGTAACACCGTTAGGGTGGAGGTGAAAGATAGCGAAGGAGGTGCACCCATCGACTGCGGCTCCTTCATTAAGAATTTTGTTTTTCCAAAATATACTTTATTCATAAAAATCTGGAAAAAACCACTGCAGCCTCACAGCTCCAGCGACCCGGGTTCGGTTATGGGTACTGCCTGTGTGGAGTTTGCAAGTTCTCCCTGTGACCGCGTGGGTTTCCGCCGGGTGCTCTGGTTTCCTCCCACAGCCAAAGACTTGCCGGTTGATAGGTAAATTGGCTATTGTAAATTTCCCCGAGTGTAGGTAGGTGGTAGGAGAATTGAGGGAAGGTGGGGATGTGGTAGGGAATATGGGATTAATGTAGGATTAGTGTAAATGGGTGGTTGGTGTTCAGCACAGACTCGGTGGGCCAAACGGCCTGTTTCAGTTCTGTAGCTCTCCATGACTCTATGACATTCCAAAAAGTGTGAAAGAAAATCAGTTTTCTTTAATAGAGGAGTGAGCTGCCTCACAACCCTTCCATTCCATTTTACCTGCCATGTACATTTTGCAGCAAAACCATATTTGGTGTATGCAGCCCGATGGGTTTCCCATGGGTCCAGTTCCTTAGTTCACTGTGGCGGGAGGACCTTACACAATGGTCTTTCCCCATTAAGCCTTTGCAGCAGCTACCCCAAGCTTTAGTGCATCCCTCAGCACGTAGTCCTGGACCTTGGAATGTGCCAGTCTGCAACACTCTGTCGTGGACAATCTTTTGCGCTGCAAGACCAGCAAGTTTAGGGCAGACCAAAGAGTGTCTTTCACCGAATTGATGGTCCTCCAGCAGCAGTTGATGTTTGTCTCGGTGTGCGTCCCCGGGAACAGCCCGTAGAGCACAGACTCCTGAATTACAGAGCTGCTTGGGATGAACCTCGACAAAAACAACTGCATCTCTTTCCACACCTGCTTTGCAAAGGCACATTCCAGAAGGAGGTGGGAAACTGTCTCTTCCCCACCTACTCAGCAGAGATGACATCTGTTATTGAAGCAAAAAGCAGAACCGACCTGATGCACAACATGAAACCAGCAGCCAGAACATCATATGACTTGAAATTAGCCAAGGCAGTTGTGCAAAAGACAGTGAGACACTGCGCAAATAAACACTGAACACAATCACAAATGTAACAATGCTTTCAAAAGCAAATCTCCCGAGTAAGCTCACACTCGTCAAGCAGAGGTGACTTTGCTGGCTCAGGCACGTGCGCAGGATGGAAGATGACACATTCCCAAGGGTATTCTGTATGGGGAGGTCAGCGGAGACAGAAGACCAGTTGGATGCCCAAAGCCCCACTTCAAGGATGCCTGCAAGCAGGACATGAAGGCCCGAAACATCGATTTTCACACATGAGAGACACTGGCCAGCAACAGAGGGAAATGGTGATATTACCCCTGGACTGGTGTGTGCGTCACCATGACGATCAGTGACTACAGCAGTTTGACAGCAGGTGCCAACATGGAAAACAGCGACACCTGATTCCACCTCATATGTGTCACTTGTGGAAGAACCTGCCTCTCACAGATTGACCTCTTCAGCTATCGGACAAAGTGCACCATGGGAAACTATCCCATCACCAATGGATTTGCTGCACGTCCACCATCTCACGTAGAAGGAAGGATGACGACGACGACATCTACAACCAGGGCGGCCCATCATGCCTGTGGCAGCTCTTTCATTTCCTTTCAACTATTTATCGAAATTCCCTTTTCAACCTTACGATTGAGTCTCCTTCCACCATTCTCTCAGGGAATACATTCCAGACCAAAAACAAAAACAACTTGTGTGTAAATTTATAGAGCACCTTTAACGTAATGCAGCGTCCCATGGCACTTCACAGGAGTGTCGGAAAGCAAAATTGGACCCTAAGCCACACAAGACCGTATTGGAGCAGATGGCCAAAAGCTTGGTCACAGAAGTAGGGCCCCATGAGTGTTTTGAAGGAGGGAAGAGAGGTCGAGAGGCAGAGAATTAGAATTAGAATTAGAACATTACAGCGCAGTACAGGCCCTTCGGCCCTCGATGTTGCGCCGACCTGTGAAACCATCTGACCTACACTATTCCATTTTCATCCATATGTCTATCCAATGACCACTGAAATGCCCTTAAATTTGGCGAATCTACTACTGCTGCAGGCAGGGCGTTCCACGCCCTTACTACTCTCTGAGTAAAGAAACTACCTCTCACATCTGTCCTATATCTATCACCCCTCAACTTGAAGCTATGTCCCCTCATGTTTGCCATCACCATCCGAGGAAAAAGAAGCTCACTATCCACCCTATCTAACCCTCTGATTATCTTATATGTCTCTATTAAGTCACCTCTCCTCCTCCTTCTCTCCAACGAAAACAACCTCAAGTCCCTCAGCCTTTCCTCGTAAGACTTTCCCTCCATACCAGGCAACATCCTAGTAAATCTCCTCTGCACCCTTTCCATAGCTTCCACATCCTTCCTATAATGCGGTGACCAGAACTGCACGCAATACTCCAGGTACGGTCTCACCAGAGTTTTGTACAGCTGCAGCATGACCTCGTGGCTCCGAAACTCGATCCCCCTACTAATAAAAGCTAACACACCATATGTCTTCTTAACAGCCCTATTAACCTGGGTCACAACTTTCAGGGATTTATGCACCTGGACACCAAGATCTCTCTGTTCATCTACACTACCAAGAATCTTCCCATTAGCCCAGTACTCTGCATTCCTGCTACTCCTTCCAAAGTGAATCACCTCACACTTTTCCGCATTAAACTCCATTTGCCATCTCTCAGCCCAGCTCTGCAGCCTATCTACGTCCCTATGTACCCTACAACATCCTTCGGCACTATCCACAACTCCACCGACCTTAGTGTCATCTGCAAATTTACTAACCCACCCTTCTGCACCCTCTTCCAGGTCATTTATAAAAATGACAAACAGCAATGGCCCCAAAACAGATCCTTGCGGTACACCACTAGTAACTAAACTCCAGGATGAACATTTGCCATCAGCCACCACCCTCTGTCTTCTTTCAGCTAGCCAATTTCTGATCCAAAGCTCTAAATCACCTTCAACCCCATACTTCCATATTTTCTGCAATAGCCTACCGTGGGGAACCTGATCAAACGCCTTACTGAAATCCATATGCACCACATCCACTGCTTTACCCTCATCCACCTGTTTGGTCACCTTCTCGAAAAACTCAATAAGGTTTGTGAGGCACGACCTACCCGTCACAAAACCGTGCTGACTATCTCTAATGAACTTATTCTTTTCAAGATGATTATAAATCCTGTCTCTTATAACCTTTTCCAACATTTTACCCACAACCGAAGTAAGGCTCACAGGTCTATAATTACCAGGGCTGTCTCTACTCCCCTTCCTGAACAAGGGGACAACATTTGCGATCCTCCAGTCTTCCGGCACTATTCCTGTCGACAATGACGACATAAAGATCAAGGACAAAGGCTCTGCAATCTCCTCCCTAGCTTCCCAGAGAATCCTAGGATAAATCCCATCTGGCCCAGGGGACTTATCTATTTTCACACTTTCCAAAATTGATAACACCTCCTCCTTGTGAACCTCAATCCCATCTAGTCTAGTAGCCTGAATCTCAGTATTCTCCTCAACAACATTTTCTTTCTCTACTGTAAATACTGACGCAAAATATTAATTTAACACTTCCCCTATCTCCTCTGATTCCATACACAACTTCCCACTACAATCCTTGATTGGCCCTAATCTAACTCCAGTCATTCTTTTATTCCTGAGATACCGATAGAAAGCCTTAGGTTTTTCTCTGATCCTATCCGCCAATGACTTCTCGTGTCCTCTCCTTGCTCTTCTTATCTCGCCCTTTAGATCCTTCCTGGCTAGCTTGTAGCTCTCAAGCGCCCTAACTGAGCCTTCACGTCTCATTCTAACATAAGCCTTCTTCTTCCCCTTGACAATCGCTTCAACTTCTTTGGTAAACCATGGCTCCCTCGCTCGACAACTTCCTCCCTGCCCCACAGGTACATACCTATCAAGGACACACAGTAGCTGCTCCTTGAATAAGCTCCACATTTCGATTGTTCCCATCCCCTGCAGTTTCCTTCCCCATCCTACGCATCCTAAATCTTGCCTAATCGCATCATAATTTCCTTTCCCCCAGCTATAATTCTTGCCCTGCGGTATATACCTGTCCCTGCCCATCGCTAAGGGAAACCTAACCGAATTGTGATCACTATCACCAAAGTGCTCACCTGCATCTAAATCTAACACCTGGCCGGGTTCATTTCCCAGTACCAAATCCAATATGGCATCGCCCCTGGTTGGCCTGTCTACATACTGTGTCAGAATACCTTCCTGCACACACTGGACAAAAACTGACCCATCTAAAGTACTCGAACTATAGTATTTCCAGTCGATATTTGGAAAGTTAAAGTCCTCCATAACAACTACCCTGTTGCTCTCGCCCCTGTCGAGAATCATCTTCGCTATCCTTTCCTCTGCATCTCTGGAACTATTCGGAGGTCGATAAAAGACTCCCAACAGGGTAACCTCACCTCTCCCGTTTCTAACATCGGCCCATGCTACCTCAGTAGACGAGTCCTCAAACGTCCTTTCTGTCGCTGTAATACTCTCCTTGATTAACAATGCCACACCCCCCCCCACCCCCAGCTCAGAGTTCTGGGAGGGAAATCTCAGGCTTCGGGCCTGGACAGCTGATGTCACAGCTGCCAGCGGTGGAGCGATAAAAATCAGCGATGCTCAAAAGACCAGAATTGGAGCAGGGCCAGAATCTTGGGGGGAGTGAACCAAACAAAATCCGGCCCTTTGTATCCCCCTCACAGCTTACATTCCCACCGAGCTTTTTATTATCAATCAATTTCCCTCTTGCAGTTCTATTTCGCACCAAGATATGTCAGTCTCATGCCATTTCACAGCAAGCTGCAGACAAGCTTACTTTACTGCCAGTCTAATACTGTGTTGAGTGGACAAGGATGTGTGTGGTGTGCAGTGTGTGGTATGCAGCAAGCTTAGACTCAAACCAAAGAAGCTGCATCTTTCCAAGCGGAAGGGCCGCCTGCACATCAACACTAGCAGAATTTCTTATCCACAGCTGTAACGTATATTCTAAATTCACTTGATAAAGTCCTTCAAAGCACTCCTGCAGGGGATGCAGATACCAAGTGGGCCCACATCAGAGATGCCATCTATGACTCAGCTTTGAGCACCTATGGCAAACGTGTGAAGCAGAATGCAGACTGGTTTCAATCACACTTTGAAGAGCTGGAACCTGTCATAGCCGCTAAGCGCATTGCACTGTTGAACTACAAGAAAGCCCCCAGCGAGTTAACATCCGTCGCTCTTAAAGCAGCCAGAAGCGCTGCACAAAGAACAGCCAGGCACTGTGCAAATGACTACTGGCAACACCTATGCAGTCATATTCAGCTGGCCTCTGACACCGGAAACATCAGAGGAATGTATGATGGCATTAAGAGAGCTTTTGGGCCAACCATCAAGAACATCGCGCCCCTCAAATCTAAATCAGGGGACACAATCACTGACCAACGGAAGTAAATGGACTGCTGGGTGGAGCACTACCTGGAACTGTACTCCAGGGAAAATGTTGTCACTGAGACCGCCCTCAATGCAGCCCAGTCTCTGCCAGTCATGGATGAGCTGGACGGACAGCCAACAAAATCGGAACTCAGTGATGCCATTCATTCTCTCGCCAGCAGAAAAACACCTGGGAAGCACAGCATTACCCTAAAATAATAAAGAGTACCAAGCCTGATATACTTCCAGCACTCTGCGAACTGCTTTGCCTGTGCTGGGACGAGGGAGCAGTACCACAGGACATGCACGATGGCAATATCATCACCCTCTATAAGATCAAGGGTGACCACGGTGACTGCAACAATTACCATGGAATCTCCCTGTTCAGGATAGTGGGGAAAGTCTTCACTCGAGTCGCTTTAAACAGGCTCCAAAAGCTGGCTGAGCGTGTCTACCCTGAGGCACAGTGTAGCTTTCGAGCAGAGAGATCCAACATTGACATGCTGCTCTCCCTTTACCAGCTACAGGAGAAATGCCGTGAACAACAGAAGCCCCTCTACGTTGCTTTCATAGATCTCACCAAAGCCTTTGACCTCGTCAGCAGACATGGTCTCTTCAGACTACTAGAAAAGATTGGATGTCCACCAAAGCTACTAAGTCTCATCACCTCATTCCATGACAATATGAAAGGCAGAATTTAGCATAACAGCACCTCATCAGAGCCCTTTCCTATCCTGAGTGGCATGAAACAGGGCTGTGTTCTCGCACCTACATTGTTTGGGATCTTCTTCTCGCTGCTGCTCTCACATACATTCAACCCTTCAGAAGAAGGAATTTCCCTCCACACAAGATCAGGTGGCAGGTTGTTCAACCTTGCCCGTCGAAGAGCGAAGACCAAAGTACGGAAATTCCTCATCAGGGAACTCCTCTTTGCTGACGATGCTGCTTTAACATCTCACACTGAAGAGTGGCTGCAGAGACTCATCGACAGGTTTGCGGCTGCCTGCAACGAATATGGCCTAACCATAAGCCTCAAGAAAAAGAACATCATGGGACAGGACGTCAGAAATGCTCCATCCATCAATATCGGCGACCACGCTCTGGAAGTGGTTCAAGAGTTCACCTTACTGGGCTCAACTATCACCAGTAACCTGTCTCTCGATGCAGAAATCAACAAGTGCATGGGAAAGGCTTCCACTGCTATGTCCAGACTGGCCAAGAGAGTGTGGGAAAATGGCGTACTGACACGGAACACAATAGTCCGAATGTATCAAGCCTGTGTCCTCAGTACCTTGCTCCATGGCAGCGAGGCCTGGACAACGTATGTCAGCCAAGAGCGACGTCTCAATTCATTCCATCTTCGCAGCCTCCAGAGATTCCTTGGCATCAGGTGGCAGGACCGTATCTCCAACACATCCCCAGCATAGACACCCTACTGAGCCAGTGGTACTTGAGATGGCTTGGCCATGTGAGCCACATGGAAGATGGCAGGATTCCCAAGGACACATTGTTCAACGAGTTCATCACTTGTCTCAGACCCACCGGCCGTCCATGTCACCGCTTAAAAGACGTCTGCAAACGCGATATGAAGTCCTGTGACATTGATCACAAGTCGTGGGAGTCAGTTGCCAGTGATCGCCAGAGCTGGCGGGCAGCCATAAAGGTGGGGCTAAAGTGTGGCGAGTCGAAGAGACTTTGCAGTTGGCAGGAAAAAAGACAGAAGCGCAAGGGGAGAGCCAACTGTGTAACAGCCCTGACAACCAATTTTATCTGCAGCACCTGTGGAAGAGTCTATCACTCTAGAATTGGCCTTTATAGCCACTCCAGGCGCTGCTTCACAAACCACTGACCACCTCCAGGTGCTTACCGGTTGTCTCTCGAGACAAGGAGTCCAAAGAAGAAGAAGATTCTAACACCTCTCTGAGATTTGCCTGCATATTTTCTCCTCTATCTCTTCCTGTCTGTTTAGAAGCCTGTAGTACACTCCCAGCCAAGTGATTGTCCCCTTTTTGTTTTTAAGTTCTACCCATATGGCCTCATTTGAGGAATTTCTAAGATATCATCCTTCCTTACTGCAGTAATTGACACCTTGATCAACAGTGCAATGCCACCTCCTCTTTTACCCCCTCACCTGTCTTGCCTGTAGATTCTGTACCCTGGAATACTGAGCTGCCAGTCCATCCCCTCCCTCAACCATGTCTCTGTGATAGGAATAAGATCATAATCCCATGTGCGAATCATCGCCCTGAATTCATCTGCCTTATTAGTAAGACTCCTTGCATTAAAATAGATGCAATCCAGCATTGCATTTTTCACTTGTGCCGTAACAGGTCTATATTTGCTCTGCCTTCCAGACTGACTCAGTTTCTCTTTTAAATTTGACTGTGTTTAACCCCTTACTGTACCTCCACTCTGTATCCGACCCCCCCTTCCAAATTTGGTTAAACCACCCCTACCCCCCAAAACAGCACTAGCAAACCTCTCAGCAAGTATGTTGGTCCCGTTCCAGTTCAGGTGCAACCCGTCCAACTTGTGCAGGTAGGTCCCACCTTTGCCAGAAACAGACCCAGTGGTCGAGGAAACTAAGGCCCTCCCTCCTGCACAATATCCTCAGCCATGCATTCATCTGCTCTACCCTCTTATTCCTATAGTTATTAGTTTAGTTTAGTTTAGAGATACTGCACTGAAACAGGCCCTTCGGCCCACCGAGTCTGTGCCGACCATCAACCACCCATTTATATTAATCCTACACTAATCCCATATTCCTACCACATCCCCACCTGTCCCTATATTTCCCTGCCACCTACCTATGCGAGGGGCAATTTATAATGGCCAATTTACCTACCAACCTGCAAGTCATTTGGCTTGTGGGAGGAAACCGGAGCACCCGGAGGAAATCCACGCAGACACAGGGGGAACTTGCAAACTCCACACAGGCAGCGCCCAGAATTGAACCCGGATCGCTGGAGCTGTGAGGCGGCGGTGCTAACCACTGCGCCACTGTGCCGCTAGCATGTGGCATTGGGAGTAATCCAGAGATTACAACCTTTGAGGTCCTGCTTTTTAATCTGCTATCTCGCTCCCTAAATTCTGGTTGCAGGACCTCATCCCTCTTTCTGCCTATGTCATTGGTGCCAATGTGTACCATGACCTCTGACTGTTCACCCTCCCCCTTGTCCTGCAGCCACTCTGTGACATCCTTGACCCTAGCACCAGGGAGGCAACAGACCATCCTGGAGTCACGTTTGCAGCCACAGAAATGCCTATCTGTACCTCTTACGATAGAATCCCCTATCACTATAGCTCTTCTACTCCTTTTCCTCCCCTCCCGTGCAGCTGATCCACCTGTGGTGCCACATACTTGGTTCTTGCTGCATTCCCCTGACAAGCCGTATCCCCCAACTGTATTCAAAGTAGAAAATCTGTTAGAAAGGGAGATGGATCCAGTGGACTCCTTCACTACCTGCCTAGTTCTTCTACTCTGCCTGGTGGTCACCTATTCCCTTTCTACCTGAACAGTCTTTACCTGCGGTGTGACCACCTCCCTATACGTGCTATCCACGATGATCTCAGGCTCGCGGATGCTCCACAGTATCTCCAGCCGCCGCTCCAGATCCGAAACGTGGATTTCGAGTAGCTGCAGCTGGAGACACTTCCTGCACACGTGTTCGCCCTGGACACTGGAAGTGTCCCTGAATTCCCACATTGCACAGGAGGATCACTCCACATTGCTGAGCTGCCCTGCCATGACCTACCCTTAATTTATCCCCTTAAATTACCCAAAAATTAAATTATTTACACTGGGGACATTGATTCTCCCCCAAAAAACGCGACCTCCTTTATTGAAAAAACTGTAGACCTTTCCCTTTACTTTTAGTTAAGGACCCAGCTATTTAGAGTAGCTCCTTAACAGCAGATACTCACCAACCAATCACCTTGCAGCCTTCCTATGACATCACTGCTCACTTTGTTTTCAAACTCCGGCGGTCCCTGGACTGCTCTCCGTTCCTCTCCCGGAAGGTGAGTGACTTGGCCGCGATCCTCAGGCTCAATTTATCGGCTCCACTCTTGGTGTTCTCCCCACAGGTCCGCTCCTCTCCCGGAAGGTGAGTGACTTGGCCGCGATCCTCAGGCTCAATTTATCGGCTCCACTCTCGGTGTTCTCCCCACAGGTCTGCTCCTCTCCCGGAAGGTGAGTGACTGGGCCGCGATCCTTGTGCTCAATTTATTGGTTCTGCTCTCGGCGTTCTCCCCACAGGTCCACTCCTCTCTGCTCCACTCCCGGAAGGAAAGTAAGTCTGGTATCTGTGACGGACAATGAGGAGAAACACAATATCAGGAGAGAGTGAAATACATTTTACTCTTTAGACGATATTATTTATTATATTTCAGCTGTTTCTTGTTTCACAAATATTTTGGTGGGCTTTTCAAATTTGTGAATGGGTTTCAGCTCTGACAATTTGCCGCTGTCAATCTCCGCCCCATTTTCTCATTGCTCTTTGATGATCGGTGAAATAGCAGCTACCTGATTGGTGACAGGAACCAGCCAATGAGATTCAGCAGACAGTAACCAATCAGAAGTAGCCGGACTGTATTCCTCCAGAAGCTAAAGCAGGGAAGTGCAGGAGGAATTCCTCACTCTTTGTGTAAGTATTTGTGAGATTGTGGCAATGTCTGGAAGAGGGGCAGGGGAGAGACCATGATCCTGTCTCAGGTAAGTTTTTGAGTAAAATGGCTGAAACCAATTCTGTAACTTCAGGCCCGTTCGGGTGGTAGTGAAGGATAAGGAAGGAGATGCACCGGTTGATCGTACCTTCTTCATTAAGAAAATCCTTATTGATTGCTGTGGATTCCAAGCTGCGAACATCTTCTGCCTGCAGGACTTCCCCAGCTGTGAATATTGTGACGTGATGTCCAAGAACGTGGCGGATGCATCAAGTTCCTGAAGGTGTTCAAGTAGAAGGGAAACCAGGCGCCGCTGTCAATCCTCACAGTGCAGCCGCTCTTCACACTGCCATCGCAACGTGACCGGGTGGTGAGAAGCCACCTCGACAACCCCCATGTTCCTGTCGTGGATGAACTCACCTTCCTCACCAGGTATGTTGAGGTGGCCGGTGGCAGCACTGATGTCAAGGACCCATTTGGATTTGGACCAGCTAGCGGCAGGTCAAGGTGACCTTGAAGGTCGATGTCAACGGAGCCATCATCCATCCTCCCTCCAGCTTCGCTTTCGGGGGAAGTCGAGGCTTCATGGTCAATGCGGAGCAGCCCAGAGTTTGTCGTACCTGCGGCAAATCTGGTCATGTGGCAGCTAACTGCAGCACAGTCGTCTGCAAGAACTGCAAGAAGGAAGGCCATCAGACCAAGGACTGTAAACAGAGTAAGTGCTGCAACCTGTGAGGTGGGGCAGGCCACCTCTACAAAACCTGCCCAAACGCTGCCTCAGTTATGCTCAGGCTGCAAGGACCAAGGAAAGACCGGGTTAAGGAACGGTGAACATGTCTGGTGCTGGGAGGGAAACAAGCAATCCTCCCCACAGCGATGAAAGTCTATCTGAGAAAGAGAAGAAAGGGGAGGCAGCTGCAACCAGTGACCCAACACCTACTCCGTGCCTGGAAACTCCTCCTCCACAGACAGAATTAATGGAGGGGGAGGCAGCAGACGGACAAACAGGTCAGTGGCAGGTGGTACAAAGGAAGAACGCAAAGAAAAAAGCTCCAAAAAAAGAACAGGTCACCACCCAAACCAATGGCAAGAGGAGGCTACCGTCTGAGACAGACGACAGCAGCTCGTCCTCACTGGACGAGGAAGGGCCAGAACAATGGCACCTCCAAAAGAAGCAGCAGAACTCAAAGGAGCTGGAAGATAAAGCCCACCAGCTCCGGGGCACTGGAAGCTGTGACACGCCCAGCGCACCCCAAACCAAAAGCATGGAACCCAAGGAGATGCTCAGTGCACCCCAGCTCCGGGAGACCGAGAGCAGCGAAGTGTCCTGCGCACTCCAGCTCCAGCTCCGGAAGTCAGGAACAGTGATGTCTTCGAGGAGGGACCGAGGGGAAAGACACCAACAGCAGAGGACAACCCAAGCCTTGCTGCCTACAAGACCCGCCCCCCACCCGCCGATGTCACCCCAGTGGAACAAAACCCTCATGAATAACCATGAGGGGTTTCTGGGTTCAACGAATATGAAACAGCTTGCGTACACTATGGGTATGCAGGAACATACTCAAGCACTGGGAATGGCAAAGACACCTGGTGTGGTAAGCAACACCCAACTTTATAGTGGATATAAAGAATGCTTTGATTAACATGCATTGTGTTAAATCCACCACGTGTTGTGTTTCAACCTTGGATGACTTCGCAAAGGTCAAAGCTTGCATACTGTTTTGTCAGGAGTGTGGAATCCTGCACCGCAGCACTTACAGGCAATGGTCACGATGGTGATCCCATGGGACATCGATCTGGTCCAGGGCAAATGATTCCTGTTCCTCCGGCCTGGGGATTCTGCTGCGGGGAGGCAATTTAACCATCTCTGAAGTTAAGATGCTGGTGGACGATCGCCTTGTCATAGCAGATGTAATGTACAACAATGCTCCGCTCCAGTTAAGCAACGTACATGCCCCGGTCCAATGCAGCGAGTGGCTGACCATCCTCCAGCAGCTCCCACTGCTGCTGGCGACATCCAGGCCGGCCATTCTTGGAGGTGACTTCAACTGCATCATTGATGCAGCTGGACGATCTGGCAGTGACGACAGAAAACTGGACGCTATGCCCAGATTCTTAAAGGAAACAGTATAAAATGCCAAACTGCACAATGTCTTCAGCAAACCTGCAGACAGAGAGCAGCATAGATACACCTGGTCAAGATCGGACGGGTCTGCCCGTTCCAGGATTCACTTCCTGTATGTGTCCCCTGCTTTCACGGTCAGATCCACCGACGTCAAGCCGGTGTTCTTCTCCGACCACTGCCTCTTACTGGTTGACTGTCACTTACAGGATGACCAGCGGGTTAGCAGGGGGACATGGAAGCTCAATGCTACACTGCTAAACCCAGAGAACATTGAGCAACTCAAAAGAGATTGAAAAAGTTGGAGAACAGTGAGACCCTCTTTGAGTATCCGGTGTACTGGTGGGAAGCGATCAAGGTGAATATCAAGAGGTTCTTTATCTCCAAAGGTGTTCAGAGGGTGAGAGAGACAGAGGGAAATGTCCCAACTCCAGAAAAGAATGCAAAATCTGCTCCGGCTGCAGTCGATGGGGGTCGAGGTCAAGGAGGATCGCCAAGAGGTGAAGAGCCTGCAGGCGTCGCTCTTTTCCACGGAGGCCTCCAAGATCATCTTCCGGTCCAGAGTCTGCTCCGTTGAGCAGGATGAGACGTGCTCGCGTTTCTTCTTCCAAAAGGTACACAGAGAGAGCTCTGTGATCAGCAGCCTGAAGGAAGAGGATGGCTCGGTCACAACTTCGCAGTCCGACATACTAAGGATTAGCAAATCCTTGAAGACTGGGCTGTAAGACGTGAAGGCTATGGACAGCACGTCCTCCCAGTCCTTCCTGTCATCTGTCACAGAGGTCTTAGATGACAGCATGCAGGAGAATCTGGACAAACCGCTAACTCTGCACAAGCTGACAAAGGCCATCAAGTCTTTTGAGATGAAGAAAACTCCCGGAAGCGACGGCTTACCTGTTGAGTTGTATTCGGCCCTGTGGTACTGGGTCAGCCCAGACCTGCTGGAAGTGTACGAGAGTATGCTCCTGGCCGGCAGCATGTCAGAATCCATGAGGAAAGGTATCATCACCCTCATCTACAAGCAGAAATGGGAGAGGGCAGAAAACAGAAATTGGCGGCCCATCTCACTGCTTAATGTAGACTACAAGATTCTGTCCAAAGTCATTGCCAATCGAGTCAAGTCTGCTCTGACGTTGGTGATTCACCCTGACCAGACCTGTACTGTACCCAGCAGGAAGATCTCTGATAGTGTCGTGCTACTCAGGGATACGATCGCCTATGTACGGGTCAGGAGTGTGGACACCTGCCTCATCAGCCTGGACCAGGAGAAGGCTTTTGACAGGATATCGCACACATAGATGATGGATATGCTCTCTAAAATGGGGTTTGGGGAGGGAATCTGCAATTGGATCGAACTGCTCGACACAAACATCAGTAGTACAGTCCAAAAAATTGGGTGGGAATCAGAAAGTTTCCAATCAAATCTGGAGTCAGACAGGGCTGTCCTCTTTCCCCTGCCTTGTGTGTTTGCTGTATCGAACACTTTGCTGAGTCTATTCGGAAGGATGCAGGCATAAGAGGGGTGACAATCCCAGGCAGTGGAGTCACTCAGGTCAAAGCCTCACTGTACATGGATGATGTTGCTGTATTCTGATCGGATCCGCTGTCCATTCACAGACTGATGAGCATCTGCGACCAGTTCGAACTGGATTCGGGAGCCAATGTTAACGATGGCAAGAGCGAGGCCATGTTCCTTGGGAACTGGGCTGACCGATCCTTTGTCCCCTTCACCGTCAGGTCAGACTACCTGAAGGTGCTGGGGTTATGGTTTGTAAGTGCCGGGACGTGCACCAAAACCTGGGAGGAGCGAGTAGCCAAGGTACAACATAAACTGAGCAAGTGGGAGCAGCGATCTCTCTCTATTATGGGTAAGAACCTGGTCATCAGGTGCAAGGTGCTCACGTTGTTGCTGTAAGTGGCGCAGGTCTGGCCCATACCCTACTCCTCTGCTGTGGCGATCACCCAAGCCATTTCCCGCTTTATCTGAAGACGCAAAATGGACAGTGTCCGGAGGGACACGATGTTCAAACCTCTGGATAAAGGCGAAAAAATGTACTCAACATCGCCCTCAACCTGATGGCCACCTTAGTATGTGGCTGCATCAAGCTGTGCGTAGAGCCCCAGTATGCAAACACCAAGTGTCACTACGTGCTGAGGTTCTATCTGACCCCGGTGTTGCGAAGGATGGATCTGGTCACATTGCCACGGAACACTCCATCCAGTTGGACTGTGCGTTCGTGGAACTGTTTGTATGGAAAAACACCTTTGACCACCAATCCATCAGGCAGTGGTCTGCACGGAATGTCCTCAAGTATATTTTGGGAAAAGAAAAGTCTGGAAGAGGAAAGACCGGCGGGAAAGCTCGGTCCAAGGCCAAGTCTCGCTCCTCCCGAGCTGGACTGCAGCTCCCGGTGGGCCGTGTTCACAGGCTCCTGAGAAAGGGCAACTATGCTGAGCGTGTGGGTGCCGGAGCCCCGGTCTATCTGGCTGCTGTGCTCGAGTATCTGACCGCTGAAATCCTGGTGCTGGCCGGTAACGCGGCCCAGAACAACAAGAAGACCCGCAACATCCTCAGACTCCTACAGCTGGCTGTCCAGAATGACGAGGAGCTCGCCAAGCTGCTGGGAGGGATGACCATCACTCAGGGCTGGGTGCTGCCTAATATCTAGGCCATGCTGCTGCCCAAGAAAACCAGCAATCCGTGCACCAAAACCAAGGCAATCTGCCAGGATTTTATCAAATACCCAAAGGTTCTTTTCAGAGCCACCCACAGTATCATTCTTGTAAATCTCCTCTGTACTCTCTCCACAGCAATTATGTCCTTTCTGTAATGTGATGACCAGAACTGAACGCAATACTCCAGCTGTGGCCAAACCACCGTTTTAAACAGTTCTCGCATTACATCCCTGCTTTTGTCGACCAAGAAAGGAAAGCATTCCATATGCCTTCTTCCCCACTCTATCTACCTATCCTGTCACTTTCAGGGACCTGTGGACATGCACTCCAAAGTCCCTCACTTCTTCTACCCCTCTCAATATCTTCCCGTTTATTGTGTATTCCCTTGCTTTGTTTGCCCTGCCCAAATGCATTACCTCACACTTCTCCAGATTGAATTCCATTTGCCACTTTTCCGCCCACTCAACTAATCCATTCATATCATTCTTAAGTCTACAGCTATCCTCCTCACCATCAATTACACGGCCAATTTTTGTGTCATCAGCAAATTTCCCAATCATAGCTCCCCCATTTAATTCCAAATAATTAATTTTATTTTTAAGAGATACAGCACTGAAACAGGCCCTTCGGCCCACCGAGTCTGTACCGACCATCAACCATCCATGTTATACTAATCCTACACTAATTCCATATTCCTACCACATCCCCACTTGTCCCTATATTTCCCTCCCACCTACCTATGCTAGGGTCAATTTATAATGGCCAATTAACCTATCAACCAGCAAGTCTTTGGCATGAGGGAGGAAACTGGAGCACCCGGAGGAAACACACGCAGACACAGGGAGAACTTGCATACTCCACACAGGCAGTACCCAGAATTGAACCCGGGTCGCTGGAGCTGTGAGGCTGCGGTGCTAACCGCTGCACCACTGTGCCGCCCGTGTGGTAATTATACACCACAAACAGCAAGAGACCCAACACTGAGCCCTGTGGAACGCCACTGAAAACCGCTTTCCATTCGCAAAAACATCCGTTGACTACTATCATTGGTTTCCTGCCACTGAGTCAATTTTGGATCCAACCTGCCACATTCCCCTGTATCCCATGGGCTTTCATTTTATTGACCAGACTGCCATGTGGGACCTTATCAAATGCCTTACTAAAATCCATGTAAACCACATCCACCGCACTATCCTCATCAATGCTCCTTGTTACTTCCTCAAAAAACTCAATCAAGTTAGTGAGACATGACCTTCCCTTAACAAATCCATGCTGACTATCCCTGATTAATCCATGTCTTTCCGAGTGGTAGTTTATCCTGTCCCTCAGAATTGATTCTAATAATTTACCCACCACCGAGGTCGGACTGTCCGGTCTATAATTATTTGGCCTATCCCTCACATCCTTTTAAAATAATAGTACAACGTTCACAGACCTCCAATCCTCCGGCACCTCCCCCATATCCAGTGAGGATTTGAAGATGATCCTCAGCGCATCTACTATTTCCTCCCTGGCTTCCTTTAACAACCTTAGATGCAAACTATCTGGCCCTGGTGAGTTATTCATTTTCAAGGATGTCAGAAAGTCTAGTACTTCCACTCTCATTATGCTTATCGTATCTAATATTTCACACTCCTCTTCTTTTACTACAATGTCTGCATCATCCCTCTCCTTTGTGAAGGCAGAGACAAAAAACTCATTAAGAACCCTGCCCGCATCTTCTGGATCCACACAGAAGTTCCCCTGTACATCTCTGATAGGCCATACCCTTTCCTTATTTATCCTCTTGCTCTTAATGGACTGATAAAACATCTTTGGGTTTCCTTCAAATAGTTGTATCCAGTCCACATCCACCAAATCACCTCTCAGTTTTGTAAAATTTGCCTTCCCCCAATTTCGAACTTTTACTTTTAGAGCTTCCCTGACATTACTTAGCTTTACAAACTCATTATTGCTCGTGTAATAAGTGTAATAAGTTGAATAATTTACCAGTTACTCACCGATCAGCTTCTTCCCCTGTACCACGGAGGCTGAAAAGGCAGAAAAGAAAAGAGAGACCAAAGAGCACCTCCTTCCCCGAGTCAGTGAAGTCCCTCACACATCAACTCACAGCTTTACACTCTGTCCAAACAGCACTTTCTAATTAGTAATTATTCATAAATTACACTAACTAAAACATTAGTAACCTGACCAATTACAAGGTAGCTATTTGAGGGTTTTTAAACAAAGAGCTTTTTTCCCGATCCCAAACGCTCTTTTCAGATCCACCCACAGTATCTGAAAGGGCTGATTACTGTCTGAAGTCTGCTGTACCCACACCTCTGTCTATCCCTCTTCATCTAGAACAACCAGCGACATCTTCCATTCCTTTCACCATCATGTGTTTGACTCGCTTCTCCTTATAGACAGTCAGATATCAATGTAATAATGAAATGATCTGTGTCAGTGCTGGCCATTTCCCTGTCCTGATTTCAGACCCCACTCTGGACACGTGTTTCCCATTCCAGGACCTTCTTGTATTAATATTCAGCACCACCTGTCACTCAGAAACTTGTCTCAATGAACCGATCCTTTTACTGAACTTCCAACTGCTGCTGTCTATTTCTCGAGGGAAAGAGCTGCTCACTGTGTAAGGATGTGAGGGGAATGTAACCCGGCTGCTGGTGAGAAGATCCCGTCTTCTCAACCAAAAGCCTTTTATTTTACTACAGTGATTCCCAGATTCCCAGCTGGTCCGTTGAGGATTTTGTTTTCACAGAAATAACTTGTTAAATACAAATCTGATTCCAACATGTCAGTAACAGGACAGAATGGGAACCATTTAAAAGGATGAAGCAACTATTTCAGTGTCTTCTCACTGTCCCCCTGAAGCCTGTGTGAAGGGGAATTACCAATAGTCTGTAATTTATTACTTCCACACCGAGTTTGAGTTATTTGTCACGTGAAAGATTGCTGAACGGAGTCTTTTACTGTCAGTTACGGATGAGAAGTTGACAAAAATTGGCAAAATAAAGCTGTTCATAAAATAGCACCAGCAATTTGAGTCGGTAAAAGCAAAATTTTGTTTTAAAAGTTTATTTAAACCGCTACGGGAAAATAGATTTTTATGTACTTTTCCAGTCGATCACTTCTTTTCCACAATGAAATTGGCGGCTTTCACAAATTCAGATATTGTGCCAGGTTGACAGGTTCAACCAATGATTTTTTGTATTTTGTGCTTCGAGGTTCTCCAATTGAATCATTCATGCAAGCTAATGGCCGTGTGGCCGAATGGCTAAGGCGTCTGACTTTGGTATATTCTATGATGTTATCAGAAGATTGCAGGTTTGAGTCTTACCACGGTCATTTTGACCCAAAGGGATTATGCAGGGCTTTGGGGATCGAGTCGGGGACTGAACAGATTGGAAACCCGACATGGACTTAATGAGGCGAATGGCCTCCTCATGTGCTGTCACTGACTTTATGAGAAGAAGGTGACCAATCAGAAGTGGGCTGCGGTTCCAGCGGGCTCAAACTGCAGGAATTACAGGTCCCTGAATGGCTGAGCTGAAACTGATCAGTTTCACTGCAGGAAACACCGTCTCGGGCGAAATAACATCACAAATAATTTCATTTGACTAATTACTCAATTATGAAACAATGGGCAGATGTGAAGGTGCGACGTTACTTTTCACTGTGAGGGGAGAATCCGCCATCTGGGTAAATCAGCAACTTTATAACATTGTCTGTACGTTTGGAAAAGAAACGATGAAAACTCTCCCCATAACCCTGGTACGGTGGAAAGGCTCAATTCAGAGATTGGAATATAACGAGAGCACAACATAAATAATTAACTGATATTTCCGGCATAAAACACACCCCAGCTCCCGTTCCCATGTCACTGCTGTCCCTATAAGGCGGTGGGTGACTCTGAAAAGAGACTTTGTTATGTGTTTCTGCAGGAAAACCACAAAGATCCTCCCAGGCAGTGAAACTCATCTTCCCAGAATCTCCATACCAGATTGAAACAGAAAACACAAAGAGAGTGAGAAAGTTCCAGAGAGTTACTGAGCATTAAAAACCATTAAATAAACCAATTCCAGAGAGATGTTCGTGCAGCTTTTTCAGAGAGATTGTGGGTGGCTCTTAAAAGAGCCGTTTTGTTTCGAGTGTTTTCACTACATGGTGGAGTTTTACTTGGAGTTGATGTACTTGGTCACTCACTTTGTCCCTTCTCACATTCTGAGCGCTTTATTGGGTGGAAATGTTTATTCAGGCAGTTTCAACAGCTCAGAGTCAGAAACCAGAAAAGGGAGTACGGGACACAGACAAGGAATTGAGGCTGAACCTTTATAAATCTCACTGGTTATAGGCCTCAGCTAGAGCACTGTGTCTAATTCCATGTTCCACACTTTAGCAGGAATGGCAAGGCCTTAGAGAGGGCGCAGAGGAGATTTACTGGAATGTATCAGAGATGCAGGAGTTCAGCTAATGTGGAAAGAATAGGGGTCTGGGGTGTGTGAAGCTGGGGTCCTTGTTCTTAGAGCAGAGATGTTAATGGGGCAGTTAATAGTTGTGTTTAACATTGTGAAGAGTTTTTATAAGAATAAAGAAGTTTGACTGCAATTAGACAGAGCCTTGGTGAGATCACACCTGGAGCACTGTTACAGTTTTGGTTCCCCTGACCTAAGGAAGGATATACTTGCCTTAAAGGAAGTGTATCAAAGTGTCACTCGATTGCTTCCTGGGATGAGGGGATTGTCCTATGAGAAGAGATTGAGTCGACGAGGCCGATGTTCCTCAGAATCAACAGGTGGGAATCGGAAAGTTTCCCGATCCAATCTGGAGTCAGACAGGGCTGCCCTCTCTCCCCTGTCTTGTTTGTTTGCTGTATTGAACCATTTGCTGAGTCTATAAGGAAGGATGCGAGCATAAGAGGGGTAACAATCCCAGGCAGCAGAGGCACTCAGGTTAAAACCTCCCTGCACATGGATGACGTCGCCGTCTTCTGTTCGGATCCGCTGTCCGTGCGCAGACTGATGAGCATCTGCGACCAGTTCGAACTGGCCTTGGGAGCCAAAGTTAACCACGGCAAGAGCGAGGCCATGTTCTTTGGGAACTGGGCTGACCGATCCTTTGTCCCCTTCACCGTCAGGTCAGATTACCTGAAGGTGCTGGGGATATGGTTCGGAAGGGGGGGGCCGTGCACCAAAACCTGGGAGGAGCGAGTCGCCAAGGTAAGACAAAAGTTGGGCATGTGGGGGCACCGATCTCTCTCCATTGTGGGTAAGAACCTGGTCATCAGGTGCGAGGCGCTCACGTTTTTGCTCTCCGTGATGCAGGTCTGGCCCATACCCCACTCCTGCGCTGTGGCAGTCACACGAGCCATTTTCTGCTTCATCTGGGGATCTCAAATGGACCGGGTCCGGAGGGACACGATGTTCAAATCTCTGGACAAGGGCAGGAAAAACGTACCCAACGTGGCCCTCAGCCTGATGACCACCTTCGTGTGCGGCTGCATCAAGCTGTGTGTGGACCTCCAGTACACAAACTCCAAGTGTCACTACGTGCTGAGGTTCTATCTGTCCCCGGTGTTGTGAAGAATGGGCCTGGTCACATTGCCGCGGAACGCTCCATGCAGTTGGGCCGTGCCGTACCACCTATCCTTCGTGGAGCAGTTTCTGCGGGAAAACACCTTTGACCACCGGTCCATCAGGCAGTGGTCTGCACGGAATGTCCTCAAGGCCCTACGGGAAAAGGAGACGGTGGATCCTGTTGGATGGGTCCCCGAGCAGACCATCATAGTCATTTGGCGGAATGCCTCATCACCAGAACTTTCAAACAAGCACCAAGACGTAGCTTGGCTGGTGGTGAGAAGGGCCCTCCCCGTCAGATCTTTCATGCACACCCGAAGTCTCGCCCCCTCCGCACAGTGCCCCCGCGTTGGCTGTGGTGGGGAAGAGACGGTCGCCCACCTCCTCCTGGAATGTGCCTTTGCAAAGCAGGTGTGGAAAGAGATAGAACATAGAACATACAGCACAGAACAGGCCCTTCGGCCCACAATGTTGTGCCGATCCTTTGTCCTCTGTCAAGGACAATTTAATCTATACCCCATCTATGCAGTGGTTTTTGTCAAGGTTCATCCCAAGCAGCTCTGTAACACAGGAGTCTGTGCTCTACGGGCTGTTCCCAGGGACGCACACCGAGACAAACATCAACTGCTGCTGGAGGACTATCAATTCGGTGAAAGACGCCCTTTGGTCTGCCCGAAACTTGCAGGTCTTCCAGCGCAAAGAGTTGTCCACTACCGAATGTTGCAGACTGGCACATTCCAAGGTCCAGGACTACGTGCTGAGGGATGCACTAAAGCTTGGGGCAGCCGCAGCAAAGGCTCAATGGGGAAAGACCACAGTGTAAGGTCCCCCCACCAAGCTGGACTGAGGGGCTGGATCCATGGGAAACCCCTTGAACTGTGTCGTTAATATTCTCAATTGCTGTAAATGTAAAACTGTAATTGGCATGACAATTGTGAAACGGCAGGGTTGTGAAGAAACTCATGACAGTATTGAAGGAAACTGATCTCCCTTGCAATGTTTGTATTTTTGGTGCTGTTTTGAAACTGTTTGGCAATGTAATTTTTGCAGATTTTTATGACGAAAGTATATTTTGGAAATAAAAAAGAAATATTCCTCAGAATTTAGAAGAGTGAGAGATAATCTCACTGGCACCTAAAAATCTTAAGGGATTTAACAGGGTAAATGCTGGGAGGATGTTTCCTCTGGCTGGGGATTCTAGAACTAGAGATCACAGTCTCAGTATAAATGGCTCAATCATTCAGGACTGAGAAGAGGAGAATTTTTTTTCACTCAAAGCATTGTGAATCTTTGGAATTCTCCACGCACAGTGGTTAGCACCGCAGCCTCACAGCTCCAGTGACCTCGGTTCCGTTCAGGGTATTGCCTGTGTGGAGTTTGCAAGTTCTCTCTGTGACCCCGTGGGTTTCCGCCGGGTGCTCCGGTTTCCTCCCACAGACAAAGTCTTGCAGATTGATAGGTAAATTGGCCATTGTAAATTGCCCCTAGTGTAGATAGGTGGTAGGAGAATGGTGGGAATGTGGTAGGGAATATGGGATGAATGTAGGATTAGTATAAATGGGTGGTTGTTGGTCGGCACAGACTCGGTGGTCCGAAAGGCATGTTTCAGTGCTGTATCTCTCGATGACTCTAGAGCTGTGGATGCTCAGTCATTGGGTATATCCAAGAGAGAGATCGATAGGTTTTTGGATACTAAGGGAATCAAGGGATCTGTGCTAGTGTGGTAAGATAGAGTTGATGTAGGAGATCAGCTGTGATCTTATTGAATGGCAGAGCTATTTCGATGGGCCGAATGGCCCACTCCTATTTTTTATGTAAAGTTCCATTCCTCTCAGGGAATATTTTGTTTTCAAAAAGAGAAATACTGCACACACTGGAAATCTGAATAATAACAGAAGATTCTGGAAACACTCAGCAGTCCCAGCAGTATCTGTGGAGAGAGGAAGGGAGCAGCAATGTTTCAGGTCTAGTGAAGGGTCACAGAACTGGACCATTAACCCGAGCTTCTCTTCTCCACATTTGTTTCCGGACTGGCTGAGTGTTTTCAGTATTTTTGGCTTTTTCTTTCTGTATTTCATCCTTTTCCCATTCGACTATTTGCTGTGAAACTTTCAGCGTTGTGCTCAATTCTTTGTGTCGCTGTGTTTTCTTTATTTGAAGTGATGTAAATAGTATCCAGAAATGAATTTGCCAAATGATTGGGCAAATTGTTACAACCAGTTTTTGAGCAAGTTCTCCACATACACAGTGAAAGATTCCTTCACATTTGCGAAGACCATACAGGACTTGCATATCGATAGCAATGCCGTGTCCATGTGTCATTTGACATTGCTAGCCTATTCACCAATGCACCACTTCAGGAAGCCATAGATATTTGCACTGCAGTGCTATATCATGGCGATCCAGACCCGTCACCATTGTGTGAATCCGTATTCATTGAACTTATGAACTCGGCAACTTGCACAGTTGAGTTCAGTTCAGTTTTATTGACACCATGTATCGCTGGTGTTGCCATGGGATCACCTCTATGCCCAGCTCTCACAAACATCTTTGTTGGATTCCATGACAAACCTGTTTTTAAGGGAATGACACCTAACCTCCTACCTCTTGCATATTTCCAATATGTAGATGATACGTTTGCTATATTTGAATCCGCAGCTGCATAAAATAATTTCCTTGCACGTCTTCATGGGCTCCATCCTACACTCAAATTCACCTTGGGAATGGAGCAGTCAAACGAGCTCCCTTTCCTTGATGTACTAGTTGAGAAATCTCCTAAGTGGTTTTCTACCACGGTCGACCGCAAACCTACCTTCACTGGTCAATACACGCGTTGGGATTCTTACAGTTCCACGGGCTATAAGATTGGTCTTGTCGACAACCTCATAAATAGGGCTGAGCCATTTGCTCACCATGCAAGCTTGATGCTGAAATCGGGCGAATCAAAGACATCCTGCATTACAATGGCTACACTGATCAGATCATTTCTCACTGTATATCACACAAACTTATAAACGGGCTGAAGGACGTCATTTTGAGCCCTGAAAAGTGCCCAGTCTCCCTCAAATTACCCTGGAAAGGTAATATATCCCCAGTATTTGAGTGACAGGTGAAGCTCGCTGTTTCCTGCTGTTACTATGCAGGAGCAACAAGTGTGGTGTTCACCACTAACAGGATGCTGCTGTCAAGCAAAATAAGTAACGTGATATATGAATTTCAATACCAGTGTGATGCTAGGTTTCTAGACCGTACATCCCAAAACTGGCGGATTGTATCAAATAACATGTCCCTTCCGCTGTTCGCAATGGGCCCTACCCAACCAACCCATGCTTGCAAAACTCAAAACACAGTATCCAACATGAGATGTGATTCCACAAGAGGACAACATTTGCTGAATAATTCTCAATGTGCTAAGAATTACAGACAACCGATTTAAGACTGTCAGTAGGGCTCGCAGTGTGGTTCATTGGTGTGTACTGTAAGCTACATATATTAATACACAGGGCCCTGTTCTTTGCAGACAGAAAGAACATGCACACACTTTGTGCCAGTTTCAGCTAAACAAAATAAGTGACAGCCATTCACTGGCTCATTCCACAGGGCAATGCCTTGACCAATCAGAGTCAAGCTGCCTGGTTTAAATTTCAAACAAAGCTGGGCAGTTATCTGTCAGTTACCATAAACTGATGCATTCTGAATGGCAATGCCTCAACCAATCACAGTTCACTTGCCAACCAATCAGCACTCTCTTCTCATACAGAAGAAAGTTGTTGTTTTCCCTTAAATTGGTATTCTTGCGGATTGCCCTGCTGAGTGCAAGACAAAAACAACTGGCTACCAAAGTCTGGACAACATGTCACTATTTTCATGAAATGATTACTTTTATTTTCAATATAAAAATATAAAGCAATATGAGTGTAACATTTATAGACAAATTCTATTACCTCACATTGCCTTATTCTTTCACTCTGACAGACTATGTGAACTACTGACCCGATTTTGCAGTTCTCACTTCCAGTTAGCAAATGTCAGCAATCTGTGACACAGTGCAGTTTACAGACCAGACCGTCAATCACAACATGCAATAATTGTTCAGCTTATGTTGGACTGGTGGGATTTAGAAATACTAGGAATTGAGATGAGCTGTTATTGCATTTAATTATTTGTTTCATGGGATGTGGACGTCGCCAGCCAGGCCAGCATTTATTGTCCATCCCTAATTGCCCATGAGAAGGTGGTGGTGAGCTTCCTTCTTGAAACACTGCAGTCCGTGTGGGGTAGGTACACCCACAGTGCTATTAGGAAGGGAGTTCCAGGATTTTGACCCAGCGACAGTGAAGGAATGGCGATATAGTTCCAAGTCAGGATGATGTGTAGCTTGGAGGAGTACTTTCAGGTGGTGGTGTTCCCATGCATCTGCTGCCCTTGTCCTTCTAGGCAGTAGAGGATGCAGGTTTGGAAGGTGCTGCCTGAGTAGCCTTGGTGCATTGTTGCAGTGCATCTTGTCGATGGTACACACTGCTGCCACTGTACGTCACTGGTGAAGGGAGTGAATGTTGTGGACGGGGTGCTAATCAAGCGTGTTGCTTTGTCCTGGATGGTGTCGAGCTTCTTGAATGTTGTTGGAGCTGCACCCATCCGGGCAAGTGGATAGTATTCCATCACACTCCAGACTTGTGCCTTGTAAATGGTGGACAGGCTTGGGGAGTCAGGAGGTGAGTTACTCACCGCATGCTTCCTACCTTCTGACCAGCTCATGTAGTCACACTATTTATAAGGCTACTCCAGTTCCGTTTCTGGTCAATGGGAACCCCCAGGAAGTTGATAATGGGGGATTCAGCGATCGTAATGCCGTTGAATGTCAATGGCAGATCGTTAGATTCTCTCTTGTTCGAGATGGTCATTGCCTGGCACTTGTGTGGCGCGAATGTTACTTGCCACTTATCAGCCCAAGCCTGGATATTGTCCAGGTCTTGCTGCATTTCTACATGGACTGCTTCAATATCTGAGGAGTCGCGAATGGTGCTAAATTTTGCAATCATCAGTGAACATCCCCATTTCTGACCTTATGATTGAAGGAAGGTCACTGATGAAGTAGTGAAGAAGGTTGGGCCGAGGATACTACCCTGAGGAACTCCAGCAGTAATGTCCTGGAGCTGAGATGATTGACCTCCAACAATCACAACCATTTTCCTTTGTGCTAGGTACGGTACCAACCAGTGGAGAGTTTTCCTCTTGATTCCCATTGACTCCAGTTTTGCTCTGGCTCCTTGATGCCATACTCAGTCAAATGCTACCTTGATGTCAAGGGAAGACACTCTCACCTCTTGAGTTCAGCTCTTTTGTCCTTGTCTGAACCAAGGCTGTAATGAGGTCAGGAGCTGAATGGCCCTGGCGGAACCCAACTGAGCGTCACTGAACAGGTTATTGCAAAGCAAGTGCCCCGTCGATGACATCTTCCATCACTATACTGATGATTGAGAGCAGACTGATGAGGCAGCAATTGGCTGGGTTGGAGTTGTCCTGCTATTTGTGTACAGGACATACCTGGGCAATTTTCCACATTACCGGGTAGATGCCAGTATTGTAGCTGTACTGGAACAGCTTGGCTAGGGGCGCAGCAAGTTCTGGAGCACAGGTCTTCAGTACTATTGCTGGAATATTGTCAGGGCCCGTAGCCTTTGCTGTATCCAGTGCCTTTGGTCGTTTCTTGATATCACGTTGAGTGAATCGAATTGGCTGAAGACTGGCATCTGTGATGCTGGGGACTTCAGAAGGAGGCCGAGATGGATCATCAACCCGGCACTTCCGACTGCAGATTGTTTCAAATTCTTCATCCTTATCTTTTGCACTGATGTGCTGGGCTCCCCCATCATTGAGGTTGGGGATATTTGTGGAGCCACCTCCTCCTGTTGGTTGTTTAATTGTCCACCACCATTCATCATTGGATGTGGCAGGGTGTAGATCTGATCCGTTGGTTGTGGGATCACTTAGCCCTGTCTATTACATGCTGCTTCTGCTGTTTGGCATGAAAGTAGTCCTGGGCTGTAGCTTCATCAGGCTGACGCCTCATTTCAAGGTATGCCTGGTGCTGC
Organism: Heterodontus francisci; assembly: GCF_036365525.1. Lineage (NCBI taxonomy): Eukaryota > Metazoa > Chordata > Chondrichthyes > Heterodontiformes > Heterodontidae > Heterodontus > Heterodontus francisci. The sequence continues at coordinate 2,000,256 of NW_027140128.1, read as the reverse complement.
TCCTGGCATGCCCTCCTGCACTCTTCATTGAATTAGGGTTGATCCCCCAGCTTGTTGGTAATGTTAGAGTGGGGGAATATGCCGGGCCATGAGTTTATAGAATGTGGTTGACTACAATTCTGCTGCTGCTAATGGTCCACAGCACCTCATGGATGCCCAGTTATACATTGCTAGTTCTGTTCAAAATCTATCCCATTTAGCACAGTGGTAGTGTCACACAACACGATAGAGGGTATCCTCAATGTGAAGACGGGACATCATCTCCACAAGGACTGTGCAGTGGTCACTCCTACCAATACTGTCATGGACTGATGCATCTGCGGCAAGCAGATTGGTGAGGATGAGGTCAAGTATGTTTTTCCCTCTTGTTAGTTCCCTCACCACCTACTGCAGACCCAATCGAGCAGCTATCTCCGTTAGGAATCGTCCAGCATGGTCAGTAGTGGTGCTACCGAGCCACTCATGGTGATGGACATTGAAATCCCCCAGCCAGAGTCCGTTCTGTGCCCTTGCCACCCTCAGTGCTCCCTCCAAGTGGTGTTCATCAGTCTCTCGCTGTCTCTTGCTGGTTTGCTCAATAACTTTGTCTGTTCATTTCTGGGTCCGGATAATCTCTTCCTGGTTTTCTGTGTGTCTTTCTCTGTCTGCCTCATTGTCGGTGCTGTTACTCAGTGTCCTTGTGTCATTGTGCAGTGATGGTGAGTCCGTCAGCACGTGTGTTGCTGAGTCCGGGATTCTTGAGAAATCCGACTACAATCCTATTTTCATAAAAACATTGGGGAAATGAACATATTTCACGAATGGGCAGCTGAAATGTAAAATAGCAGTTAGCAGAGTGGCGCAGCGGAAACGTGCTGGGCCCATAACCCAGAGGTCGATGGATAGAAACCATTCTCTGCTATTTATGTTTGGTAATAATACAAACAGTTCACTTTCAAAACATCAAGTATTTACCCATAATAACAAGATGCTTCCAAAGGCACTCTATTGCAATCAGCTTCTTCTTTCCAGTGAACACTTCAATCAGTAACAAATCACTTTTGCTCACACGAACACAAGCTGCAAACACGGACCAGCCGAGTCTCTCCCACTTTGTCAAGCCCTTCCTGCAGAGCCTCCTCTCCAACACCAGATGGTGATGTTGGCCACAATAAAACCAGGGCAAATGGTCACCGTGAGGAGACGGTCAGTAACAGAAAATATAACAATAACAGGGAAAACCTTTACACAACAACAGGGTACATCTTTACACAACAGAAAACATATTTACACAGCAGGAAATACCTTTAAACAACAGGGAGAATACAATCATACAAATGCCTTGTGTCTCCATCTCAGTCTCGTTGTCTCTCTCTCTCTGTCCCCCACTTTTGCTTCCTCACAGTCTATTCTTGGTTTTCTGTGTGTTTTTCTCTCTGTCCCGTTATCGATGGTGTTACTCAGCGTCCTTGTAACATTGTGTAGCCAGGCTGAGCCTCCCAACACCTGTGTTGCTGTAATAAAAACAGAAAATGCTGGAAATGCTCAGTTGGTCTGGGAGCATCTGTGCAGAGAGAAACAGTTTACAGTTCAGGTCTGTTTCCGTAGCTCACATTAACTTTGTTCTCTCTCCACAGATGCTGCCAGACCTGCTGAGCATTTCAAGCATTTTCTGTTTACATTTCAGATTTCCAGCATCTGCAGTATTATGCTTTTGTACGTGTGTTGCTATGTCTGGGATTGTTTGAGTGCAATGCTATTGCTTTATAAACAGCATTGAAACAAACATTTATCTCGCTAACACACAGCACTAATACACAGCTGGATATAAACAGCAGCCTGCAGCAGGGGACGCAGTGGAAGTTTATTAACACAAATAATTCACCAGCAATATATTTACTGCTATCCACAATCACACCACGCTTCGTCTTAACACGTTTTACTCTTTATTTACATCAACTTCTTCCTTCCAATAAACACTTCAATTTGGAACACTGCTTCCAAATCACCGTTATTCACAAACCCGAACACACACCAGCCCACACTTTCCCCTTTCTGTCAACCCATTCCTGCATCACTGCCTCTCCACCAACAGTTGTTGCCAGAATCATACAATCATAGAATGGCTACAGCACAGAAGCAGGCCATTCGGCCTGTCGAACGCGTGCTGGCTCTCTGTTGGAGCAACTCACCTCATTTCACTCCCCAGTCACTTCAATTTTGGAGGTGGGAAAACTTCTTGAAAGAATAATTCGGGACAAAATTAAAAGTCCCATGGACAAATGTGGGTTAATTCAAGAAATCCAGCATGGAAACCTTCAGGGAAAATCATGTTTAACTGTCCTGATGGAGTTTTCTGATGAGGTAACAGAGAGGGTTGATGAGGGCAATGCTGTTGATGTGGTGTACATGGACTTTCAAAAGGTCTGGCAGCATCTGAAAGGTCACTGACCTGAAACGTTAACTCTGCTTCTCTCTGTACAGATGCTGCCAGACCTGCTGAGTATTTCCAGCATTTCTTGTTTTCATTATGGCACAGAGTTCCCTTTTCAAACTTACAGAATTAACCACAATAATGTACTCTGAGATTCAAGTTAAATACCAGCCCAATATTTACACACGTTATGAGTTTATAAGTTTCAGCATTAATTCCCATAGTGCATCCTGACATATACATTAGATATAACATAACATAAGAACAGAAGAAATAGGAGCAGGAGTAGGCCATTCGGCCCCTCAAACCTGCCCCGCCATTCAGTAAGATCATGGCTGATCTGCCCCAGACCTCAACTCCTCTTTCATGCCAGCTCTTCATAGCCCTCAACTCTCCAATATTTCAAAAATCTATTTACATCCTCTTTAAATACTTTCAGTGATTTAGCCTCCAATACTGACTGGGGTAGAGAATTCCAGACATTCACTACCCTCTGAGAGAAGAAATTCCTTTGTATCTTAGTTTTAAATGAGTGTCCCCTTATTCTGTAACTATGCCACCTAGTTTGAGATTCCCCCACTAGTGGAAACATCTTCTCAACATCGACCCTGTTAATAAAAACAAGAAATGCTGGAAATACTCAGCAGGTCTGGCAGCATCTGTGAAGAGAGAAGCAGAGTTAATGTTTCAGGTCAGAGACCCTTCTTCACCCTATTAAGCCCCCTCAGAATCTTGTACGTTTCAAAAAGATCACCCCTCATTCTTCTAAACACGAATGAATAACCTGTTTAGCCGTTCTTCATAAGTCAGCCCATTCATCCCAGGAATCAGCTGAGTGAATCGCTTTTGAACTCCTCCAATGCCAGTACATCCTTTCTTAAGTCTAAATCTCAAGTGCGATATCAGATTGAGAGAATCTGAAAGATAGTATGACCTGAGATACAAACTGAGAATTCAGTTTAAAACTCCCCCGGATTGTGAAAATAAAAGATACATTAGCAATTCAATTTGTATAGACTGTGCTTTGGATCATATTCCAGCCCTCATACAGTATCAGACTGGAAGATACTGTAGCAATTCCATTAGTGCAGACTCAGCTCTACATTACAGAGCAGGGAACATATTTAAACAACCCGGAACACTTTTACACAAGACGAATCATATTTACACAACTGAGAAGATCTTTACCCAACAGGGACCCATTTTGCACAATAACAGAGAACATCTTTGCACAACAGCGAATACAGTAACACAACAGAGAACATATTACACAGCAGGAAATATCTTTAAAAGAACACAAGGGACATCTTTACACAACAGAGAACACAATTACATAAATCATCAGTCTTTCGCTGTCTTTTGCTGGTTTGCTCAGTACCTTTCTCTGTCTGTTCCCTTCTGGGTCCTGATAATATCTTCCTTTTTTTCTGTGTGTCTTTCTCTGTCTGTTCCTTTCTGGGTCCGAATGATGTCTTCCTGGTTTTCTGTGTGTCTTTCTCTGTCTGCCTCATTGTCGGTGCTGTTACTCAGTGTCCTTGTGTCATTGTGCAGTGAGGGTGAGTCCGTCAGCACGTGTGTTTGCTGAGTCCGGGATTCTTGAGAAATCCGACTACAATCCTATTTTTATAAAAACATTGGGGAAATGAGCATATTTCACTAACAGGCAGCTAAAATGTAAAGTGGTAGTAAGCAGAGTGCCGCAACGGAAGCGTGCTGGACCCATAACCCAGAGGTCGATCGATCGAAACCATTCTCCACAGTTTATGTTTGGTAATAACGCAAGCAGTTCACGTTCAAAGCATCAAGTGTTTCCCCATAATAACAAGATGCGCTCGATTGCGATCAGCTTTTTCCTTCCAGTGAACACATCAATCCGTAACAAATCACTTGTGCTCACACGAACACAAGCTGCAAACACGGACCAGCTGAGTCTCTCCCACTTTGTCAACCCCTTCCTGCAGAGCCTCCTCTCCACCACCAGATGGTGATGTTGGCCACAATAAAACCAGGGCAAATGGTCACAGTGAGGAGACGGTCAGTCACAGAAAATAAAACAATAACAGGGAAAACCTTTACACAACAACAGGATACACCTTTACACAACAGAAAACATATTTACACAACAGGAAATACAGTTACACAACAGGGAGAATACAATCATACAAATGCCTTGTTTCTCCATCTCAGTTTCGTTGTCTGTCTGTCTCTCTCCGTTCCTCACTTTTGCTTCCTCACAGTCTATTAGTTTTCTGTGTGTTTTTCTCTCTGTCCCGTTGTCGATGGTGTTACTCAGCGTCGTTTCTAACATTGCGTTGCCAGGTTGAGCCTCCCAACACCTGTGTTATAGAACATAGAACATAGAACAGTACAGCACAGTCCAGGCCCTTCGGCCCACGATGTTGTGCCGAACCTTTAACCTACTCTAAGATCAAAACTACCGACATACCCTTCATTCTACGATCATCCATGTACCTATCCAAGAGACGCTTAAATGTCCCTAATGTATCTGCTTCTCCTGCCACCGCTGGCACGCAACACTCTCTGTGGAAAGAACCTACCTCTGACATCTCCCCGAAACCTTCCTCCATCACCTTAAAATTATGCCCCCTGGTGATAGCTCTTTCCGCCCTGGGAAAAAGTCTCTGGCTATCCACTCTATCGATGCCTCTCATCATCTTGTACCCCTCTATCAAGTCATCTCTCATCCTTCTTCGTCCCAATGGGAAAAGCCCCAGCTCCCTCAATCTTTCTTCGTAGGACATGCCCTCCAGTCCAGGCAGCATCCTGATAAATCTCCTCTGCACCCTCTCTAAAGCTTCCACATCCTTCCTATAATGAGACGACCAGAGCTGAACACAATATTCCAAGTGTGGTCTAACCAGGGCTTTATAGAGCTGCAGCATAACCTCACGGCTCTTAAACTCAATCCCCCTGTTAATGAAAGCCAACACACCATACGCCTTCTTAACAACCCTATCAACTTGGGTGGCAACTTTGAGCAATCTTTGGACATGGGCCCCAAGATCCCTCTGTTCCTCCACACTCCCAAGAATCCTGTCTTTTAGCCTGTATTCTGCATTCAAATTCGACCTTCCAAAATGAATCACTTCATACTTTTCCAGGTTGAACTCCATCTGCCACTTCTCAGCCCAGCTCTGCATCCTGTCAATGTCCCGTTGCAACCTACAACAGCCTTCCACACTATCCACAACTCCAGCAACCTTCGTGTCATCGGCAAACTTGCTAACCCAGACTTCCACTTCCTCATCCAAGTCATTTATAAAAATCACAAAGAGCAGAGGTCCCAGAACAGATCCCTGTGGAACACCACTGGTCACCGAGCTCCAGGCTGAATACTTTCCATCTACTACCACCCTCTGTCTTCTATGGGCCAGCCAATTCTGTATCCATACAGCCAACTTTCCCTGTATCCCATGCCTCCTTACTTTCTGAATGAGCCTACCATGGGGAACCTTATTAAACGCCTTGCTGAAATCCATATACACCACATCCACTGCTCTTCCTTCATCAATGTGTTTTGTCACATCTTCAAAGAATTCAGTAAGGCTTGTGAGGCATGACCTGCCTCTCACAAAGCCATGCTGACTGTCTCTAATAAAGCTATGCTTTTCCAACTAATCATAAATCCTGTCTCTCAGAATCCTCTCGAATAATTTGCCCACTACCTACGTAAGACTGACTGGTCTGTAATTCCCTTTCTTGAACAAGGGAATAACATTTGCCACCCTCCAATCATCTGGTACTACTCCAGTGGACAGTGAGGACACAAAGATCATCGCCAAAGGCGCGGCAATCTCTTCCCTCGCTTCCCTTAATATCCTTGGGTATATCCCGTCTGGCCCCAGGGACTTATCTGTCCTCATGTCTTTCAAAATTTCTAGCACATCCTCCCTCTTAACATCAACCTGTTTGAGCATATCAGCCTGTTTCACGCTGTCCTCACAAACGACCAGTTCCCTCTCACTAGTGAACACTGAAGCAAAGTATTCATTTAGGACCTCCCCTACCTCCTCCGACTCCAGGCACAAGTTCCCTCCACTATCCCTGATCGGCCCTACCCTCACTCTGGCCATCCTCTTGTTCCTCACATAAGTGTAGAACGCATTGGGATTTTCCTTTATCCTACCCGCCAAGACTTTTTCATGTCCCCTTCTAGCTCTCCTAAGTCCATTCTTCAGTTCCTTCCTGGCTACCTGGTAACCCTCTAGAGCCCTGTCTGATCCTTGCTTCCTCAACCTTAAGTAAGCTTCCTTCTTCCTCTTAAATAGCTGTTCCACATTTCTTGTCATCCAAGGTTCCTTCACCCTACCATCCCTTCCTTGCCTCATCAGGACAAACCTATCCAGCAGTCGCAGCAAGTGCTCCCGAAGCAACCTCCACATTTCTGTCGTGCATTTCCCTGAGAACATCTGTTCCCAATTTATGCACCCCAGTTCCTGCCGAATAGCATTGTAATTCCCCCTCCAGAATTAAATATTTTCCCATCCCGTCCGCTCCTGTCCCTCTCCATGACTATAGTAAAAGTCAGGGAATTGTGATCACTATCACCGAAATGCTCTCCCACCGAGAGATCTGCCACCTGGCCTGATTCGTTGCCAAGCACCAAATCCAACATAGCCTCCCTTCTATTCGGCTTATCTACATATTGAGTCAGGAAACCTTCCTGGACACACCTGACAAAAACTGCTCCATCCAAACTATTTGCACTGAGGAGGTTCCAATCAATATTAGGGAAGTTGAAGTCACCCATGACAACAACCCTGTTACTTCTGCACCTTTCCAAAATCTGCCTCCCAATCTGTTCCTCCGTGTCTCTGTTGCTATTGGGGGGTCTATAGAAAACTCCCAATAAAGTGACTGCTCCTTTCCTGTTTCTGACTTCCACCCATAATGACTCAGTAGACAAACCCTCCTCGATTACCTCCCTTTCTGCAGCTGTGATACTATCCCTGATTAACAATGCCACTCCCCCACTTCTTTTACCTCCCTCCCTATTCCTTTTGAAACATCTAAACCCCGGAACATCCAACATCCATTCCTGCCCCTGTGATATCCACGTCTCTGTAATGGCCACAACATCCTAGCTCGAAGTACTGATCCATGCTCTAAGTTCATCACCCTTATTCCTGACACTTCTTGCATTAAAATAGACACACGTCAACCCATCATACTGGCTGAAACTTTGCCCTGTCAACTGTCTAACCTTCCTCACAGACTCTCTGCACTCTGTATCTGCCTGTTCAACAGCTACCCCATCCACTTATCCATAGCTCCGGTTCCCATCCCCCTGCCAAACTAGTTTAAACCCTCCCGAAGAGCTCTAGGAAACCTCCCGCCCAGGATATTGGTGCCCCTCCAGTTCAGATGCAACCCGTCCTTCTTGTACAGGTCCCACCTTCCCCAGAAGGTATGCCAATGATCCACATAACTGAAGCCCTCCCTCCTGCTCCAGTTCTGTAGCCACGTGTTCAGCTGCACTCGCTCTCTGTTTCTAGCCTCACTAGCACGTGGCACCGGTATCAATTCTGAGATTACTACTCTGCCTGTCCTGCCTTTTAGCTTCCAACCGAACTCCTATATTCGCTTTTCAGGTCCTCATCCCTTTTCCTCGCTATGTCATTGGTACCGATATGTACCACGACTTCTGGCTGCTCCCCCTCCCCCTTAAGAATCCTGTAGACTCGATCCAAGACATCCCTGACCCTGGCAACATACCATCCGGGAGTCTCGTTCGCGACCACAGAATCTCCTGTCTGTTCCTCGAACCATTGAATCTCCTATCACTATCACTCTCCTATTCTCCACCCTTCACTTCTGAGCCGCAGAGCCAGGCTCAGTGCCAGAGACCTGGCCGCTGTGACTTTCCCCTGGTAGGTCCCCCCCCAACTGTATCCAAAATGGTATACTTATTATTGAGGGGAACGGCCACAGGGGATCCCTGCACTGTGCGCCTATTCCCTTTCCCTCCCCTTACGGTCACCCAGCTACCTTTATCCTGTGACTTCGGCGTCAGTACTTCCCTATAACTGCTCTCTATCATCCCCTCTGCCTCCCGCATGATCCGAAGTTCATCCAGCTCCAGCTCCAGTTCCCTAACGCGGTCTGTGTGGAGCTGGAGTTGGGTGCACTTCTCACAGGTGAAGTCAGCAGGGACTCAAGTGGTGACCCTTACCTCCCACATCCTGCAAGAGGAGCATGCAACTGCCCCAGCTTCCATCCCCTCTGCTCGAAATTGACAACAGAGAATAAAAAAATATAAAGGAAAACCTTACCTTACCAAACCCTCCACACAAGAGTCCTTTTTTTTGGTTGGAGGAGGAGGATGGGTGGGAGACACTGCACGTGTAGTAATTCGGGTTTAGCCACTGCCCGAATATATAAGTTCACTTACCCAGCAGTCCCCGTGTCCGCGTCCGCCGAATCGCCAGGAAAGTACTTTATAGTGAAACGTACCTTCCCGGCTGCCCCCAGGCTCGCACTATCACCGCTACTGCTGATCAGAGGTGTTGCTGTAATAAAAACAGAAAATGCTGGAAATGCTCAGTAGGTCTGGCAGCATCTGTGCAGAGAGAAACAGTTAACAGTTCAGGTCTGTTTCCTTTGCTCACATTTACTTTGTTTTTTCTCCACAGATGCTGCCAGACCTGCTGACTATTTCAAGCATTTTCTGTTTCTGTTTCAGATTTCCAGCATCCGCAGTATTTTGCTTTTGTACGTGTGTTGCTGTGTCTGGGACTGTTTGAGTGCAATGCTATTGCTTTCTAAACAGCGTTCAAACAAACATTTATCTAGTTAACACACAGCACTAATACACAGCTGGATATAAACAGCAGCCTGCAGCAGAGGGTGCAGTGGAAGTTTATTAACAGAAATAATTCACCAACGCTATATTTACTGCTATCCCCAATCACACCACGCTTCGTCTTAACACGTTTTACTCTCTAATTACATCAACTTCTTACTTCCAGTAAACACTTCAATTTGGAACACAGCTTCCAAATCAGCTTTATTCACTAACCCGAACACACACCAGCCCAGACTTTCCCCTTTCTGTCAACCCATTCCTGCATCACTGCCTCTCCACCAACAGTTCTTGCTGGAATCATACAATCATAGAATGGCTACAGCACAGAAGGAGGCCATTCGGCCTGTCGAACCCGTGCTGGCTCTCTGTTAGAGCAAATCACCTCGTCTCACTCCCCAGTCAGTTCAATTTCGGTGGTGGGAAAACTTCTTGAAAGAATAATTCGGGACAAAATTAATAGTCCCATGGACAAATGTGGGTTAATTCAAGAAAGCTAGCATGGATTTCTTAAGGGAAAATCATGTTTAACTGTCCTGCTGGAGTTTTTTGATGAGGTAACAGAGAGGGATGATGAGGGCAATGCTGTTGATGTGGTGTACATGGACTTTCAAAAGGTCTGGCAGCATCTGAAAGGTCACTGACCTGAACCATTAACTCAGTTTCTCTCTCCACAAATGCTGCCTGACCTGCTGAGTATTTCCAGCACTTTTTATTTATATTTCAGATTTCTAGCATCTGCAGTATTTTGCTTTTATTGACTTTCAAAAGGAGTTTGATACAATGCAACACAACAGACTTGTGAGCAAAGTTATAACTCATGGAATAAAAGGGACAGTAGTAACATGGATATGGAAATTTTCTGAGTGACAGAAAACAAAGAGTAGTGAGCAATGGATGTTCTTCTGGCTAGAGGAAGGTTTGTAGTGGAGTTCCCCAGGAGTCAGTGTTGGGAACCTTGCCTTTCCTGATATATAGTAATGACTTGGTGTACAGGGCAGAATTTCAAAGTTTATGGATGATACAAAAATTGGAAGCATTGTGAACTGTAAGGATGATAGTGCAGAACTTCAAAACGACATAGACAAGTTGGTGGAATGGGAGGACAGATGACAGGTGAAGTTCAATGCAGAGAAATGTGAATTGATTCATTTCGGTAGGAAGAACATGGAGTGACAATATAGAATAAAGGGTACAATTCTAAAGGGGGTGCAGGAGCAGAGAGACCTGGGGTTACATGTCATTGGTTGAGAGAGTGGTTAATAAAGCATACATAATCCTCGGCTTTAGTGATAGAGGCATAGAGTACAAGAACAAGGAGGTCATGTTGAAATCGGAAGCCATTTCTCGTGTATAGGCGGAGCGCACGCGGGACTGCTGGGTAAGTGAGGTTACATATTTGGGCGGTTGCTTTACCCGAAACCCTATTCGGGTAGTGTCTCCCACCCATCCTCTTCCTCTAACCAAAAAAAAAGTTCTGTCCATTGGATTGCTAAGCTAACAAGTTTTGTCTTTTTTTTTTGGTTTTCAGTAGATCTGTTGGGAATTTAGAATAGTGGGAATGGAGGTTAAGGCAGTTGAATGTTCCTCCTGCAGAATGTTGGAGGTAAGGGTCGCCAAGAGTGTCCCTGCTGACTGCATCTGCGGGAGGTGCACCCAACTCCAGCTCCTCGAGAACCGCGTTAGGGAACTGGAGCTGGAGCTGGATGAACTTCGGATCATTCGAGAGGCGGAGGGGGTTATTGAGAGGAGTTATGGGGAGGTAGTCACACATCAGGTAAAAGAAGTAGGTAGATGGGTTACCGTCAGGGGAAGGAGAGGGAACCAACAGGCAGTGCAGGGATCCCCTGTGGCCGTTTCCCTCAACAACAGGTATACCGTTTTGGATACTGTTGCGGGGGACGACTTACCAGGGGTAAGCAATGGGGTACAGGTCTCTGGCACAGAGTCTGTCCCTGTTGCTTAGAAGGGAAGGGGGAAGAGGAGCAGAGCATTATTCATTGGGGACTCCATAGTTAGGGCAACAGATAGGAGGTTCTGTGGGAACGAGAGAGACTCACGGTTGGTGTGTTGCCTCCCAGGTGCCAGGGTTCGTGATGTCTCGGATCGTGTTTTTGGGATCCTTAAGGGGGAGGGGGAGCAGCCCCAAGTCGTGGTCCACATAGGCACCAACGACATAGGTAGGAAGAGAGATGGGGATTTAAGGTAGAAATTCAGGGAGCTAGGGTGGAAGCTTAGAGCGAGAACAAACAGAGTTGTTATCTCTGGGTTGTTGCCCGTGCCACGTGATAGCGAAGCGAGGAATAGGGAGAGAGAGGAGTTGAACACGTGGCTGCAGGGATGGGGTAGGAGGGAGTTTTGGTTTCCTGGACAATTGGGGCTCTTTCTGGGGTAGGTGGGACCTCTACAAACAGCATGGTCTTCACTTGAACCAGAGGGGTTCCAATATCCTGGGAGGGGGGAGATTTGCTAGTGCGCTTCGGGGGCGGGGGGGGGGTTTAAACTAATTCAGCAGGGGAATGGGAAACTAAATTGTAGTTCCAGTGTACAGGATGTTGAGAGTAGTGAGGTCATGGATAAGGTTACAAGGACGCAAGAGGGCACTGGCAAGCAAGAACTTGGTTTAAAGTGTGTCTACTTCAACGCCAGGAGCATCCGGAATAAGGTGGGTGAACTTGCAGCATGGGTTGGTACCTGGGATCCCGATGTTGTGGCCATTTCGGAGACATGGGTAGAGCAGGGACAGGAATGGATGTTGCAGGTTCCGGGATTTAGATGTTTCAGTAAGAACAGAGAAGATGGTAAAAGAGGGGGGGGGTGTGGCATTGTTAATCAAGGAGAGTATTACGGCGGCAGAAAGGACGTTTGAGGACTCGTCTACTGAGGTAGTATGGGCCGAGGTTAGAAACAGGAGAGGAGAGGTCACCCTGTTGGGAGTTTTCTATAGACCTCTGAATAGTTCCAGAGATGTAGAGGAAAGGATAGCGAAGATGATTCTCGACAGGAGCGAGAGTAACACGGTAGTTGTTATGTGGGACTTTAACTTTCCAAATATTGACTGGAAATACTACAGTTCGAGTACTTTAGATGGGTCAGTTTTTGTCCAGTGTGTGCAGGAGGGTTTTCTGACACAGTATGTAGACAGGCCAACCAGAGGCGATGCCGCATTGGATTTGGTACTGGGTAATGAACCCGGCCAGGTGTTAGATTTAGATGTAGGTGAGCACTTTGGTGACAGTGATCACAATTCGGTTAGGTTTACTTTAGCAATGGGCAGGGACAGGTATATATCGCAGGGCAAGAATTGTAGCTGGGGGAAAGGAAACTATGATGCGATTAGGCAAGATTTAGGATGCGGAGGATGGGGAAGGAAACTGCAGGGGATGGGCACAATCGAAATGTGGAGCTTATTCAAGGAGCAGCTACTGCGTGTCCTTGATAAGTATGTACCTGTCAGGCAGGGAGGAAGTTGTCGAGCGAGGTTTACTAAAGAAGTTGAAGCACTTGTCAAGAGGAAGAAGAAGGCTTATGTTAGGATGAGACGTGAAGGCTCAGTTAGGGCGCTTGAGAGTTACAAGCTAGCCAGGAAGGATCGAAAGGGAGAGCTAAGAAGAGCGAGGAGAGGACACGAGAAGTCATTGGCGGATAGGATCAAGGAAAACCCTAAGGCTTTCTTTTGGTATATCAGGAATAAAAGAATGACTCGAGTTAAATTAGGGCCAATCAAGGATAATAGTGGGAAGTTGTGTGTGGAATCAGAGGAGATAGGGGAAGTGTTAAATGAATATTTTTCGTCAGTATTTACAGTAGAGAAAGAAAATGTTGTCGAGGAGAATACTGAGATACAGACTACTAGGCTAGATGGGATTGAGGTTCACAAGGAGGAGGTGTTAGCAATTTTGGAAAGTGTGAAAATAGATAAGTCCCCTGGGCCAGATGGGATTTATCCTAGGATTCTCTGGGAAGCCAGGGAGGAGATTGCAGATCCTTTGTCCTTGATCTTTATGTCGTCATTGTCAACAGGAATAGTGCCGGAAGACTGGAGGATAGCAAACGTTGTCCCCTTGTTCAAGAAGGGGAGTAGAGACAGCCCTGGTAATTATAGACCTGTGAGCCTTACTTCGGTTGTGGATAAAATGTTGGAAAAGGTTATAAGAGATAGGATTTATAATAATCTTGAAAAGAATAAGTTCATTAGCGAAACTCAGCACAGTTTTGTGATGGGTAGGTCGTGCCTCACAAACCTTATTGAGTTTTTTGAGAAGGTGACCAAACAGGTGGATGACGGTAAAGCCGTGGATGTGGTGTATATGGATTTCAGTAAGGCGTTTGATAAGGTTCCCCACGGTAGGCTATTGCAGAAAATACGGAAGTATGGGATTGAAGGTGATTTAGTGCTTTGGATGAGAAATTGGCTAGCTGAACGAAGACAGAGGGTGGTGGTTGATGGTTAATGTCCATCCTGGAGTTTAGTTACTAGTGGTGTACCGCAAGGATCTGTTTTGGGGCCACTGCTGTTTGTCATTTTTATAAATGACCTGGATGAGGGTGTAGAAGGGTGGGTTAGTAAATTTGCAGATGACACGAAGGTCGGTGGAGTTGTGCATAGTGCCGAAGGATGGTGTCGGTTACAGAGGGACATAGATAGGCTGCAGAGCTAGGCTGAGAGATGGCAAATGGAGTTTAATGCGGAAAAGTGTGAGGTGATTCACTTTGGAAGGAGTAACAGGAATGCAGAGTACTGGGCCAATGGGAAGATTCTTGGTAGTGTAGATGAGCAGAGAGATCTTGGTGTCCAGGTACATAAATCCCTGAAAGTTGCCACCCAGGTTAATAGGGCTGTTAAGAAGGCATATGGTGTGTTAGCTTTTATTAGTAGGGGGATCGAGTTTCGGAGCCACGAGGTCATGCTGCAGCTGTACAGAACTCTGGTGCGGCCACACTTGGAGTATTGCGTGCAGTTCTGGTCACCACATTATAGGAAGGATGTGGAAGCTTTGGAAAGGGTGCAGAGGAGATTTACTAAGATGTTGCCTGGTATGGAGGGAAGGTCTTACGAGGAAAGGCTGAGGGACTTGAGGTTGTTTTCGTTAGAGAGAAGGAGGAGAGGTGACTTAATAGAGACATATAAGATAATCAGAGGGTGAGATAGGGTGGATAGTGAGAGTCTTTTTCCTCGGATGGTGATGGCAGACACGAGGGGACATAGCATTAAGTTGAGGGGTGATAGATATAGGACAGATGTCAGAGGTAGTTTCTTTACTCAGAGAGTAGTAGGGGCGTGGGACGCCCTACCTGCAACAGTAGTAGACTCGACAAATTTAACGGCATTTAAGTGGTCATTGGATAGACATATGGATGAAAATGGAATAGTGTCGGTCAGATGGTTTCACAGGTCGGCGCAACATCGAGGGCCGAAGGGCCTGTACTGCGCTGGAATGTTCTATGTTCTATTGTACAAGACACTAGCCTCAGCTGAAGTACTGCGTCCCGTTCTGGGTGCCACACTTTAGGAAAGATATGAAGGCATTGGAGAGATTATGGAAAAGATTCATAAGAATTGTTCCACGGATGAGGAATTTCAGTTATGAAGATAGATTGGAAAAGGTTAGGACTGTTTTCCTTGGAGAAAAGAAGGCTAAGAGGAGATTTCATAGTGGTATTCAAAATGATGAGGGTGTGGACAGAATGGATAGGGAGAAACTGTTTCCACTTGTGAAAGGATCGAGAATGAGAGGGCACAGATGTAAAGTATTTGGTAAAAGAAGCAAAAGCGACATGGGGTAAAACTTTTTCACACAGCGAGTGGTTAAAGTATGAACTGCCTGAGAATGTGATGGAGGCAGGTTCAATTGAAGCATTAAAAGGGGAATTAGACTGTTATCTGAAAAGGAAGAATGTGCAGGATAATGGGGAGAGGAAGGGGAAGTGACATGAGGTGAATTGCTCATTTGGAGAGTCAGTGCAGACACGATGGGCCAAATGGCCTCCTTCTGTGCAGTAACAATTCAGTGATTCTGTGATTCCAATAGTCAAATCATTTATATATATGGTGGGCCTGACACTTACCCTTGTGGACATCACTGTTCACCATCTTCCATTCTGAAAAACAACCAAATACCACAACTCGCTTTTCTTGATATTTCATCCATTTTTTAACCCAAGCAGATACTGACCCTCCTATTCCAGGAGCCTCAGTTTTGTTACCCAGCCTGTTATGTGGTAGTTTGTCAAACGCTTTCTTAAAATCCATATAGACAACATCCATTGCTTTCCCTTCATCAACCTTTTCTGTTACTTCATCAAAAAAATCAGTTATGTTAGTGAAGAAGTGGAAAGGTGCTGGACCTCTCAGTTTTCGGTCTACCCAAACCAAGTTCAAGGCCTGAATAATGAACCGATTGCCTCATTAGTTCTGTGAACAATACAATGATTTAATAGACAAAGTTTTGAAACATTCCTGCCCATACATCTTGATAACAGAGAGTGTGTGGATCTCCTGGCTCAGAATGTTTAATGGATACAGTCCTCAGATCCGTCAAGGAACCCCTGAACATCCACAGTAAAGACAGTGTGGATGAGGAAATGTAAGAGCCGGGAGCTGAAACTCAGGGACGGCCGAGCTCTCCTGTCATTGAGCTTGTGTGTCTGCTCTGCTCGCCGCACTCCCGGCTCTACTTTGTTTCCAATGAAAAGATGAAAAGGGCCGTTCGGTTTTCCTCTCACTGAGAGCGTGTTTCACTCGGGTTAATATAACCCGGGACTTTTGCTGCTGAAATGAATTCTCCAAGGTCCCAGCAAACACAACGGCTCCCTCCTTTCTCCCCTCTTTCTATCGGATTGTTTGACCAGGAGGGGCTCAATAATAACAAACCCCCTGCAGGGAATGACCGCAAATTGAGCATCTAAATGGGGCAAGTGGGCAGCTTTCTGGGTTATAGGTTCCCCCTACCCCGCCACTCCCTCCCTCCAGTCCAAGCCCCTCTTCACTTTCTTTGGGACTTTGATGAGGGTGAAATGGGGAAAGTTCCCATTGATGTTTGAATGCTGAATTGCTGCAAAGATCTGCGCACGCGCGACATAGCCCCGCCCCCGGTGGGACGTCACAATGAGGAGTGGAGCGCATGCGCATTCTTTCCCCAACCCAGTCTGTGAGGCCATTCACTCATTCAGGTGAAGATGCTTTAAATCAGCTGCTAATGGAGACTTCCCGGACCCGGGGGAAGGGAACAAAACAGCATCTGCTTCCAGCAGCCACTGCTTTGGGAGCGTGTCTGCAGATGTGCTCAGAGATTAGCATTGTGTGTCGGGAAGTTGAGGGGGAGTCGGGGAGTGTTTGTAACAGACTTTCTTTTTATTTCCAAAATATACTTAATTCATAAAAATCTTTAAAAATTACATTGCCAAACAGTTTCCAAACAGCACCAAAAAATACAAACATTGCAAGGGTGGTCAGTTTCCTTCAATACTGTCATGAGTTTCTTCCCAACCCTTCAGTTTCACAATTGTCATGTCAATTACAGTTTTACATTTACAGCAATTGAGAATATTAACGATCCAGTTCGAGGGGTTTCCCATGGATCCAGCCCCTCAGTCCAGCTTGGTGGGGGAACCTTACACTGTGGTCTTTCCCCATTGAGCCTTTGCTGCGGCTGCCCCAAGCTTTAGTGCGTCCTTCAGCACGTAGTCCTGGACCTTGGAATGTGCCAGTCTGCAACATTCGGTGGTGGACAACTCTTTGCGCTGGAAGACCAGCAAGTTTCGGGCAGACCAAAGGGGTCTTTCACCGAATTGATAGTCCTCCAGCAGCAGTTGATGATTGTCTCGGTGTGCGTCCCTGGGAACAGCCCGTAGAGCACAGACTCCTGTGTTACAGAGCTGCTTGGGATGAACCTTGACGAAAACCACTGCATCTCTTTCCACACCTGCTTTGCAAGGGCACATTCCAGGAGGAGGTGGGCGACCATCGCTTCCCCACCACAGCCAACGCGGGGGCACTGTGCGGAGGGGGCGAAACTTCGGGTGTGCATGAAGGATCTGACGGGGAGGGCCCTTCTCACCACCAGCTAAGCTACGTCTTGGTGCTTGTTTGAAAGTTCTGGTGATGAGGCATTCCGCCAAATGACTTTGACGGTCTACTGGGGGAATCATCCGTCAGGATCCACCGTTTCCTTTTCCCGGAGGGCCTTGAGGACATTCCGTGCAGACCACTGCCTGATGGACCGGTGGTCAATGGTGTTTGCCCGCAGAAACTGCTCCACAAAGGATAGGTGTTACGACACCACCCAACTGCATGCAGCGTTCCGCGGCAATGTACCAGGCCCATCCTTCGCAACACCAGGGACATATAGAACCTCAGCACGGAGTGACACTTGGTGTTTGCGGACTGGGGATCTACACACAGCTTGATGCAGCCGCACACGAAGGTGGTCATCAGGATGAGGGCCACGTTGGGTACATTTTTCCCGCAATTGTCCAGAGATTTGAACATCGTGTCCCTCCGGACCCGGTCCATTTTAGATCCCCAGACGAAGCGGAAAATGGCTCGGGTGACTGCCACGGCACAGGAGTGGGGTATGGGCCAGACCTGCACCACGTAGAGCAACAACGTGAGCGCCTCGCACCTGATGACCAGCTACTTACCCACAATGGAGAGAGATCGCTGCCCCCACATGCCCAACTTTTGTCGTACATTGGCTACTCGCTCCTCCCATGTTTTGGTGCACGCCCCAGCCCTTCCGAACCATATCCGTTTGTAACAGACACTGTGGAGCAGGAGCTGCTCCTGGAACATGGAGTGAGCCGGGGACATGGGGAAGGGAGAGTTCATTCTCGGACAGTGTCTGTCCAGGCTCAGGGAGACACAATGGGAAGAAATCACTATTGAAAATCAGTGACAATTTCACCACCCAAAGGAGAGGGAATTTTCCTGCTTTAGTTCCAGTCTCTCACTGTTTGTTGGATCGTGAACAGTGGGGTGAAAATTAGCCGCACAACAACGATGTGGACAGTTAGACAAAGAGCATTTATTGCAGACACCAGGTGAGAAGTGTGAAAGGCACATTTTAAATAGTGGCTGCTTGTTTTCCGTTGAAATAGAAATGTGACTGTGTAAAGGTCGCTGCTCTATCGGACAGTCCCAGTCATTGAGCAGTGCAGGGCTTGTGTTGTTTCTGAATGTCACAAACTTGTTGTAAAACCACTGCAAACACCTGGTAAACAGAAGCTGAATACTGCAATACTGCAGTGGAGTCAGACACTGACACTGTTTGTGTTCCTGGTTTTCATTTTGTGATTGTTCATAATGATTATTATTGGGATGATTACATTGTTCGCTTTTGTATCTTCTACCTCACCAGTTCTTTCATTCCTGCAGGAAAATACACGAAGGAACCTGAATGGATGTGGTGATTCTTGGACACAAGGAAAAGTGCAGTGATCTCGTTCCAACACACAGTCGGTACAGGATCACTCCTAAAGCACAGAGATACTGCCAGCTCATCAGTTCCACTGGAGCAAACAAAAGAAGTAGTCAGACAGACACTGATCCCAAAGTCGAGAGACACATTTTCAATCCAACAGTCTAACAACAGCAGGAGAGACAGAAGTTGTTTCTATTTCACTCCAATTCAGTACAGATTACAGGTTGATACATCAATCACAGTCCAAAAACAAGCCCACCATCAGTTCTAAATAACCTCTGTCACCATGGCCACATTTTAAATATTAAATCGGAAATAGAACAAACAAAAATTACCTGATTGAAAGGTACAGAATGAATGCAAGGAGGCTTCAAGGGGATTTGGACAGGTTAAATGAATGGGCAAGAACATGGCAGATGGAATATAATGTGAATAAATGTGAAGTTCTCCACTTTGGTAGAATTAACAGAAAGACAGAGTATTTCTTAAATGGTGAGAGGCTGGGAAGTGTCGATGTCCAAAGGCACCTGGGTGTCCTTGTTCATGAGACACTAAAAGCTAGTATGCAGGTGCAGCAAGCAATTAGGAAGGCAAATGGTATGTTGGCTTCATTGAAAGCGTATTTGAGTACATGAGTAAAGATGTATGAAGTCTAGATGAGACTGCACCTGGAGTATTCTGCACAATTTTGGTTTCCTTATCTAAGGAAGGATAGACTTGTCATAGAGGGAGTGGAACAGAGATTCACCGGTCTCATCCCCTAGGATGGTGGGATTGTCTTATTTTGAGAGACTGCAGAAACTGGGCCTAAATTCTCTAGAGTTTTGAAGAATGAGAGGTGATCTCATTGAAACAGACAAAGTTCTTCCAGGGTGTCACAGGGTAGATATGGATAGGATGATTGCTCTTTCTAGTGAGTCTCGAACAAGGGGACACAGTCTCAGAATAAGGGAAGGCCATTTGAGACTGAGATGAGCAGGAATTTCCTTACTCAGAGGGTGGGAACTCTGTGGAATTCTTTATCCCAGAGGGCTGTGGAAGATCAATCATTGAACATATTCAAGACAGAAATCGATAGATTTCTAAATACTAACAAGATCAAGGGATATGGAGATAGCAGGGAAAAATGGCGTAGAGGTAGATGATCAGTCACGATCTGTTTGAATGTTGGAGCAGGCTCGATGGGCTGAATGGCCTAATGCCACTATTTCCTATGATCCTATGAATCCCAATAATGTACATCAGACGTTAGATCAAGTCATGCATTACATACCAGTTCAAAAATGCCACAGAGATTAAGACTGAAAGATACAGTATCAATTCCATTACTACAAAATGAAGGACTTGGAGCTTGCAGACCGGCCCATGTATAAGATTGAAAGTTATATTTTCATTCGCAATCGTTTTCACAGAGCTAAATATTGAATACCAATCCACAACTTGTACAGGACTACCAAATAAAACCTACAACTGTAAAATACAGTTAATCCATATTTTAAATTAAACACAAGGCAAATAAATATTGATACATTAAGAGAGCGGGAAACAGTGAGAGCAGAGTGGAGCATAAAGAGCCCAGGAGAGGGAGCAAGAGTTCACTCGGAGAGCAGGGAACAGCGAGAGCAGGCGTCAAAAAAGGCAAAGGAATACACAATTAATGGGAGAACACTGAATGGTGTAGAGGAAGTGAGGGACGTTGGAGTGAATGTCCACAGATCCCTGAAGGTAACAGGACAGGTCAATAAGGTGGTTCAGCAGGTATATGGAATCATTTCCTTTATTAACAGAGGTATAGAGTATAAGGGTGAACTGGTATCCATGTCAATAAGTCACTGACAGCTAACATGCAGGTGCAGCAAGCAATTAGGAAGGCTAATAGTATGTTAGCCTTTATCGCAAGAGGATTTGAGTACAGGAGTAGTGAATTCTTGCTTCAATTGTATAGAACCCTGGTTCGACCGCACTTGGAGTACTGTGTGCAGTTTCGGTCCCCTTACCTTCGGGAGGATATTATTGCCATAGATGGAGTGCAAAGAAGGTTCATCAGACTTGTTCCTGGGATGGTGGGACTGTCCTATGAAGAGAGATTGGGGAAACTGGGGCTGTATTCTCCAGAGTTTTGAACAATGAGAGGTGATCTCATTGAAACCTACAAAATATTTAAAGGACAGTCAGGGTAGATGCAGCTAACATGTTTCCCCTGGTTGGGGAGTCGGGAACCAGGGGACGCAATTTCAAAATAAGGGGCAAGCCACTTAGGACAGAGATGAGGAGAAATTTCTTTACTCGGATTGTTGTGAATATTTGGAATTCTGTAACCCAGAGGGCTGTGGAAGCTCAGTCGTTGAGTATGTTTAAAGCAGAGATTGATAGATTTCTAAATACAAATGACATAAGGGAATATGAGGAAAGTGTGGGGAAAAGGGCATTGAAGTGGATGATCAGCCATGATCATATTGAATGGTGGGGTAGGCTCGATGGGCTGAATGGCCGACTCCTGCTCCTATATTCCTATGTTCCTAACTCCACATTATCGATGAGACACAGCCTCAGGCCGACTTGTCGGGTGTTGCAAACAGGTAACACTGCTTCTGATCTTCACCAGAACAGAGAGTGAGATGTAAAATTGATCATCAAACAGACTGTGAGAGAATACAACAGAATAAAACACATGGAGAGACACTGTGGAATAACAAATAGATTTGATTGGAATGTTGAATTTTGATTGGAATGGATAAAACAGCAGAAACAGCAGATTAAATTGGGACAGAAAAGAGAAACTAATGGGAAGAAGGAAGAAAAGAAAGGATGGATCTGTTCACTTTTTTCAGTTTTTTCACTGGTCCATCAAAGTTGGATTAAAAAAAGATGCAAAAAACAGAGATTTTCACCAAAAAGGGAGATTTAATGCTGCCGAAACCTTGGATCGAAGGATGCCCCAACAGATCACCTGTTTAACTGTCTCCTCACTGGGGGATTTCAATCAATGAGCAATAATATTCTCTACTTTTCTTTTGTTAAATGAAACCACTACTGTCACTTGGAGTTAATATCCCTGTGTTCCAACTCCTGAATAATAAAATTGTGAGTTTCGTGATATTTTCTGGACACATTTCCTGCTGAAAGAACTAAGAACTATTTTCTAATTTACACAATACCATATACACACTCATCAAGCCTCCGAAACTAGCATCCTTGGTGCTGCTCTCTCCTCCCAAACCTCATCTCATGTGACTGTTACATCATCACTCTGATTGTGGGAGGGGTTAATCCCGTGTCTTCAGCATTAACCCTTTACATCCTCACACTGCACTGTCTGTCCAAAAAAATCGGTGGAGGGAACTTGAATTATCAAAACAGCAACAGCTGCCAGTTGAAAATCAACTCAACCCATCAGAGAGAGACTGTCAGAGAACTTCCTGCATCCAGTCCTGACCCTGTCACATTAAGCAGCTGCTCACCCAGACCCCACTCTCATCAACACTGAACATTTTTACTGAGACCCTTCAAATACTGTTTATAAAAGGCCGCAAAGATCAAAGTTCACACAGTTGTATTAAATACAACAAAGTTTAATATCTTCTCACCGTTTCACGGTCACCACATGAGACAGAGGTTTTCTTATTTGGTTCCTTTGATTTTTCTTGTTCCTGACTGATAAATATTCCAAACCTCAGATTAAACACTCCAACTTGCGTCATGTCCCAGTCTCGGTTAAAAGCAACACATAATGACACAAACACTCTCCTTCAGTGGGAGTGATATCAATCTGTTTTCCAGGTTGAATGTGACTGTGAACAAATTTATGTCAAAGAAATTACCTTTGATGTATTAGCACTGAAATTCTGTACAAGGAGGAACAACCATTCCAAACTCATGTCCTTCACAAAGGCTGCTTTTGTATGTGATTGAAATTCATCAAGTATTTTGAATTGGAGTTCACAAGACACAGATGTCAGTGTTGATAATGGAACTTCTCAGGCATGTTGCGACTGCGAAATAAGGCTCTGCTGGGAGTTGAACCCAGGATTTCTTGTTTACTAGCCAGGTGTTTTAGCCAACTAAGCTACAGAGCCAGACCACGAACATATGTGCAATTGAAGTCAGAGGAAGGCCTTGTAGATAGTGAGCAGGCTTTGGCGAGTCAAGAGCTGAGTTCGTCACGGCAGAGTTCCCAGCCTCTGACTCGCTCTTGTTGTTGCAGCTGTAGTTGTAATTGTAATAGGCAACCGTCCATCTCGGAAGACGATGGGCTACACCCGGGGTGTACGTCACTTCTGTGTGAAACATCGTTTGTTGTGGCTGTAGAGGATGACTCGTGAGTGACGATCCCTTCCGCAGCTGGTACAGATGAATATCATTGGCCCGTGGTCGACTGATAATGTTTCCTTCCTCTGGGCTCTCTTTCCCACCATCTGGTCATTTCTTTTGTCCTCTGCTTTTCCCATGGTCTTCCTGAATGCCTTTCTCCAGGAATTCCAGTCAGCAGGAAGGACTTCCCATGCATCGACTCCAATCCCAGTCAGCTTGAGATCTCTCTTGCAGATGTCCATGTATCACAGACGTGGGTAACCTGTTGGTCTCGTGCTGATAGCAAGCTCACCAAAGAGCATGTCTTTGGCAAAGCGAAAATCATCCATTCAGCACACATGACCCAGTCAACAGAGTCACCGATGACACAAGAGGACAAACATGCTGCAGATCCCTGCACGCTGGTGTACTTCCGCATTCGGCACTCTGTCCTGCCAGGAGATGCCCAATATCCATCTGAGGCAACGGAGGTGGAAGCTGTTCAGCTGCTTTTCTTGGCTTGCATAAGTTGTTGATGCTTCTCTACTATAAAGGAGGGTGCTGAGAACACAAGCCTGTTACACGCGGAGTTTTGTATTATCGATCAGTTTGCTGTCGGTTCACACTCGTCTTCTCAACTTTGACATGACAGCTGCAGCATTGGCAATCCTGGTGCTGATTTCAGTATCAAGGGACAGATTGCTGGTGATTGTTGATCCAAGGTATGTGAAGCTGTTGACAACCTCCAAAGTGAGCCTATCGATGTTGATGGAAGGTGGAGTCTCTACGTCCTGGCCCATAACTTTGATCTTCCTGATGCTGATCGTCAGTCCAAACTCCTTGCAGGCCAGGGAGAACCGATATACAAGCTGCTGTTAATGAACTTCATTATGGGATGTCAGCACAGCATCATCAGCAAACAGCAACTCACAGACCAAGAACTGACTCATTTTGGTCTTGGTGCGCAGTCTTGCCAAGATGAACAGCTTGTCATCAGCTCTGGTATGCAGGTGGACACCCCCATCTGAGTCACAGAAAGTTTAAAATAGCAGCATGGAGAAGGATATGCCAATTGTAAAGGATGTGAGCTGTGAGGAGGTTACAAGGAGGCTTCCAGGGGACTTGGACAGAATAAGTGAATGAAATGACAGATGGAATGTAATGTGAATAAGTGTGAAGTTATCCACTCTGGTAGAATAAACAGAAAGACAGAATATTTCTTAAATGGTGAGAGGTTGGGAAGTGTTGATGTCCAAAGGGACCTGGGTGTCCTTGTTCATGAGACACTAAAAGCTCGCATGCAGGTGCAGCAATCAATGAGGAAGGCAAATGGTATGTTGGCCTCAACACGAGGGGTCATGAGTACAGGACTAAAGATGTCTTGCTGCAATTGTATAGAGCTTGGTGAGATCGTGCTGGAGTATTGTGTACAGTTTTGGTTTCGTTATCTAAGGAAGGATATACTTTCCACAGAGGGAGTGCAACGGAGGGTCACCAGACTAATCCCTGGGATGGTGGGATTGTCTTATGAGGAAACTGGGCTGGTATTCCTTAAAGTTTCATTTAAAAGGCCATTTAAAACTGAGATAGGGTGGAATTTCTTCACTCAGAGGGTGGTGAATCTTTGGAATTCTCTGCCTCAGGGGTTTGTGAAAGTTCAATCATTGGGCATGTTCAGGACAGAAATTGATTGAAATCTTGATACTCATGACATCAAGGGATATTGGGAGAGCGCGGGAAAGTGGTGTTGAGGTAGATGATCAGCAAGGATGTAATTGAATGACAGAGCAGGCTCGACAGGTTAAACTGCCACCTCCTACGTTCCGAAGAGAGTTGGCACCAGGACACAGCCGTGTTTTACCCTACTGCTGATCGTGAAACTGTCTGATGTTGCTCCATTGTAACTGACGGAACTGTGCATGTTCTCGTGGAAAGAAGAGATGACGCCCAAGAGTTCAGGAGGGCAGCCTAGTTTCCACAGCAGTTTGAAGAGTCTGTCTCTGCTAACAACATCGAAGGCCTTGGTGATGTCTATAAAGACAATGTAGAGTGGTCTGTACTGTTCACAGTACTTCTCCTGTAACTGCCGAAGTGAGAAAATCATGTCGACTGTCGATCTACCAGCTCTGAAGCTGCACTGAGACTCAGGATAGATGTGTGATGCCGGGGTCTGCAATCTGGTCAGAGCAGTGCGAGCAAAGACCTTCCCCACAATACTTAGCAAGGAGATGCCTCGCTAATTGCTGCAGTCACTGCGATTCCCCCTTATTGTTGTACAAGGTGACAATGTTTGCATCACACATGTTGAGAGGCGCAGATCTCCCCTTCCAACAGAGACACAGATGTTCATGGAGATGCTGCAACAGAGCTGCTTTTCCACTTTTGATGATTCCAGGTGGAATACCATCATTTCCCAGGGCTTTACCACTGGCAAGACGGTCAATGGCGTTGTTGAGCTCCACTATGGTGGTGTCGCTGTTCAGCTCCTGCATGACAGGGAAGTCTGGAATGGTGCTGAGTGCTACTTCAAATGACAATGTTCTCCGTTATGTAGAGTTCAAGGTAATGGTCCACTCACCTTTCCATCTGCTTGTTAGGTTCAGTGATGATTGTCCCTGTCTTTGTCTTCAAAGGTGCTGATTTAGTTACTGCTGGGCCCGTTGCTTTCATAATTTTTTTTTATTCATTCATGTGATGTGGTCATCACTGGCTAAGCCAGCATTTATTGCCCATCCCTCATTTCCCATGAGAAGGTGGTGGTGAGCTGCCTTCTTGAACCGCTGCAGTCTGTGTGAGGTAGGTACACCCACAGTGCTGTGAGGAAGGGAGTTCCAGGATTTTGACCCAGCGACAGTGAAGGAAAGGCGATATAGTTCCAAGTCACGATAGTGTGTGGCTTGGAGGGCAACCTGCAGGTGGTGGTGTTTCCATGAATTGGCTGCCCTTGTCCTTCTAGTTGGTAGAGGTTGCGGGTTTGGAAGGTGCTGTCTAAGGAACCTTGGTGTGTTGAATTCCTTCATATGTCCCTCCAGCATCCCCCAGATTCAGCGGCAGATTGTATGCTGTTGCAGAGTTTTAACCAGTATTGATTGGTGCAGTGCCGAGCCGTCTGCAGAGACTTGTTTCTGGCAGCTCTGAGAGCATCTAGAGTTTGTTTGCTGGGGACTTGTTTGTTGTTCATGAGGGCTCTCCTCTTAGTTGCAGTAACTGACTCCATTTCAGTCCAATAAGCCTCAAACCAGTCAGCATTCCTCCCATCTCTTTTCCCATACACAGCGAATGCAGAGTTATTGATGTTGGTGTGCAGATGATTCCACTTTGATAACACACTGAGGCCTTGGGCGTTTTCTGAAAGAGCCTGATCGAGGATGTTGAGGAACTCCTGGGTGCTTTCTGGTTCAGTGGTTCGGCAACTGTTGATCCGAGAACGACCTTTCTTCTTGGATGGGTGAAGCTTCCTTGGCTGAAGCCTGACCTTGCTACACACCAGGGAGTGATCAGTGTCACAGTCAGCGCTGTGATAGCTGCGTGTGATGAGGATACTGCTGAGGGTGGTACGTCTGGTGATGATAAGGTCTAGCTGGTGCCAGTGGCATGATCTCGGACGTCTCCAGGACCTTGTGGCACAGCTTGACCTGGAAGTAGCTGTTCATCACACAGAGGCCATGATGACAGCATAGCTCCAGAAACCTCTGTCCATTTTTGTTCATCTTGCTAATCCCCTGGTGCCCTATGCTCATTGGCCAAGCTGTAGTCAGTACCCAAGCTTGCGTTGAAATCCCCTCGAAGATACAGTCCCTCGGTGCTGGGAATTCTACTGATGGCAGTGTCAAGTGTCTCAAAGAATTGATCCTTGACATCTGGGGTGGAGGTGAGTGTCGGGACAAAGATGCACATGAGATTAACTGGGCACGCGCTTGTTGACAAGTGAAGGGTATGAAGTCTCTCTGAGTCAACTGTGGGGGGTTCACTCATGTCAAGTAGCGTTTTTTGTACTGTGATACCCACTCCATGCTCACGAGTTTCCCCTGTCAGAAGAAGGTGCAGTGTTTCTCTTTGAGGGATCCACTTTGAATGAGTCTAGTTTCTTGCAGCACAGCAATGTCCACATTGAGCCTTGTGAGTTCCTTGTCAATCACAGCTGTCTTGTGTGTGCTATCAACCTGCAGAAGGTTGTCAGTAAGGCCAGGACACATGGTCCTTACATTCCAGCTTGTGATGCGAAGCACTGGTGTCTTCTTTGTTGATAATGTCTTGCCTGGTGCATGGATTACCAATCCGCCAGTTGAGAGATATCTCTCTAAGCTGCAAGCACCCATTGAAGCAAGTAGGTCGTGGCAGTACAGCACCTAACTGACTGGGGGCTGCACAGCTTGGAGTAGGTGGTAGTTATCCAATGAGACGCGATGATCTCTCCCACTGTCAAAAGTAACCCCTGGTGCTCATACTCTACACCAATTGAGTGAGAGCTTATAATCGGTAACTGTTTCTTCCCATGTTTTGCTAATGTTTAACCACGAAGCTGGAGTATCCTCTCCAGGGCACAGGCCTGGGCAAATAGTATGGAGACACTGAGCATCAGGACCCCCTCTCAGCATTGCTAGTATTGTCCAAAGGAAAGGAAAAAAACAGTACTGTTTGGTACCAGCTCTGCTGTAGGAGTTGCTGGAAAACTACCTGAAAAGTAACAGGCAACCGCCTACGGGACTCCACTCCGGATTTACTGTCCAGGTTTACTCCCGAAGCCTTCTACTCTCTCAAGACACCCACAGGGAAGTGAGACTTTTTGCCCATAGATGGGGCTCTGTTTCTTGGCATCAGGATGGAACCACACGCCAGTGGGCCTGTATGACATGCACAAGGATATCACACATTGCCCCATCCCTGTGACAGCTCAGAGAGATACCCTGATGATAATGCACCCCACAGGAACATCACAAACAGCCCCCTCCCTCGGACAGCTCAGGGTCAGACACTGCACACACTGCAACAACAGTGACATTACTGTATTAGTCCCTCCATTCTGAAAAACAAGCATTCACCCGACTTTATGCTTTCTGTCTCTCAGCCAATTTTGTATCCACGCTGCCACTGCCTCTTTAATCCCATCTGCTCAAATTTTGTTAACAAGTCTATTTTATGGTAATTTTTCAAACACAATTTTGAAGTGCAGACACACACCATCAACCTCACCACCCTGGTCAACTCTCTGTGAAACTTCATCAAAGAAATTAATTCATTAATTAATTCATACACAATCTTCTGTTAACCAATCTGTACTGGCTGTCATTTATTAGCCCATGTTCTACCAAATGCCAGTTAATTTTCTCCTGGATAATTGTCTCCAAAAGTTTCCGCACCACCGACATTAGACTAACTGGTCTGTAGTTCCTGGGTTTATCTCTCTTTTTAAACAGGGCTGTAAAATTAGCAATCTTTGCAGACGTATCTTTCAGTTCTGGAAAGTCTATTGTGGACAATCTCTTTGGGCATGACTTTAATCAATTAAAGCAACAGGATACTTGATTAATAAGTCCAGAACTTTTATTGAGAGTATAATAGTACTTAATAATTGGAAGTAAAATTATCTTGAACAAACTTGGGGAATATAACTTTACAGCTCTAGCAGGTGTGTGGACTGGTCGAGCTTGGTCTCAGAGTGTCACGCCCCTATTTGTCCAGCCTAGATCCCTCATCAGGTGGAGAACTTGGTCGATGATCTGAGCCTTTACCCCTGAGATCTTCGAGTGTTCCTGCACACTGAAACCTTACAAGATCCCTACTTTTAACCCCTGGATGGCCATCACACTACCTTGTAAAATAATAAATGGTCTGAGCTGTTGCTAGGTACATTTAATTAATGATGTCTTCCACTAACAGCCAACTGTGCTCAGAATCTCAGACATGAGTACAATGGAGTGGTTTCACACTGTCTCGCAATCTGATCTGAAACAAGTTTCCTATTCATTAAATCGAGACTCTTGAAAATGCTGGAAATACTCAGCAGGTCTGACAGCATCTGTGGAGAGAGAAACAGAGTTAACGTTTCAGATCTGTGATCTTTCATCAGAACTGGGCTGAAATTGTCTGAGGGACTGAGATTGTGGAATCAATTTTAGGGTCAAAAACATTGTACTCTGTAAGGATGGGATGATGGTGATTATTAAGTATAGTGCAAGAATATAGATGCTTTTACATTATTTGAATCAACATTGATTTAAACTTTGTGCTCACGAAACCTATCTTTTGATCAAAATGACACTGATAACAATGGAAAAAGCAACACATGCATTTCACGACCACAGGACTTTGTAAAGCCTTTTACAGCCAATGAAGGACTTTCCAAGTGTAGTCACTGTACAGTACAATACAATACCCTACAATAAGGATATTTCACATTCGAGTCACGCAAGTCCCAGGCAATGACCTTCTGAAACAAGAGAGAATCTAACCCTCTCCCCTTGACATTCACCAGCATTACGATTGCTGAATCCCCGACTATCAACATCCTGGGGGCTTACCACTGACCAGAAACTGAACTGCAGTAGCCAAATAAATATCATGGCTACAAGAGCAGGTCAGACACTAGGAA
This sequence comes from Heterodontus francisci, assembly GCF_036365525.1. NCBI lineage: Eukaryota > Metazoa > Chordata > Chondrichthyes > Heterodontiformes > Heterodontidae > Heterodontus > Heterodontus francisci. The sequence goes on along the minus strand of NW_027140128.1, from coordinate 1,970,716 downwards.
TCCTGCGGCGAGTAACTCACCTCCTGACTCCCCAAAGCCTGTCCCCTATCTACAAGGCACAAGTCAGGAGTGTGATGCAATACTCTCCATTGCCTGGATAGGTGCATCTCCAACAACACTCAAGAAGATCAACGTCATCCAGGACAAAGCAGCCCACTTGATTGGCGCCTAATTCACTACATTCACTCTCTCCATCACCAACACACAGCGTGTACCATCCACAAGATGCACTGCAGCAACGCAGCAAGCCTCCTTACACAGCACCTTCCAAACTCGTGACTTCTATCACCTCGAAGGACAAGGGCAGCAGATGCATGGGAACACCACCACCTGCAAGTTCCCCTCTGAGCCACACACCATCCTGGAATTGGAACTATAATCACCGTTCCTTCACTGTGGCTGGGTCAAAATCCTGGAACTCCCTTCCTAACAGCACCACATGGACTGCAGTGCTTCAGGAAGGCAGCTCACCACCACCTTCTCGAGGGAATTAGGGATGGGAAATAAATGCAATAAATAAAAATAAAATCAATAAAAAATGACAATATCCTGTAATCCCCAAAAGTAGAAAATATATATGAAAATGAAAACATACTAAAACACAGTCAGCATGGATTTCACAAAGAAAGTCTTGATTAACCTTAACTTTGAAGAATCAACAGCAAGAGTAATACAGCAGATGTAGAAGAGTTTAAGTTAATAAAGCCTCATCCTTTTAAGTGCTTGAACCAACAAATTGTGAGTTAACAAACAAGCACACTAACTGACAGAGCTGGGTGTTGTGCTTTCTAGATTACCCTAAAGGAGGGTGTCAATGAGTTAAATCTTCAGGTTGCTGCAACCAGTTGGTCACACTCACCTCGAAATCACAAGCTTCTGGGTTCAGATTTCACAGCTGACATTCCAATACAGCACTGAGGGTGTTGCAGGTGCTGCCTTTCAGATGTGATGTTAAACCAAGACTTGGTCTGCATGTTTGGGTGAATGTAAAAGATCCCAAGCTGCAATTTCAAACAAGTGAAGAGCAATTCTCCCTGGTGTTGTGATCAATATTTGCCCCTCAATCAGATCAGTTGGTCATTATCACATTGCTGTTTGTGGGTATTAGCTGCTGCATTTCTGACAGAACAACAGTGATTACACTTCAAAAGTATTTCATTGTTTACAAAGTGCTTTGATATATCCAGTGGTCTTGAAAGGTGCTATATAAATGCAAGTCTTTTCTTTCTTTATCACAGCACATTACTGTGTAAAAAATCGTTCTTCATGTCATCTCTGGTTCTTCTGCCAATCACCTGATATCTGTGTCCTCTGCTTACTGACCCTTTTACCACTGGAAACAGTTTCTCCTTATTTAAACTATTGAAAACCTCCATGATTTTGAACAAATGTGTCAACTCTTTTCTGAATTTTCTCTGCTGCAAGGAGAACAACCCCAGCTTCTCCAATCTCTCCACATAACTGAAATCCCTCACCCTGCTACCATTGTGGTAAATCTCTTTTTTATTCTTTCCTGGGTTGTGGGCACTGCTGACACAATGTGATTCCTGTCAACGGAGCGGCCTGCTGACATCATCGGACTGTGCCAAGCTGCGCATAGGCACAGCTACATCTTGCCAGGATTAAGTGGCACATGCACAGGATGATGTCATGGCTCAGCAACAAACATCATCGCATATCCGCCCATGGTCCATCTTCGCACATTCACGCTACAGCGTCATCGGGTATCCAGCCTCTCACTCAGCTGGAGGAAGCGGCTGAATGGGGGACTTTGTGGTTGGAGCTCTCCCCCCTCGGCCTTGAGGCTTCTTCTCCTCAGCTGCTCGCTCTCCACCTCGCTGCTCCCCTGGCCGATTGTTCCCTGTGCGCAGCACCCAGCTCTCCTGCCACTCGCTCCCAGCCCCCCAACCCCCACTCCAGCCATTATCTCTAGTCCGTGCCACTTTCCTCCTTTTGGTCACTCGTTCTTCACTCCTACGTCACGCTTTATGAGAGGCAGAGATAGTGCAGAGAGCCAGAGTCTGTTTCCCATGGTAGGGGTGACTAAAACTAGAGGGCATAGATTTAAGCTAAGAGGGAGGAGGTTTAAAGGGGGTCAAAGGGGTAAATTTTTCACAGAAAGAATAGTGGGTATCTGGAATGAGCTGCCTGGTGGAGGCAGGAACAGTAGTCACATTTAAGAGGCATCTGGACAGGTACTTGAATGAGCAAGGCATGGAGGGATATGGAATTAATGCAGGCAAGTCGGATTACTATAGATAGGCATTATGGTCGGCATGGACGCGGTGGGCCGAAGGGCCTGATTCTGTGCTGTACGACTCTATGACTCTCTGTGACTCCTGTTAATTGTTTAATTATCCATCACCATTCAGGACTGGATGTGGCAGGACTGCAGAGCTTTGATCTGATCTGTTGATTGTGAGATTGCTTAGCTCTGTCTATTGCATGCTGCTTCCGCTATATGACATGCAAGTAATCCTCTGTTGTAGCTTCACCAGATTGACACCTCATTTTTAGCTCTGCTGGGGGCTGTTCCTGACATGCCCTCCTGCACACTTCATTGAACCACTATTGCTCCCTTGGCTTGATGGTAATGGTAGAGTGAGGGATATGCCAGGCCATGAGGTAACATATTGTGTTTAAATACAATTCTGCTGCTGCTGATGGCCCACAGTGCCTCATGGATGCCCAGTTTTGAGCTGCCAGATCTGTTCATTTCTTCCCTCAGATATAATTGAAAAAAGAAATTCTGAAGAAATGCATGAACTAAATAAAAAGGAGAGAGAAATCAATACTGACAAAATAGATGGCAGCATTTGGAAGGTAAAAAGATTTCAGTTTTATTATTGATGAGTGAGAGGAATTTCTCACACTTTGGGTCTTCTGTAAGTGGATTTACTGTATCAGAGCAGAAGTACTGTCTCAGGCCTTGTTAGCTCAGTTGGTAGAGTATGAGACTTTTAATCTCAGGGTCTTGGATTTGAGACCCTTGTTGTGTGGTTGTTCTTCCCTTTTTCAGTCTTCATCGGCAGAGAGTTCAAGGAGTGTTTGAAATTAAATTCAACAACATCACCAGATTTCGACCCCCATCCCTTGCCCCCCTCCCAGTGTAGTTGACAGGACCATCAACCTCTGCCTTCCCCCTTCCCCTCCCTCCCAGAACTGCGACAGGGATCACCTTGTCCCCACTTTCCAGCCCACCTGCCTCCATATCCAAAGGATCATCTTCCAACATTTCCACCACCTCCAGCGTGATGCCACCACCTACCTCATCTTCCCCTCCCCTGTCAGCATTCCGAAGGGATCGTTCCCTCCACGACACCTTGGTCCACTCCTCCATTATCCCTGACACCTCGTCCCCTTCCCAAGGCACATTCTCATGCAATCGCAGGAGATATAATACTTACCCTTTTCCCTCCTCTCTGCTCATTATTTAAAGCCCAAACACTCCTTTCAGGTGAAGCAGCGATTTACTTGTACTTCTTTCAATTGAGTGTACTGTATTCGCTGCTCACATTGTAGTCTCCTGCAAATTGGGGAGACCAAACCCAGATTATGTCGAACACCTCTGCTCAGTCCGAACGCATGACTCCGAGCTTCTGGTTCCTTGCCGGTTCAACACTCCCCCCTGCTCTCATGTCAACATTTCGGTCCTGGGCCTGTTCCAGTGTTCCAGTGAACATCTCCATGGAAAGATCAATCTTACACGCTAGCTCAAATGTTGGATTTTGTATGTTTAGTATCTTTTCTCATCCAAAGATGACACTATCAATCATTCACCACTCTGTCTTCTCCCGAACTTCGAGTTCAAATTTGTTTGTGAAGTTGAGTGACACGTTAAGACAGCACAGGCTTTGTCTTTGTGAAGGAAGTGATTTTGGAATGGCTGTTTGAAACTGCCCCTCCTTGCACAGAAATTCAGTGCAAATACTCAAATCACCCACAATTTCTTCGTGAGAAATTTGTTCACAATTGCATTCGACATGGAAACCGCCTCAACATTAATCTCACTGAAGGAAAGTGTGACTGTGTTGTTTGTTTCAGAATGTTGGTGCCGTTATGTGTCGCTCTTAACCAAGACTGGGACACAACGCAAGGTTGATCCAAGGTTGGCATATATTATCATTCAGGAGCAAGAAAAATCAAAAGGAACCTAACAAGAATACCCGGTCTCCAGATGTGAGAATCTGTCGATCCGCTTTGGGAAAGTGAATCAGAGCAGAATGAAGGGTGAACTGTCCGACTGCCCAGAAGAGATGAAGACACAGCTCAGTCAGCACGTTCCCCTGGTTTATGATGCTGGAACATTCCTCACACAGAAATTATTCAACCCGATGACAAACGTGCTTACAGCCGATAATTTATTAAGATAATTGTTTTTTGAGCTACAGCACAAACAGCTACTCGACAATGTGGAAAATTGCCCAGGTGTGTCCTGTCCATTAAAAAAAAGCAGGACAAATCCAATCTGACCAATTACCGCCCCATCAGTCTACTATCAATCATCAGCAAAGTGATGGAAGATGTCATTAACAGTGATATCAATCACCACGCATTTAGCAAGAATCTGCTCATCGATGCTCAGTTTAGATTCCGCCAGGGCCTCTCGGATCCAGGCAAACGTTTGGAAGCTGGAGTATAACATGTTTGAACATCGTGTCCCTCCAGACCTGGTCCATTTTGGAACCCTATATGAAGCGGAAAATGGCTCGGGTGATCGCCACAGCGCAGAAGTGGCGTTCGGGCCAGACCTGCACCACGTACAGCAACGTGCGCGCCTCGCACCTGATGACCAGGTTCTTACCCACAATGGAGAGAGATCGCTGCTCCCACGTGCTCAGCTTATGGTTTATCCTGGCTACTCGCTACTTCCAGGTTTTGGTGCACGCCCCGGCCCTTCCGAACCATTTCCCCAGCACCTTCAGGTAGTCTGACCTGATGGCGAAGGGGACAAAGGATCGGTCAGCCCAGTTCCCAAAGAACGTGGACTCGCACTTGCCGTGGTTAACTTTGGCTCCCGAGGTGAGTTCGAACTGGTCGCAGATGCTGATCAGTCTGCGAACGGACAGCGGATCTGAGCAAAAGACGGCGACGTCATCCAGGTACAGGGAAGTTTTAACCTGAGTGACTCCACTGCCTCGGATTGTAACCCCCCTCCTTATGCTTGCATCCTTCCTAATAGACTCAGCAAAGGGTTCAATACAGCAAACAAACAAGACAGAGGAGAGAGGACTGCCCTGTCTGTCTTTGCAAAGCAGGTGTAGAAAAAGATGCAGTGGTTTTTATCGCGGTTGATCCCAAGCAGCTGTGTAACGCAGGAGTCTGTGCTCTACAGGCTGTTCTCAGGGATGCACACCGAGATAAACATCAACTGCTGCTGCAGGACTATCAATTCGGTGAAAGACGCCCTTTGGTCTGCCCGAAACTTGCTGGTCTTCCAGCGCAAAGAGTTGTCCACGACCTAATGTTGCAGACTGGCACATTCCAAGGTCCAAGACTACGTGCTGAGGGACGCACCACAGCTTGGGGCAGCCGCTGCAAAGGTTCCCTGGGGAACCTCACTGTGTAAGGTACCCCCACCAAGGTGAAGTGAGGGACTGGATCCATGGAAATCCCCTCGGGCTGTATCCAGAAAATATTTCTCCGCCTCCAGGCTCACTTCTTTGACCAGGAGTCCTCCTCCCGACCAGCAGACCCATTCACCCGCCTCCAGCATTCTCCCTCTACCTGGACCCCTCCCCCTGGCCACTTACCCACTCTTGATCTCTTCATTGAAAACTGTCGGCTAGACATTTGTCATCTCAATTTCTTTGCCCCCCTCACTCACTCTAACCTGTCCCCCTCTGATCTTGAGGTACTCCATTCTCTCAGGTCTAACCCCGACATGGTCATCAAACCTGCAGACAAGGGTGGTGCTGTTGTTGTATGGCGTACCGACCTCTACCTTGCAGAGGCTCAGCGCCAACTCACAGACACTTCTTCCTACCTCCCTCTGGACCATGAACCCATCGCCGAAAATCAAGCCACCGTCCAAAGGACTGTCACTGACCTCATCTCCTCTGAAGATCTTCCCTCTACAGCTTCCAACCTCATAGTTCCGCAACCCCGGACAGCCCACTTCTACCTCCTTCCCACAATCCACAAACGGGTATGTCCCGGCAGACCCATTGTGTCAGCCTGTTCCTGCCCCACAGTACTTATTTCTTCCTATCTTGACTCTATCTTTTCTCCGCTGGTCCAGTCTCTTCCCACCTACAGCCGTGACTCTTCTGACGCCTTACGTCATTTTGACAATTTCCAGTTTCCTGGTCCCAACCGCCTCCTCTTTACTATGGACGTCCAATCACTCTGCACCTCCATCCCCCACCAGGATGGTTTGAGGGCTCTCCGCTTCTTCCTGGAACAGAGGCCCCACCAGTCCCCACCCACCACAACCCTCCTCCGCCTGGCTGAACTTGTTCTCACAGTGAACAACTTCTCCTCAACTCCACGCACTTCCTTCAAGTAAAAGGTGTCGCTATGGGTACCCGCATGGGTCCTAGTTATGCCTGTCTTTTTGTGGGATATGTCGAGCATTCTTTGTTCCAGCCCTACTCAGGCCCCCTCCCCCAACTCTTTTTCCGGTACATTGATGACTGTATCGGTGCCCTTTCCTGCTCCAGCCCCGAACTGGAAAACCTTATCAACTTTGCTTCCAATTTCCACTCTTCTCTCACCCATACGTGGTCCATCTCTGACACTTCCCTTCCCTTCCTCGACTTCTCTGTCTCCATCTCTGGGGATAGGTTGTCTACCAATATCCATTATAAGCCCACCGACTCCCACAGCGACCTCGACTACACTTCTTCACACCCTACCTCCTGTAAGGACTCCATTCCATTCTCCCAGTTTCTCCGTCTCCGACGCATCTGCTCTGATGATGCTACCTTCCATGACGGTGCTTCTGATATCACCTCCTTTTTCCTCAACCGAGGATGTCCCCCCACTGTGGTTGACAGGGCCCTCAACCGTGTCCGACCCATTCCCCGCACCTCTACCCTCACCCCTTCCCCTCCCTCCCAGAACCGTGACAGGGTTACCCTTGTCCTCACTTTTCATCCCACCAGCCTCCATATCCAAAGGATCATCCTCCGCCGTTTTCGCCACCTCCAGCGTGATGCCACTACCAGTCGCATCTTCCCCTCCCTTCCCCTGTCAGCATTCCGAAGGGATCGTTCCCTCCGCGACACCCTGGTCCACTCCTCCATTACCCCCACAACCTCGTCCCCGTCCCATGGCACCTTCCCCTGCAATCGCAGGAGGTGTAATACCTGCCCATTTACCTCCTCTCTCCTCACTATCCCAGGGCCCAAACACTCCTTTCAGGTGAAGCAGAGATTTACTTGTACTTCTTTTGATGTAGTATACTGTATTCGCTGCTCACAATGTGGCCTCCTCTGTATTGGGGAGACCAAGCGCAGACTGGGTGACCGTTTTGCGGAACACCTCCGCTCGGTCCGCCAGCAGGACCATTTCAACACTCCCCCCTGCTCTCATGCTCACATCTCTGTACTGGGATTGCTGCAGTGTTCCAGTGAACATCAACGCAAGATCGAGGAACAGCATCTCATCTACCGATTAGGCACACTACAGCCTGCCGGACTGAACATTGAGTTCAATAATTTCAGAGCATGGCAGCCCCCCATTATTCTTTTATTTTTAGTTGTTTTTTCTTTTTTCTTCTTTTTTGCTTTTTTACATTTTTTTTACAACCTTTTATATTGCATTTATTTCATTTCATCTTAGTTTATTCAGTTTGCTTACCCACTGTTTCTTTTCATTTTTGCACTTGCTGCTGTTCAATATTCAGTCCGTTAACACCTATTCCGTACTAATGCTTTGTCTTTCAACACACCATTAACATATTGTTTGCCTTTGCTCCATGACCTTTTGGTCAGCTATGTGGCCTTGTCCAACCTGCACCTTCTCGTCTGTTATCTCTTGCCCCACCCAAACCTCACTTGCTTATAACCCGCGACATTTTTAATATTTGTCAGTTCCAAAGAAGGGTCACTGACCCAAAACGTTAACTCTGCTTCTCTTTCCACAGATGCTGCCAGACCTGCTGAGTGGTTCCAGTATTTATTGTATTTATTCCAGAAAATATTTGGTTGCTGCAAAAAGTACATGGCAGGTAAAATGAAATGGAAGGGTTGTGAGGCAATTCATTCCTGTACTGAAGGAAACTGATCTCCTTTGCAATCTTTTTATTGTTGACTTGGTGCTGTTTTTGAACTGTTTTGTAATGTATCTTTTTATAGTTTTTTTAACGAATAAAATACATTTTGGAAATTAAAAAAAAGTTCAGAGAAGGTTCACTGGATTTATTCCTGTGATGAAGGAGTTGTCTTATGAGGAGGATTGAGCAGGTTGGACCTATACTGATTGGAGTTTAGAAACATGAGAGGTGACCGTATTGAGACGTATAAGATTCTGAAGGATCTTGACAGGGTAGATGCTGAGAGGATGTTTCCCCCTGTGGTGGAATCTGGAACTCGGGGACACAGTTTCAGAATTAGGGATTTTCCATTTAAGAAGGAAATGAGGAGGAATTTCTTCTCTCAGACAGTCGTTCATCTTTGGATTTTTATTTCCAAGGAAGTCAAGGGTTATGGGGGGCAGGCAAGAAAGTGGGGTTAATGCCATGATCAGATCAGCCATGATCCTATTGAATGGCGGAGAAGGCTCGAGGGGCCAAATGGCCTACTCCTGCTACTTTTTCTGTTCTTATGATCTCATTGCAGCTTGTTCCAAATAGAGACAAAAGAGTGGAATTCCAGAGGAGAGGTGAGAGTAATTACCCTTGAGTGAGTGTGGCATCAAGGATCCCTAGCAAAATTGAAATCAATGGGAATCAGGGGAAAACTGTCCACTTGTTGGAGTCATACCTAGCACAAAGCAAGATGATTATGGTTGGGGGAGGCCGATCATCTCAATCCAGGACATTGCCTCAGGAGTTTCTCAGGGTAGTGTCCTAGGCTCAACCATCCTCAGCTCTTTCATTAATGAGTTTCCCCTCAACTTAAGTCAGAAGTGGCAACGTTAGGTGATGATTCACAACTCCTCAGATACTGAAGCAGTCCATGTCCACAAGCAACGAGATCTGAACAACATTCAGGCTTGAGCTGATAAGTGACAAGCGACTTGGTTGTCACAAAAGTGACACGCAGTGAACATCTCCAATGAGAGAGAATCAAACCATCTACCTTTTAATACTCAGCAGCATTATCATCACTGAATCCCTCACCAACAACATCTTGGGAGTTACCATTGACCAGAAACTAAACTGGACCAGTCACATCTATGCTGCGGCTTTTAGCATAGGTCAGCAATTGGGAATTCTGCAGCAAGTATCTCACCTCCTGACATGCCAAAGCCTGCCCATCGTCTACAAGGCACAAGTCAGGAGTGTGATGGAATACTCTCCACCTTTCTGGATAGCTGCAGCTCCAAAAACACATACAAAGATCAATACCACCCAGGACAAAGCAGTCCACTTCATCGGTACCTCACCCACCACTTTAAACATTCACACCCTCCACCACCAGAGCACAGTGGCAGCAGTGTGTACCACCTACAAGATGCACTGCAGTAGGTCGCTAAGTAACGTTCAACAGCACCATCCAAACCCGTGATCACGACCACCTCGAAGGAGAAGGGCAGCAGATGCATGGGAACAACACCACCTGCAGGTTCACTTCCAAGTCACTCACCATCATGACTTGGAACTATATCACCATTTCTTCACTGTTGCTGGGTCAAAATCCTGGAACTCCCTCCGCAATAGCACTGTGGGTGTTCCTACACCTCATTGACTGCAGCAGTTCAAGAAGGCAGCTCCCCACCACATTCTCAAGGGCAATTAGGGATGGGCAATAAATGCCAGCCTTGCCAGCGATACTCACACCCAAGAATGAATAAAAAACAAATCATTCTCCACAGATTCCCCACAATTCAGGCTTGGAAATTTACTTCAGGAGCACAGAGCTTTATATAACTACAACATGAGTTCCAATCTTCAGATTCCATTAGCCTTTCACATTATTTTCTACCAGTCCACTCGCGTTTGGTTATTCAGCACTCGGGTCTCTGCTTGTCCAGTTTCTAACATCTCACCACTTATAAAAAACACAATGATCTAACTTTCGTAGGTCCTAGATGACCCCTCATTTTAAACTCCATCTGCCAAAGCATTGCTTACTCACTTAATCTATCAAGAAGATTTGAAAATAAATTTCTTGCCAAAGGATAATGTTCTGCTTCTGCTCCCTCGCCGTTTGCTTTTCCCGTTAGTCTTTCATTTGGTGTAAATCCAGAGAAAGTAAAGATGTAAGGAAGGAGGGAGGGAAAAATCTTCCTCCTTTTCGTGATCCCTATTTGATCTTCATTTCAGTCCAATTAGGGTGAAGAATTCCGATTGTCTGTCTCAATTTTAATAAAGTATAAACAATTCTGGAATCACCAGCGAGATATTGACAAGAACATGTTTCCAGGCCAACTTTCCACAAAAGCTCCCTCACAACAATGTACTAGACACTTCATAAACTAATGACAAAATTGGGATCCGAACCCACACATGCAAAGCAAAATGCATGAGCACGCCACCGTCTTAACTTCTCGACCACCGTGTGAGCTGTTTGGACAATACAGATGCTGGCTGTGCATCCAGATGTGCAATGATGGAAATGTAGCTTCTGCAAGTAAATGAAATTTCCATCACATCAGGTCATGGCCTGTTGGGAATGGAGCGGTGTGAAACATTTCCAGACCATGTCCAACACATTTCTACTCAGTGTGAAAACCCACCACGGAAAGACTGGAACACACAATCATATCATCACATCATGATTAACATCACTCAGACACCTGAACCATGAGGTCACTGATGAAGTCATGATGACCGAATTTCTCATGCAATGACAACTGAACTAACTGACTGGAAGAATTGCTTTAACTCCACGTGATCAGAGAGGCACAGCCTCAGACCGACTTGGCAGATGAGTATTGATTGAATAATTTCTGTGTGAGGAATGTTCCAGCATTATAAACCAATGGAAAAAGCTGACTGAGCTGTGTCTTCATCTCTTCTGGGCAGTCGGACAGTTCACCCTTCATTCTGCTCTGATTCACTTTCCCAAAGCGGATCGACAGATTCTCAAACAAAAACAAGAAATGCTGGAATCACTCAGCAGGTCTGGCAACATCTGTGGAAAGTGAAGCAGAGTTAACGTTTCGGGTCAGTGACCCTTCTTCGGAACTGACAAATGTTAGAAAAGTCACAGATTATAAGCAAGTGAGGTGGGGGTGGGGCAAGAGATAACAAAGGAGAAGGTGTAGATTGGACCAGGCCACATAGCTGACCAAAAGGTCATGGAGCAAAGGCAAACAATATGTTAATGGTGTGTTGAAAGACAAAGCATTAGTTCAGATTAGGTGTGAATACACTGAATACAAGTGCAAACCTGACAAAAAACCTGAAAAAAACAGTGGGTAAGCAAACTGAACAAACTAAGATGAAATGAAATAAATGCAAAAAAAGATAGTAAAAAAGAATGTTAAAAAAAGGAAGAAATAATAACTAAAAATGGAAGTAAAATGGGGGGCTGTCATGCTCTGAAATTATTGAACTCAATGTTCAGTCCGGCAGGCTGTAGTGTGCCTAATCGGTAGATGAGATGCTGTTCCTCAAGCTTGCGTTGATGTTCACTGGAACACTGCAGCAATCCCAGGACAGAGATGTGAGCATGAGAGCAGAGGGGATTGTTGAAATGGCAAGAAACCGGAAGCTCAAAGTCCTGCTTGCGGACTGAGTGGAGGTGTTCTGCAAAACGGTCACCCAGTCTGCGCTTGGTCTCCCCAATATAGAGGAGACCACACTGTGAGCAACGAATACGGTATACTACATCGAAAGAAGTACAAGTAAATCGCTGCTTCACCTGAAAGGAGTGTTTGGGGCCTGGGATAGTGAGGAGAGGGGAGGTAAATGGGCAGGTATTACACCTCCTGCGATTGCAGGGGAAGGTGCCATGGGACGGGGACGAGGTGGTGGGGGTAATGGAGGAGTGGACCAGGGTGTCGCGGAGGGAACGATCCCTTCGGAATGCTGACAGGGGAAGGGAGGGGAAGATGCGACTGGTAGTGGCATCACGCTGGAGGTGGCGAAAACGGCGGAGGATGATCCTTTGGATATGGAGGCTGGTGTGATGAAAAGTGAGGACAAGGGGAACCCTGTCATGGTTCTGGGAGGGAGGGGAAGCTGTGAGGGTAGAGGTGCGGGGAATGGGTCGGACATGGTTGAGGGCCCTGTCAACCACAGTGGGGGTAATCCTCGGTTGAGGAAACAGGAGGTCATATCAGAAGCGCCGTCATGGAAGGTAGCATCATCAGAGCAGATGCGTCGGAGACGGAGAAACTGGGAGAATGGAATGGAGTCCTTGCAGGAGGTAGAGTGTGAAGAAGTGTAGTCAAGGTAGCTGTGGGAGTCGGTGGGCTTATAATGGATATTGGTAGACAACCTATCCCCAGAGATGGAGACAGAGAAGTCGTGGAAGGGAAGGGAAGAGTCAGGTCTCAAATCTGGGGAGTAGGTTTTTTGATTTGGTTCCTTTTGATTTTTCTTGCTCCTGTCTGACAAATATATTCTGAACCTCGGATCAACCCTCCCCTTTGCGTCGTGTTATAGTCTTGGTTAAAAAAGACACAAAACGGCACAAACACTCTGAAACATGCAACACGGTCACACTTTCCTTCAGTGACATTAACGTTGAGCTGTTTTCCAGGTTAAATGCAACTGCAAACACATTGCTCTCAAAGAAATTGTAGGGGACTGAGTTGCCATTCAAATATTAGCACTGAACATTTGTGCAAGGAGGAACAGCCATTCCAAACTCACATCCTTCACAAAAGCAACCACTGAGCTGTTTTCTTGTGTGAATAAAATTCATAAGAAAAGTTAAAGTTCACAAGAAAACAGATGTAAACGATTGATAGCTAAACTTTTGAAGCAAGGATATGAATCCAAGATTTTCTGATTATTAGACAAACACTCGAGCCAACAAAGCTGCAGAGGCAGATCACAAATGCTGTGACAACTCAGGGCAGAGGAGGGCTCTCTTTATTCTCATCCCACTTCTCCACAGGTCACAACATCTATTTTAACTTTTCCCACTTCCTGAAACAGTCAATCATATACTCTATTTTTCCCAGAATAGAAGACACTGACCAGGTTTCTTTAATGAACACCAAAATGATTCATTTATTGTAGAACAAGTTTTAACTCTTCTTTCTTTTTCTTTTGGGCCTCCTTATCTCGAGAACAATGGATACGCGCCTGGAGGTGGTCAGTGGTTTGTGAAGCAGCGCCTGGAGTGGCTATAAAGGCCAATTCTGGAGTGACAGGCTCTTCCACAGGTGCTGCAGAGAAATTTGTTTGTCGGGGCTGTTGCACATCTGGCTCTCCCCTTGCGCCTCTATCTTTTTTCCTCCCAACTACTAAGTCTCTTCGACTCGCCACAGTTTAGACCTGTCTTTATGGCTGCCCGCCAGCTCTGGTTTCTTTAATGAGCAAGGTTTCTTTAATGAACAACAAAATGATTCATTTATTGTAGAACAAGTTTTAACTAGTCATGAAGTAAAGCATAAACACACAGGTGGAAATTTTATAAGTTCCCTTTTCACCTTTACTTTTAAAGTCTGTTTTAAAAATCTTCGAGCCACATGCACACGCACACATACACCGGTTAACTGAAAAGATAAAAGGGATTAAAAAAAATAAATAAATTTTGTTTTGTTGCAGAAAATCCAGATTGCGCCCAATCGTTGAACAAATTCTCCGGACACAGACCTTGAGAATCAAACACTTTATTGCATGATATCATGGGGGATAACACCTTACCTAAAGGCGGTCCAGTGCTACTCCCAAAAAGCTACTGATCGCCGTGGACTTATATAGTATAAAAGAGGCAGAGCTAACAGTTTCACAATTAGATAAGCACCCACAAGACTGCCTCCGTAACGGTCCACCATGCAGGGTCCGAGGTCAGCAAAACATCAGTTTCAACAATAACAAGCCATTTCCTTAATTCAATGCCCACTCCAGACACCACATCTGGCCGTAACGTCTGATTGTGGTTAGCTGCTCTGTCTACATTTTATGACCGTTGGTTGTGGTTAGATTAGCTGCAAGCTGTCTCCTGCTTTTCTGCTTCTACAAAGTTAAGTAATAATTAGCAAAGCTAAGAACATTTCTCCAACAATCCCTCCTTTTATCATACCATGATAATGCAGCATCATCATGAGTCGAGGGAGAGGCAGGGGCTTAAAGTAATCATTGAAGCAGAATATCTTTGTCTGCCATTGCGCTGTACCAGCCGCAAGGCCAAGCTAGCAATACATGATTGATTAATCTCAGCTTAAATGTCCCCATAATATTCTGTTCTTAAAATTCTAAAATTCCGTTCTCACAGTCCCCTCTTGACTCTTCTACAACCCTTTTAAGAATCCTTCCCTTGATCCCATCTAGGTGCCTTGAATGGTCTCTATTTGTCTAGAAGCAGCCTTCAACACCCGGAGGGGTCGCACTCCATACGTTGCCTGCTTATATCACAAGGGGGCAGCGGGAACTCTGTAAAGGCATAAGTTTTGCAGGGGCTTCAAATACTTGCTTACAAAATAAAAGGGTGGTACACTTGTACAATTACAAATTCATTTAAACATCACTGTTACATTATCGATTGTATAAACATAATACAATTTCATAAAGTACATTGATCATTCATTTGCTCACTTTAAGTATATATGAAAAGGTTAAACAATTACCCTTTTACGGCATAACTAATTGTCCCTCCTTTGACAGAGAAAGTTCGAACACTAATTGCTTTTCGGGTAGCTGTCCAACCTGTGTTTATATATTCTCTTGCATCGCCTAATTAATTTCTGAAGTTGCCAAATTAAGTATGTCACATCTAACACCATGATACCCAAAACCACTATCAGGACATGGGAGATGATTCTAAACCAGGGGTGTATCTGCACGTCTGACCCCAGTTCCAGAAGTCCTCCTGCAAGGTAGAATCATTTATCTTGTCAATCTCATCTTGTAGCATCTTCGACTGTTGTTCCAGCTTGCAATGGCTTCTAGCTGCTGTCCATCTTTACCCAAGTGTGTGGGCAATGGTTGAATCGTATATTCATCGTCCCGGAGGTAATATGTCAAATCCTCCTTAATACTTTCTGTCACAGATATCGTTTCTGTCTTTTGTTTATGTATCTCTACCAACTCCATTTTCCCTACTCGGGTTGGTATTTGTGGGTTGAACCAAAATGTACTGTTGCTCACCGGACAAGTCCGTTTCTGTCCATACTGGTACTCCTTCACTGTGGTGGTTAAGCAATATCTCCCCTTTCCCATATAGTCCTGACAATGCTTTCCCAGCCTCCCTGATGCAATTTACAGTGGCATTAAATCCACATTTTGATTCTGCCAATTTATCTATAGGATCAGGACATATGATCACCTGGTTTTCCAGACTACACTCAGACAATGGACAATGTTGTTCCAATTACCTCTTTTCCAATTTCCACAACACAGGGTAAAATATCATTGTATTTTATGTAATCTTTTCCCCTTATCATTTTCTCATTACCAAATTCCTGTCTCAACAATTGTCACAGTAATATCTTGTACAACTCTCGGGTCTTCTCAGGGCACCAGTCAGGTAGCTGGATGTCTGAGAAAATTAATATTACCGTTACCAACTCAAGCTTTACAATATCATATACAATTTTATTCGTTTTTTATTATCGCAAGTCCATTTTCTGGTCCTGTAGTCAATGCAAGGCAAGGGAGACCAGTCACTTGTGGCTGTTGGGTCGTAACCTTACTCGTCGGTAATTCGGATGTGGGGTTAACCGTGGGGTTGGTGCTTCTTGTCTGTTTAATCTCACGACCTGAAATAGGAACTGTCCTTTTTTTATCTTAGAGCTTTAATATCTTGCGCTAGGGGGAGTTCGAGGATTGGCTGCACTCACTTTTGCTCTGTCTCATGCTTTTCCTGTGTTATTACTATTCCCAAATAAGAAACCTTTTCCTTCATTATCGGTGCCATTTTCAGCCTAACTTTCACTCTGACCTTCTTAAGGAAGGTGGAATATTGATGGATTATTATAAAATCCCTGGGAGAGACACGTCCAGATGTATTGTTGTCCCTTGAACATAAACGCAAATTTATATTCACACTCTTGTGCCAACTGTATGGACCATAACCCATTGCTAATGTTCAACCACTGATTTTGTTATTTTCTAAAACTTTGATTGTCCTCTTAAATATCAGATAGATATCCCTTTGAGTTCTTTAAATAACCACTCATATCAATTAAATTTTGTTTATTGATTCCAATTTCTTTTGCCCAGACTTGGTTGTACTTTTTGTACATTAAGGACAGAAGTGTTTGCAACTATCTTTCCTTCTCAAGCATTTTGTCTCATTGATAAAGATGCTATGATATTTGATGTCTGCAATTAAGTTTTAAATTCTCAAAGCTGCTGGATCTCTTGTTGTGGCATCAGTTCTCATGTGGCCTTGGAACCTGCCGTCACCTGCTTAAAAAGAATTCATTGTGGCTCTGCCCCTGAGCCCAATGGGTTAATTTGTCCAATTCTATCTGTTAACTTAGAAATGTAAAATTTGGCAATGTCCAATATGTATAAATTTGACTCTCAGCAATGCAAAAACTGCAGCGGGTTAAGTTCTTTGTTTGTCTCCAAGGGGGCGGAGCAAAGCATTCTCAGCTGCGTCACTTTACGATTTTTTTTTGATCAAAAAGAACTATCCATTTTAATTTTTTTTCAATCCTTTTGGTATCCTTAGGGTTTATAAACAACAAAATCATATGTAACATTTTCAACTTCAAAGGAAAGCATCTCCATCAGGAAAGACAGCATTTTTAGATTAAACGCCAATTGTTTCCAAATTCCAATTCACTGCAATAAATATTTTTTTAAAACATCAAAACTGCCGATGTTATATGAGTGAGTCCCACGTCCGGAACTTAAGACTCCTCCAAAACATGACATAATAAACTTGAAAGTTCATTGTTGCAACAAATGAAATTTCCAGTTCTTCAACTTAAACAGGTCAATTAACCTTAACAGTATTAATTCAATTCAGACTTATTAACTTATAATACTTATTACCTACACACAACTGAACAGAATAGCACGTGCTTATTTTAAAAGATAGGTAAATTACGTCATTTTTCTTGCTCTTTCTTCAGGTGCCAGCCTGTAATAAAACCAAAAACTAAAGAAAAAGTTATTTAACATTCTTACAACAAAAGATTTAACACCAGCTTTTTAAACAGACAGAATCTTTCCTATATCTCCTTTGTTTATTTATCTCTCCCTTAAAACAATATAACAGTCAATAAAACATGTCTTCAAATTTAGACTGTAAAATAAAACAATAGCAAAGTTTCCAATTAAAACAATGTTCCAAACCCCAAATTAAATTTCTGCCGGACATCTTCAGACCTTCAAGGCTGAAGCTTATCCCTCAGAAAAATGTTCATTGCCTTTTCACAGTTGCAAAAACAACTAAAAATAAAACTTTAACTTTAAATATAATTCAATTTTATATCCCATTCCTGGGTGCACAATCTTAAATCGAAATGAACACACTCAACAATCACTTTTCACACTCATTCAATTCCAAACAACTTAATAGAATCATGCTTTTAACATTAAAGCCAGACAACAAAGAGTTAACGACAGTCAGTTCTACAGAACACAAACTGTAAAATACAGATATTCAATTCATTCGCGGAAGCTTCCAACATTCTCACAGTCGAATCAAAGACACAGTTACTTGTTTTACTCTAAAACATACCTATCTTTAAAACACATATTTACCGTGGCACCTCTGCGTCTTCTTCGAGGAGGGAAACGGACGTGGGTCACCTTTCTCCATAGGACATGGATTACTCGACCCCAGGGGCAACCCTCTCTTCTTGGAAGCCATTGAGTCCACTCTCACTTCTACTTTCTCAAAACCTTCTAATTTTATGACTTAATTTCTATGGAATAAACAACATTAACACAAACAAAAGATAAAACCACACACAAGGAGACAAACAGGCGCAGTTAATGTTAAATTCTCAAGGTCAGCTAACCGGCTCATCCCTGTCTCTTCAGGTCAACGGTATTTTCGTTCTCCAACTCTTGTCACCCGCATCTTTCTCTGGGGCCAGATCAGCGGGTGTACTCAGGAGCCCCGAAAATGAGCCTGTTGGGTCAATTTGATAATTTAGTTACAGCCCCAGTCATCTCTGTCCCATATCTTGTCACCATATTTTACTCACTTCCCATGTGTGAGAGTAAACTTCGTATACTCAATGGGTTCAGGTATTCGGCCCAGCCGACTATGCCAGATTCCTAAATTTATTGGATTTTCCACTTATCTACTTTTCAACTTCCCTTCGCAGAATTACTCACTTCCCATGTGTGAGCTTAACTTACTCAATTTTAGACATTTTCTGATCAGGTTTCAGCCAATTCTTCCTTGACCCCTTTGTTCCCTTCGCCCATTTAATTCCTGGCCTTCACGTGGGACCCAATTGTCCTCTTAATTCCGACTCAGGCTGGGTGATTGGGATATCAGGGTCGCAGAAAAGTTGACTTACCCCTGATCCTGTTGATTATTTTTTCACTAGGTTCTTTTGGGTCCCGTGAACTCAGGGATCCTGCCAACTATGCCAAACTGTTGGAGAAAATCCAGATTGTGCCCAATTGTTGAACAAATTCTCCGGAATCAGACCTTGAAAATAACACTTTATTGCATGATATCATGGGGGATAACACCTTACCTAAAGGCGGTCCAGTGCTACTCCCAAAAAGCTACAGATCGCCGTGGACTTATATAGTATAAAAGAGGCAGAGCTAACAGTTTCACAATTAGATAAGCACCCACAAGACTGCCTCCGTAACGGTGCACCATGCAGGGTCCGAGGTCAGCAAAACATCAGTTTCAACAATAACAAGCTAGTTCCTTAATTCAACGCCCACTTCAGACACCATATCTGACCGTAACATCTGATTGTGGTTAGCTGCTCTGTCTACATTTTATGACCGTTGGTTGTGGTTAGATTAGCTACAAGCTGTCTCCTGCTTTTCTGCTTCTACAAAGTTAAGTAATAATTAGCAAAGCTAAGAACATTTCTCCAACATGTCACAAACACAAAAAAAAAAACCTCTTGGGCTGTTTACTTGCTCATTTTTGAAGAAAACATCAGATGAGATCTGTTGCTCCAAAATTGGAATACAGTCTAACTTCTGAGTATAGGTAGACAGGTCACGAGGGTATTGTAGAACAGTTCTTTTCAGAAGGCATTGAGAATTAATTTTAGCAGGCCTTCTTCAAAGACATGCGACAAGATGAATTAACTCAGTGGACTTCTCAGGGTCTTTGAAAGATTTTCTGGAAAACCAGCTGGGTTGTGGTCTTCTCTCCTTCCTTGACACTTCTTCAGGCTAACGTTATCAGCTGCTCACTCCAGCAGGTAAAACACACTGACTCTACAACCAAAAAGCTAGTGAGTTTTCTGCTGTCTTAGGTGTACGCTGCTGCTGCCGAGCTTGTCCAATCAAGGGGCGCGAATGACTTCACTAACCACATCTCCCTGTTACCATGGTTTCTGTTCTATATTTAACTTGAATTATGTGACAAACAGTAAACATAGTTGCCAAATTGGCTCTTTTGGTGCTCTCTTGAAAAAGAACTGGTCCGACATTTATTCAGTTTGATTATGACTTCTTCAAAAAATATTTTAACAGAAGAAACGGAATCACTTCCATAACAGCATGTACTTTCCCTGAGCTACAGGTTATTGCAAGACTCTCTGGCTGTGTTTATTTTAGGTGATTTTGTACTCAGGTTCTTTCTGAATCCATGTGTTTGCAGATCTTTGTGAGTGAGAGATGTGGTAATATGTTTAAAAGATTTCCCTGTAAATTATTCATATCTCCGTCTTTCCCCGAACTTTGTGCAAACACATTAATGAGGGAATCACACACATCAAGCCGTCAAACCTGTCCGCTAAACATTGAAAGGTGACAGTATTTATTGTAACGGGGTTCCATTTATTGAGACACATCTTGATGATTCACACATGTAATGTATTTGTATATTATATTCATGACATAATGGCGTAAATAAACACTTCCTTGCACTTGCCACGCTTGGTGAACATTTTCTCTGCTGATGCCCCCTGAATATATTAGAGAACATGGTGTCGAGGTTCAGATAAAAGTCTGTAAATGTAGGCAGCAAACAGCAGCAGGGACTGCAGTGAACAAGATTTACGTGACATATTTGTGCTTCTATTGGTGGGTGAAATAAGATACTAAACACACAAAATCCGACATTTGAGCTCGCGTATAAGATTGCTCTGTCGATGGAGACAGCATCAAAGAATGCTCAGGAATTCCGTCCGATGCCAGTGATAGTAACACACTTCAGGGGAACTTTAAAAAACTGGTAAAATCGGCTTTCACATAACAGATGAAATTTGCACAGAGAAGTGTGAAGTGATACAATTTGGAAGGACGTATGAGGAGAGGCCATATAAATGAAACATTACAATTCTAAAGTTGGTGCAGGAGCAGAGAGACAATGTACACCAACGTTAGAAGGATTGAAAAGGTAACTAAGAGCAAACAGGACACTTGGCTTTATTAATAGAGGCATAGAGTTTCTTTTGGGCCTCCTTATCTCGAGAGACAATGGATACGCGCCTGGAGGTGGTCAGTGGTTTGTGAAGCAGCGCCTGGAGTGGCTATAAAGGCCAATTCTGGAGTGACAGGCTCTTCCACAGGTGCTGCAGAGAAATTTGTTTGTTGGGGCTGTTGCACAGTTGGCTCTCCCCTTGCGCCTCTGTCTTTTTTCCTGCCAACTACTAAGTCTCTTCGACTCGCCACAATTTAGCCCTGTCTTTATGGCTGCCCGCCAGCTCTGGCGAATGCTGGCAACTGACTCCCACGACTTGTGATCAATGTCACACGATTTCATGTCGCGTTTGCAGACGTCTTTATAACGGAGACATGGACGGCCGGTGGGTCTGATACCAGTGGCGAGCTCGCTGTACAATGTGTCTTTGGGGATCCTGCCATCTTCCATGCGGCTCACATGGCCAAGCCATCTCAAGCGCCGCTGACTCAGTAGTGTGTATAAGCTGGGGGTGTTGGCCGCTTCAAGGACTTCTGTGTTGGAGATATAGTCCTGCCACCTGATGCCAAGTATTCTCCGAAGGCAGCGAAGATGGAATGAATTGAGACGTCGCTCTTGGCTGGCATACGTTGTCCAGGCCTCGCTGCCGTAGAGCAAGGTACTGAGGACACAGGCCTGATACACTCGGACTTTTGTGTTCCGTGTCAGTGCGCCATTTTCCCACACTCTCTTGGCCAGTCTGGACATAGCAGTGGAAGCCTTACCCATGCGCTTGTTGATTTCTGCATCTAGAGACAGGTTACTGGTGATAGTTGAGCCTAGGTAGGTGAACTCTTGAACCACTTCCAGAGCGTGGTCGCCAATATTGATGGATGGAGCATTTCTGACATCCTGCCCCATGATGTTCGTTTTCTTGAGGCATAGAGTAAAAGCACATAAGTTATGCTAAACCTTTATAAAATGCTGGGAATGAATGGCCTCTTCCTGTACCTCCACAGAAAGCTTCCATTCCAGGTTTGCACCCACTCAACAGGATCACTCTCCACAGATCCCGCCATTCCAGTTTCGGACACCCACTTCAGGATCACTGTCCATAGATCCCAGCACTACGGGCTCGGAGACCCTCTTTGGAGATCCTAACACTCCAGGCACAGACATCATTTGAGGACCACTCTCCACAGATTCTGCCTTCCAGGCTCAGACATCCTCTTCAGAATACTCTCCATACATCCCACCGCTCCACGCACGGATATCTCAATCAGGATCCGATCAAAGAATGTTGCTTGTCACTTATCAGCTCAAGCCTGAATGTTGTTCAGGTCTTGCTGCTTGCAGGCACAGACTACTTCTGTATCTGAGGAGTTGTGAATCATCAGCGAACATTCCCACTTCTCACTTATGTTGAAGAGAAAGCCATCAATGTAACAGCTGAGGATGGTTGGGCCTTGGACACTGCCCTGAGAAACTAGGTATCCAGTCATGAAAGGTGGAGGACAATTAAATAACGAACCAGATGAGGAGGCTCCAAAAACATCCCTATCCTCAATGTTGGTG
This sequence comes from Heterodontus francisci, assembly GCF_036365525.1. Taxonomy (NCBI): domain Eukaryota; kingdom Metazoa; phylum Chordata; class Chondrichthyes; order Heterodontiformes; family Heterodontidae; genus Heterodontus; species Heterodontus francisci. The sequence goes on along the minus strand of NW_027140128.1, from coordinate 1,948,403 downwards.
GAGCCGAGCACGTCAGTGCAAAAGATGAAGCTGAAGCATTTGAAACCATCTTCAGTCAGAATTTGCTCAGTGGATGATTCATCTCGGCCTCTTGAGGTCCCCAGCATCACAGCTTCCAGTTTTCAGCCAATTCGCTTCACTCCACATGATGGCAAGAAACAGCTGAAGGCACTCGATACAGCAAAGACTATGGGCCCTAATGCTACCCTTTATTGCAAGGGGGATGGAGTATAAAAGGAGAGAAGTGTTGCTACAAATGGTCATGGTGCTGGTGAAACCACACCTGGAGTACTGTGTACAGTTTTGGTTTCCTTATTTGAGGAGGGATATACTTGCATTGGAGGCAGTTCAGAGAAGGTTCACTAGATTTATTCCAGTGATGAAGGGGTTGTCGTATGAGGAAAGTTGAGCAGGTTGGACCAATACTCATTGGAGCTGAGAAAAATGAGAGGTGAATGTCTTGAGTCATATATGATTCTGAGGGGACTTGACAGGGTAGATGCTGAGAGCATGTTTCCCCTCGTGGTGGAATCTAGAACTAGGGGACACAGTTTCAGATTCAGGGGTTTTTCATTTAAGAAGGAATTTCTTCTCTCAGGGGGTCATTAATCTTTGGAATTCTCTACCACAGAGAGCAGTGGAGGCTGGGTCATTGAATGTCTTCAAGATTTTTATCCACAAGAGAGCCAAGGGTTATGTGGGCAGGCAGGAAAGTAGAGTTGACGTCATGATCAGGTCAGCCATGATCCTATTGAATGGCGGAGCAAGCTCGAGGGGCCAAATGGCCTACTCCTGCTACTAGTTCTTCTGATCTTATGTTGGTATGATCTCATTGCAGCTTGGTCCAGACAGAGACGAAAGAGTGGAATTCGAGAGGAGAGGTGAGAGTGATTGCCCTTGAGTGAGTGTGGCATCAAGGATCCCTAGCAAAATTGAAGTCAATGGGAATCAGGGGAAAACTCTCCACTTGCTGGAGTTGTACCTCGCGCAAAACAAGATGGTTGTGGTTCGTGGAGGCCAATCATCTCAGCCCAGGACATTGCCTCAGTAGTTTCTCAGGGTAGTGTCGTAGACCCAAACATCCTCAGCTGTTTCCTTGACGACTTTCCCTTCAACATAAGGCAGAAGTGGGAATGTTAGGTGATGATTCACAACTCTTCAGTTGAAGCAGTCTGTGCCGACAAGCAGCAAGACCTGAACAATATTCAGGCTTGAGCTGATAAGCGACAAGCAACCTTCTGGCCACACAAGTGCCAAGCAGTGAACATCTCCAATGAGAGAGAGAAAAAAATCTACCTTTTGATATTCAGAAGCATTATCATCGCTGAATCCCCCACCATCAATATGTTGGGGGTTACCATTGACCAGATACTAAACTGGACCAGTCACATCTATGCTGCGGCTATAAGTGCAGGTCAGAGATTAGGAATTCTGCAGCAAGTATCTCACCTCCTGATACATCGAAACTTGTCCACCATCTACAAGGCACAAGTCAGGAGTGTGATGGAATACATCCCATTCAACAACACTCAAGAAGCTCAATACCATCCAGGACAAAGCAGCCCACTTGATCGCCACCTAACCCACCACCTTAAACATTCACTCTCTCCCCCACCAGTGCACAGTGGCTGCAGTGTGTACCATCTCTATATGCACTGCAGTAACTCGCCAAGTATCCTTCAACAGCTCCTTTCAAACCCGTAAACTCTACCACCTCGAAGGACAAGGGCAGTAGATGCATGGGAAATCGCCATCTGCAGGTTCCCCTCCAAGTCACTCACCATCCTGACTTGGAACTATATCGCCATTTCTTCACTGTTGTTGGGTTACAATCCTGGAACTCCCTCCCCAACGGCAGTGTGAGTGTTCCTGCACCACATGGAATGCAGCAGTTCAAGACGGCAGCTCACCACAACATTCTCAAGGGTATTAAATGCTCGCCTTATCAGCGATACTCACATCCAAGAATGAATAAAAAACAAATCACTCTCCACAGATTCCCCACAATCTGGGCTTGGACATTCGTTTCAGGAGCACAGAGCTTAATATCACTGCAACATGAGTTCCAAACTTCATATTCCGTTCGCTTTTTACATTATTTTTTTCCCAGTCCACTAGCTTTTCGTAATTCTGTATTCGGGTCTCGGCTCCTCCACAGTTTCTAACATCTCACCTCTTACAAAAAAACACTCTGATCTATCTTTCGTCGGTGCGAGATGACCCCACATTTTAAACTCCATCTGTCAAAGCATTGCTCACTCACTTAATCTATCAAGAAGATTTGAAAATAAATTTCTTGCCAAAGGATAATATTCTGCTTCTGCTCCCTCGCGGTTTGCTTTTCCCATTAGTCTTTCACTTTGTATAAATTCAGAGAAAGTAAAGATGGAAGGAAGGGAGGGAGGGAAAATCTTGCTCCGTTTCGTGATCCCAATTTGATCTTCATTCCAGTCCAATTTGGGTGAAGAATTCCAATTGTCTGTCTCAATTTTAATAAAGGATAAACAATTCTGGAATCACCATCTGGAAATTGACAATAACAGGTTTCCAGGCTGACTTTATGCAAAAAGTCCCCCAAAAGAAACAGTGCACGACACAGCTCACAAACTAACAATGAGGATGGGATTCGAACCCAGGCTTGCAACGCACAATGGATGAACCATCCATTACCTTAACTGCGCAGCCACCTTGACAGTTGCACACGCATGGGTGTCACCTTCAGCACAACTCCTGGCTGTGCAGCCAACTGCAGTGACCTAATGGTTCAGGCGTCTGAGTGATGTTAATCATGATGTGATCAAATGATTGTTTGTTCCACTCTTTCCGTGGTGGGTTTCACACTGAGTGGAAATGTGTTGGACATGGTCTGGACATGTTTCACACCGCTCCATTCCCTGTTTCATTTACTTACAGAAGGTATATTTCCATCATTGCACAACCCATAAGATGAACTTTTTTCAAAAGACTTCAGTGTATTTAACTCTCTGTCCAACACTGTGAAGCAGCTTTCTGTGCTGATAAAGAGTGTAATTTATTGACTGGTCTCTTGGATCTTGGATCAAACAGGGTAACAGACAGAGGTCTGTGTGCAGAGGGTTTGGAGGTGAGCTCTGATTCCTCACCCTTTCTGGATTGTGAGGAATAAAGAATGAATGAGAGAGAGAGAATGTGGGAGAAGGGATGATGGAAGAATTTTTCCATGAACCTGAATAAAAGTGTCTCAAACACAAGATATCAAGAGCAGAAAATTAACATAATCTGAGTTCCGCGATCTGGTCGGGTCCCATTCCCCTGAAGTGAGGAATGAACGGGTGGGAAATTCCGCCTGGAGTTATATTTGTCTCCAATGAAGATGAGTTCACAGTGAGGATGGAATAGCTCAGTTGGGAGAACACGAGATTGAAGAACCAGGATACAATCCCTGGTTTCATCAGTTTTAATTTGGTGTCTCCATCAGTTTAAGTAGAGAGAATCAGAGGGGAGATTTTCCACTCTTGACCCCATGGGCTGAATTTTAAACTAACGGTGTGGCTCTCGGCAGAGACACCGTAAGCGGGTGTCGTCACCACATGAGTGAAATATGGCCGACCGACTCCGATCACGGAGCAGCCGACCAATTAATGCAGGGGAGGCGTGGGGCCCATGTAAACAAGGACCAGAGGTAGGGAACGAGGTGCCAATGGCACCAACATCTGACACAACGGCAGGTGCTGGCACCACATTTAAAGGGCTGCCAGCCCTGCATTCACTGCTGCATGGTTGAAAGGAGTGTCTTCCTGAGAGCCCTCTGCTGTCCCAGAACCCGTTCGGCTGCCTCTGATGCCCCAGGACCAGTTCTGCTGCCTCTGCTGCCTGCTGAGTAAGGAGCTGAATGCGAGCCTGCAGTGACCATGGTCCCACTTTTTAGAGATGCCTCCCTGCAGATTCGCCTCCAGGTGGCAAGAGAAAGGTGGAAGATCCTCTTCCCCAGGGATGGGAAGTGGAGACCTGTCCACCAGACCCAGCAAATCTAGCTGGAGATAGTCGGTGAGGTCAGCCGACGTGAGGTCACCCCCAGAACATGGATCCAGGACAGGAACTGGGTCAATGACCGGATCAGGCGACAACTCAAAACACTTTGGACCCTTTGGACATGGCATGTGGCAGAGTGAGAGGGAGTGTTTGGTGGAAAGGGAGTGACCACCCAGTCATGTATATTGGGGAAGGGCAGCAGGACATGCTGCCTGATGCTTGGCTTCATTTCGGTGAGAGGCGCACGTCAGTCATTGTATAACCTCACACAGTCCCTCGAGAGGGGCCACATGCAGGAGAAATATGTGTGTCCACATCATGGACTGCTGGACTATCACCATCAGAGATGTTGGGCTTGTCCCCGCTGGGAGACTAACTTTGTTCATCATAGTGGCTGCAGGAGAAGACATCCCACAATTGGAAAGAGCGTGTCAAGACTGGCGGTGGATGCCTTATCTCCATGTCCTCATCCCGATGGAGGAGGAGGCCATGGAACTGGCCGGGCAGCAAAGCTGCTGCTCCAGAGCTGATGGAGAGACAGGGGCACCTACCCAAGAGAGTGAGTGAACATCTCCTGGGGCACAAGGGAGCATCTGCTGCAAAGGAGCCACACTGCTCATCTGTTCACCACTGCATCAATGGAGCTGCACAGTAGGGGTGGTTGGAATGACGTGATGGGCAAACCCTAACACTTCAATGTCCCTGCTTTCACATGCAGGCCCGGATGAACGACAAAAGCAAAGAGCTGGAGAGACTGGGGGACAGCCAGACACGTCTGAGGAGGATGAGGGAGCCTCAGGGGGTGCACCATCACCTCATTCCCCTGCACCCTCCACAAGCACAGAAACTCTCATGTTAGTGGGTATCCGTTCGCGGTTAGATTCTGGCATACAAACTGATGAGCACATCACAGACAGGCCCGGGCAGCTGGCGGAGGCTGTGACAGCCGAGGTCACTGGCAGTTGGTGGTCTGTGGGAGGCCAGGCCCATGCTGTGCCCCAGGCTGATGTCGTGCCTGTGGTGTCACCAGCAACTCGGGAAATGCTGCAGCTGCAGTGAGAGGTCAGGCAACATCTGGCAGAGTTGCCAGAGGCTATGTGTACCCAAGCACGGACGATGGAGGAGTCCATTCAGGCCTTGGGTGCTGCACTGTCTCTGATGGGGGTGTGTCTGGCTTCCTCCATTGAGAGATTAGTGACTCTCATGGAGAGCCAGATCCAGCCGACCAATCAGTGGCCGCCGGAGATGTGCGCAGACCTGCACTCCATCACTTTGTCCATGAGCTCCATCCAGTGGTGACAAGGTGAGAGGGGGGACGAGGCACCTGAATACTCCACCAGGTCCACGTCCCTCTCAGGTCAGCAGGGAGGTACAAGTGTGTCTTATAAGGGGGAGGAGCAGCTGGCTGCTACATCTGGGATCTCCTCTCAGGGTGCTCCTGGTGTGGACAGCAGCTCCAAAGTCCCTCTGCCAGTGACACCAGTGATGCCAGAGCCTGCCTCCATCACCCTCGATGACAGAGGGGTTCTCTGTACCTGTGCAGGAGGCCCTCAGTGTGCCGGGGCCCTCCAGGCCTCAGGCAGCCAGAGGACGGCCGCCAATGTCATCCCAAGCCATGGAGCAGCAAGGTCAGCAGCCTGTCTCCACCTCAGCTGACAGAGCAGGGGGAGTAGCAGGTAGGAACACCCGGAAAAGATTTAAGAAGAGCACCTAGATTCACTGAGGGGTTCACGGGTGAAAGTACATTCCAGATGGATCGGGTTGTGTTTGGTGTCACACGGAATAAAGAAATGATGTTCTCTCACTATGTCTCCTTCCAATTGTTGATGCCCTTTGGTACTCCATTTCAACCCTTCCTCCCAAGGGGCTGGAAGTGAGGGACCAAGCCCTGAGTTCACCAAGCTTCGGCCTTGCCAGTGTGCGATGTGTATCTGGGCGCTGTAGTGTAGAAGGAAAGAGGTGACAACAGGGCTGCTTAAAGCTCAGGGTGGTGGTTGATGGCAAATGTTCATCCTGGAGTTTAGTTACTAGTGGTGTAACGCAAGGTTCTGTTTTTGGGCCACTGCTGTTTGTCATTATTATAAATGACCTGGATGAGGGTGTAGAAGGGTGGGTTAGTAAATTTGCGGATGTCACGAAGGTCGGTGGAGTTGTGGATAGTGTCGAAGGGTGTTGTCGGGTACAGAGGGACATAGATAGGCTGCAGAGCTGGGCTGAGAGATGGCACATGGAGTTTAATGCGGAGAAGTGTGAGGTGATTCACTTTGGAAGGAGTAACAGCAATGCAGAGTACTGGGCTAATGGGAAGATTCTTGGTAGTGTAGATGAGCAGAGAGATCTTGGTGTCCAGGTACATAAATACCTGAAAGTTGCTACCCAGGTTAATAGGGCTGTTAAGAAGGCATATGGTGTGTTAGCTTTTGTTAGTAGGGGGATCGAGTTTCGGAGCCACGAGGTCACTCTGCAGCTGTACAAAACTCTGGTGAGGCCGCACCTTGAGTATTGTGTGCAGTTCTGGTCACCGCATTATAGGAAGGATGTGGAAGCTTTGGAAAGGGTGCAGAGGAGATTTATTAGGATGTTGCCTGGTATGGTAGGAAGGTCTTACGAGGAAAGGCTGAGGGACTTGGTGTTGTTTTCGTTAGAGAGAAGGAGGAGGAGAGGTGACTTAATAGAGACATACAAGATAATCAGAGGGTTAGATAGGGTGGATAGTGAGAGTCTTTTTCCTCGGATGATGATGGCAAACACGAGGGGACATAGCTTTAAGTTGAGGGGTGAAAGATATAGGACAGATGTCAGAGGTAGTTTCTTTACGCAGAGAGTAGTAGGGGCGTGGAACGCCCTGCCTGCAACAGTAGTAGACTCGCCAACTTTAAGGGCATTTAAGTGGTCATTGGATAGACATATGGATGAAAATGGAATAGTGCAGGTCAGATGGTCGGCGCAACATCGGGGGCCGAAGGGCCTGTACTGCGCTGTAATGTTCTAATGTTCTTCTTCTTTTTTCTTTTGGGCCTCCTTATCTCGAGAGACAATGGATACGCGCCTGGAGGTGGTCAGTGGTTTGTGAAGCAGCGCCTGGAGTGGCTATAAAGGCCAATTCTGGAGTGACAGGCTCTTCCACAGGTGCTGCAGAGAAATTTGTTTGTTGGGGCTGTTGCACAGTTGGCTCTCCCCTTGCGCCTCTGTCTTTTTTCCTGCCAACTACTAAGTCTCTTCGACTCACCACAATTTAGCCCTGTCTTTATGGCTGCCCGCCAGCTCTGGCGAATGCTGGCAACTGATTCCCACGACTTGTGATCAATGTCACACGATTTCATGTCGCGTTTGCAGACGTCTTTATAACGGAGACATGGACGGCCGGTGGGTCTGATACCAGTGGCGAGCTCGCTGTACAATGTGTCTTTGGGGATCCTGCCATCTTCCATGCGGCTCACATGGCCAAGCCATCTCAAGCGCCGCTGACTCAGTAGTGTGTATAAGCTGGGGATGTTGGCCGCTTCAAGGACTTCTGTGTTGGAGATATAGTCCTGCCACCTGATGCCAAGTATTCTCCGAAGGCAGCGAAGATGGAATGAATTGAGACGTCGCTCTTGGCTGGCATACGTTGTCCAGGCCTCGCTGCCGTAGAGCAAGGTACTAAGGACACAGGCCTGATACACTCGGACTTTTGTGTTCCGTGTCAGTGCGCCATTTTCCCACACTCTCTTGGCCAGTCTGAACATAGCAGTGGAAACCTTACCCATGCGCTTGTTGATTTCTGCATCTAGAGACAGGTTACTGGTGATAGTTGAGCCGAGGTAGGTGAACTCTTGAACCACTTCCAGAGCGTGGTCGCCAATATTGATGGATGGAGCATTTCTGACATCCTGCCCCATGATGTTCGTTTTCTTGAGGCTGATGGTTAGGCCAAATTCATTGCAGGCAGACGCAAACCTGTCGATGAGACTCTGCAGGCATTCTTCAGTGTGAGATGTTAAAGCAGCATCGTCAGCAAAGAGGAGTTCTCTGATGAGGACTTTCCGTACTTTGGACTTCGCTCTTAGACGGGCTAATGTTCTAATGTTCTTTATTGCCTTGGTTCCAGAAGGTGGCAAGGCTCAAAGGAAACGTGAATGTATAAGGGTGTCTCCTGTCTCCCTTGTGTGTATCTCATGGTGGCTTTCCTGCTGTGCCTGAGGTCCTTCATCTGGCACTGCCTGAGCAGCATCCTCCTCCACATCCTCATCATCAGAGGAGACATCACACTCCATGATATCCTCACGAGTCAACACCTCACCCCTCTGTAATGCCAGATTGTGCAGTGCACAGCAAACCACCACGATACGCGAGACCCTCGCCGGGACAAACTGAAGGGCTCCACAGGGAACAATCTAAGCGCCTGAATCTCCTCTTCAGGAGACCAATGGCCTCTTAGATGGTCGTTCGGGTTGACCCGTGGGAGGTGTTGTACCTCTCCTCTGCATTCTTGTGTGGGTTCCTCACAGGCATCAGTACTCATGTTCTCACTGGGTTGCCCTTGTCTCCAAGCATCCATCTCAGGAAACGCATGGGGCCACGGAAAATTCTGGTACCTGCGACTGCCTTGGTATGCAGGCGTTGTGACTGCTTCCCGGGATTTGTGCACACACCTGTAGGATCCATTTGTGATGGTCACAGACCAGTTACACACTGAGCAAGTGGAAGCCCTTCCTGTTGAAGGCTGCTGGCTGGTCTGTGGGAGCCTTAATGTCACATGGGTGCAGTCAATGACACCCTACACCTGGGGGAATCCAGCGATGGCCCCGAATCCTATAGCCCTCTCAGCTTGACTGTTTGGATCAATGTGCACATCGTCGCCGGCCCTCCTGAACAGGACATTGGTGACCTCCTTGATGCACTGATTCACTACAGACTGTGAGATTCCACACATATCTCCAGTGGATCCCCGCAATGATCTGCTGGTGTAGAAGTTCAGTGGCACGGTGACCTTCAGTGACACTGGCATCAGGTGCCCACCAAGTCCCATCATGGCAGAGAGATCAGTGACAACCTCCGTGGAGACGCGCAGTCTGTGGAGACACTGTCACTCGGACATCTGCAGGTAGTTGAACCTCGGCTGACGTGATCCCTCTGCCTCCTCCAGCCTCCTGTTCGAGGCTTGCCCTCCTGTGGGCCCCCAAGCTGCTGTGGTGTCCCTGCTGGTGCCTGCGCCTCCCTCCCTCCCTCTCTACTCCTCCTCCTCTTCAATGGGAGCCTCGAATCCAGGGGAAATGAGGCCCATGACAGGTTGTCCCTCCCTGAGTGTAAGGCCTTCACAGTAAACAACACCCAAACACATTTACCTCACTTGTCATCCTCAATGAGGTGGCACTGCCCCAATGGCACCCTGGTGTTGCTCGCCGTGCAGAGCTGGCACATTGGCCCCACTCCTGACAGTGTTTCCCGATGCCCTTTCCCCCTCCAACCTTGCTGCCAAGTGACGCTGCCTCACCCGAAAGCTTCCCAGTGAAGCCAACACTCAGCTCCCACCTCCCAGTTACCTCCTTTAACCAGGCGAGGCTCTGAAGCCCCGTGGTTCCCGTGTGCTATTAGTTCAATTGGATCCAGTGAATAAAATTGCTGACAATTGGACTCATAAATACTTTAAATGCCTTCTTGCCGAGTGGATGTGAGAAGTCTGCCCTCCATGTCAGACGCCGACAGAAAAATCCGACGTCCTCCATCCCTATTTTATACACCCCCCTCCGCCTCCCCAGCCTCCATTCCCGTCTCCAACGGTCCCTTAAAATTCTGGCCCATGTCTCTAAGACGAATGGGAGAGAAACTAAAATAAAAGCAAAATACTGCGGATGCTGGAAATCTGAAACAAAAACAAGAAATGCTGGATTCACTCAGCAGGTCTGGCAGCATCTGTGGAAAGAGAAGCAGAGTTAACGTTTCGGGTCAGTGACCCTTCTTCGGAACTGACAAATCGGAACTGAGAAACTACATCTGCTCCTTAGAATGAACAGGGAGAGCTGCTCTCTCTGTGTTTAAAGTGAATGAATCTGATCTTTACCTTGTCTTACTGGAACGTTCACTGTCTGGAAATGTCTGTTTGAAAATGTTTTCCTGTTATATTAATGGAGCAGAGGAGCAGATGTGAGGTGCTGTTCAACAGAGAGGTTTCGAAGTGGGTGAAGGGGTGGAGTGACGGTGTGAGTGAGAGGCGCAGTGAGTTGGCCATTCTCAATAGAGTGTCAGGAATGAAGGTCAGAGGAACAGACCAGGCTGGAAACACAGAAAGAGCGAGGTGAAGCTGGTGTGAAAAACTGAGATGAAACAACAGGCTTGTTCAGTTGGTTTGGGTCTGGTGTTTAGAATACCCGGAATCTGGGTTCACTTCCCTTCCAACTTAGCGAATTGTATCAACATTATGTTCATAAAACCATAGAATGATACCCAAAGAAGGAGACCATTTGGTCCGTTGTGTCAGTGCTGTCTCTTTGGTTGTGCGATCCAATTAGTCCGACTGCTCAGCTTTTTCCTGTTATCTGTACATTTTTCCTTCCAGTATTTATTCCTATTGCTTTTCAAAGTTACTACTGAATCTGCTTTCAAGTCCTGATCAGACAGTGCATTCCAGATCACAACACATCACCGTATAAAAAAATCATTCCTCATTTCTCCTCTGGTTCTTTTCTCAATCACCTGATAAATACATCCTCTGGTTACTGACCCTTTTGCCACTGGAAACAATTTCTCCTTATTTAACTTATTGAAAACCTTCTTGATGATGTCACATACTAGACTGCCAGTAAAACTGAAGCCCATGGAATAAAAGGGACAATAACAGCATGCATATGAAGTTTACAGACTGATAGTAACATAGGAGCAGCAGTAGGCCATTCAGCCCATCGAGCCGACCCCGCCATTCAATATGATGATGACTGATCGTCCACCTCAATGCCTTTTTCCAACACAATCTCCATATGCACTATGTCATTTGTATTTAGAAATCTGTCAATCTCTGCTTTAAACATACTCAATGATTGAGCTTCCAAAGCCCTCTGGGGTAGAAAATTCCAAAGATTCACAACCCTCTGAGTAAAGACATTTCTCCTCATCTTTGTCCTAAGTGGCTTTCCCCTTATGTTGAAATTGTGTCCCCTGGTTCCAGATTCCTCACCCGGAGGAAATAGCTTCATCTACCGTGTCTATCCCTTTAAATATATGGTAAGTTTCAATGAGATCACCTCTCATTCTTCGAAACTCTAGAGAATACAGGCCCAGTTTCCCCAATATCTCTTCATAGGACAGTCCTGCCACCCCGGGAACAAGTCTGGTGAACCTTCGTTGTACTCCCTCTATGGCAATGATATTCTTCCGAAGGTAAGGGGATGAAAACTGCACACAGCATTCCAAAGTGCAGTCCAACCAAGGTTATATACAATTGAAGCAAGACTTCACTACTCCTGTACTCAAATCCTCTTGCGATAGAGTCTAACATGTCATTCGCCTTCCTAATTGTTTGCTGCACCTGCATGTTAGCTTTCAGTCACTTACTGACAAGGACACCCAGGCCCCTTTGTCCATCTGCACTTTCTAATCTCTTACCATTTAAGAAATAATCTGCACATCTGTTTCTCCTACCAAAGTGGACAACCTCACATTTTTACACATGATATTCCATGTGCCACTTTCTCGTCCACTCACTAAGTCTGTCCAAATCCCCTTGAAGCCACTTTGCATCTTCCTCACAACACACATTCCCACCTAGTTCTGTGTCATCTGCGAACTTGGAAATACTACATTTGGTCCCCACATCCGAATCATTGATATATATTGTGAACAGCTGGGTCACAGTGTGGTGGTGAACAGCTGTATTTCTGTCTGGAGGAAGGTTTACAGTGGGTTCCCCATGGTTCCTCATAACTTCAAACTGGAAAAGCTGGGGTTGTTCTCCTTGGAGCAGAGCAAGTTCAGAACAACTTTGACAGAGTTAGAATCAAGGAATCAAATGGTTACAGTACAGAAGGAGACCATTCAGTCCATCATGTCCATGACAGCTCTTTGCAAGAGCAGATCAGCTAATTCCACTCCTCTGCCCTTTCATTGTAGATTAGATTAGATTAAGATTAGATTAGAGATACAGCACTGAAACAGGCACTTCGGCCCACCGAGTATGTGCCGACCAGCAACCACCCAGTTACACTAATCCTACACTAATCCCATATTCCTACCAAACATCCCCATCTGTCCCTATATTTCCCTGCCACCTACCTATACTGGTGACAATTTATAATGGCCAATTTACCTACTAACCTGCAAGTCTTTTGGCTTGTGGGAGGAAACCGGAGCACCCGGAGAAAACCCACGCAGACACAGGGAGAACTTGCAAACTCCACACAGGCAGTGCCCAGAATCGAACCCGGGTCCCTGGAGCTGTGAGGCTGCAGTGCTAACCCTGCAAATTTTCTCTATTCAGGTGTTTATCCAATTGCCTTTTGAAAACCATGATTGAATCTGCCTCCAGCACACTCTCAGGCAGTGTATTCCAGATGCGAACCACTCGCTCTGTCCCACACCCCTGGTACCATTGCAGAAAATCTCTTCTGCTCATTTCATCTCTCATAAATAATTGAAATGAAATGTTTATTAGGAAATGCACAACATAAAAAGGAGAGAGAAATAAATGCTGAGTAAAATAGAAGTCAATGTTTGGAAGGTAAAAACAGCAAAAGATGTAACTTTTATTCTGGATGAGTGAGAGGAATTTATCACACTTTGGGGCTTTTGTAAGAGGATTTATTGATAAACTTGGGATTTGAGAGGAAGCTGGTTCATGGTTTACAGAACAAATTCAGCCCCTGGGATGGAGCCAACAGCTGCACGGTCCAATAACAGACAGGACGGGGACACTGTCTCAGGCCTGGTGAGCTCAGTCGATGAAAGCATGAAACTCTGAATCTCAAGTTTTTGAGTTTGAGCCCCACGGTGGGTGTTTTTTATTTCCTTTTTAGGCTGATTTTACAGGCATTCTCCAGCTCTGAATTCCTCGGCAGAGAGTTCAAGGAGTGTTTGAAATGAGATTCAACAGCAGTATGAGAAAGTCTCTCCTTGATTCAGGACTCTTACCTCTCTGCAGCAACTCGCTGCTGAAGATTGAACTTTATCTCATTTCATTTTCAGCTCATGGTCAGTGTGAATCAGTGAGACTTCTGGCTGTCTCCCACTTCACAATCCATCAGTGCTGAGAAATCAATGGGGAATATTATTCACATGTTACAATGTTTTATCAATACTTGAATGTATTTCACACTGTGTCTAACAGTGTGAATCTCCCCTGGTATATCAGCTCACCAACACTTCTACAGAACATTCACATAATGTGAGCTCTGAGATCTGTTCGGATCCCATTCCCAAGACCTGGAAAGTGGGATTGTGCTGGATCGCTCTTTTTCAGCTGGCACAGACACGATTGCTAAATGGTCTCATTCTGAGCCATAAATTTTCTCCATTTTCTTTGTTCCATGAAGTGAGGTGTGATTGGGAGGGGCAATTCCACCAGGGTTATATTTTCTACCAAAACAATGAGACAAGGGATACTTCACTTTTTTATTCATTAATTCATGCAATGTGGGCTTTGCTGGCTAGGCCATCATTTACTGAACATCCTTAATTGCCCTTGAAAAGGTGGTGGTGAGCTGCCTTCTTGAACCACTGCGGTCCATGAGGGGTGGGTACACCCACAGTGCTGTGAGGAAGGGAGTTCCAGGATTTTGACCCAGCGACAGTGAAGGAACGGCGATATAGTTCCAAGTCAGGATGGTGTGTGGCTTGGAGGGGAACTTGCAGGTGGTGGTATCCCGTGCATTTGCTGCCCTTGCCCTTCCAGGTTTGGAAGGTGCTGTCGAAGGAGTCTTGGTGCATTGCTGCAGTGCATCTTGGAGACGGTACACACTACTGCCACTGTGCGTCAATGGTGGAGGGAGTGAATGTTTGTAGATGGGGTGCCAATCATGTGGGCTGCTTTGTCCTGGATCATGTTGAGATTCTTGAGTTGGAATTGCACCCATCCAGGCAAGTGGAGAGTATTCCATCACACTCTTTACTTGTGCCTTATAGATGGTGGACAGGCTTTGGGGAGTCAGGAGTCATGGATGAGTGAGAGGAATATATCACACTTTGGGGCTTTTGTAAGAGGATTTAATAATAAACCTGGGATTTGAGAGAAGCTGCTTCATGATTTACAGAACAAATTCAGCCCCTGGGGTGGAGCCAACAGCTGCATTGTCATTACTCACCTCAGGATTCCAAGCCTCTGACCTGCTCTTGTAGCCACGTTATTTGTATGGCTACCCATGGTAACCTCCATGAAGTTGATAGTGGGGGATTCAGTGATTGCAATGTTATTGAATGTCAAGGGGAGATGGTTAGATTCTCTCTTGTTGGAGATGGTCATTGTCTGGCACTTGTGTGGTGCGAATGTTACTTGCCACTTATCATCCCAAGCCTGTGAGACTGAAATAGCTCAGTTGGGAGTTTGTTAGACTGAAGATCCCTGGTTCAATCTGGGGTTTTGGCAGTTCTCCTTTATTCTGCATCGCCCTTTGGTTTTGACTCTCGAATTGCACAATTTACTGTGAAATTATTTACCCAACTCTGAAGGTTGGATTGGAATAGAGAGATATCAAGGATGGGAAATATTTACATTGTCAGCTTTAGCTTATTCTCATCTCCTTGTGTCCTTTTCCCCAGTTTCTGACTCTCTCGGGTTAGGGTGAACACTTGATTTGCTGCATTTGTCCCAAACTGAAGCCTTTTCCACATCTCTGGGCGGTCAGACTTGCTCTGTCTGTTTTTGTTGCTCGTGACCATTAACGAGAACAGGCCACGAGTTCAATGTTTATCAGCAAACGGAAGATAATTGGAAAGAATTCTGTGTTACTCCAGACCAGTGACAAAGATGCAATGGATGTTATTCAAAATAAGTTCCCTCTGACACTTTATGTAAACTTGTTTGCATCTAAAAGTTGGATTTGAAGTGTTACAAAAATGTGTCAAATTAATGACTGACCATGTGACAGCGCACATGGGGATCAAATCCACAGCCTTGTTGTTATCAACACTGCGTCCTAACCAACTGAACTAAGCGGCCTATAGACAGAGCCAGGTATGGGTTTGAGCCGCACGCTGGGCGGTTTGTGTTTTATTTCTCACACTGGGTGAAAGAGCGATTGCACAAACAATGGACACATCACATCCCTGAAACATTGTTCTGATATAAAACAGTGTGAAATAAGAACTGAGCATGGAAATGGAACCAGAAATCAGGACTTTAATCACAAGCTCACAGACAAAGCAAAGTGTTCCATTCCTGGCAGTTTTGCTTCTTGTTTAGATTCAGTGATTGAAATTAATTCAATCCTCATCTGACCTCCGCTCTGGAAAGGCCTGCTACCCGACCTGAACCCGACGGGACCCGCGACCTGTGTCGGGTTCGGGTCGTGTCGGGTCGCTCTTGCGGGTTTTCGGGCTCGAGACAGGTTGGGTCAGGTTCCGCTCAGGCTGGGTCCAGGTCAGGCTGGGTCCGGGTGTGACAGACACAGTAAGTATTAAATTTTGCTCTGCTGGGAAGTTGAGTTTAACAAGTGTCAAAAGTTGAAAAGCCAACCGAAGCTGGGAGTCTGGGACGTCAACGAGGGAAACTCTGAGTCTGCGCAGTGAGCAAGTGAGCATCTCTATGATGTCATTGCGCTCATGCTGCAGCTTCCTGTAGATTCGGAATTGGGAGGTCGGGAAAGTGAACATTCCGGTGGTCGGGTAAGGCTCGGGTAGGTTTGGGCGTGGGAATAAATGGAGATACTCGGGCTGGGTCAGGCTCGGGTCCAATGTGGTTCTGTCGGGTTCGGGTCGGGTTTTTTTTCCTGACCTGAGCAGGCCTTGACCGCTCAGTTCAGTGCCTTATTTAAACTATTACTTGGAGTTCTGTTTTACAGGGTCTCGGCTGTTTAAGTGTTTCCCAGACCCACTACTCTGATTAATCAGACATTTTGCTGCTAACTGCTGCTGCTACAATTGAAATGTAAAAAAGAATTTCCAGTGACCTGCAACCAATGGACAAATACATTTCAGAAAGTTAAAGCTCATTCACCAATCCACAAATGTGTCTTTCTGCTTACATTTATAAACAACTCATTCTCTCCACTACGAGAACTATACAATCACTACAGTTATTTGAAAGTTAGTATACAATGTTCCAGTTCATCAATGTTAAAACTGCAGCAGGTTTTCCAGAAAACTTCTCTGTTGGAACCTCAGTCCCATTTAGATTGAAAGTGGACAATTAATGTCTTCACTTGTTCATTGTGGACAGGTGTCTGACTTAGAATAAATCTCATTAACCTTCAATGAGGTGGCAGTATTTCTGTTCTCCCATTTTACACAGTCTGTCCTGTTCATGCACCATGTTTTTATTCTCCTCTCCCATTCTCCACAGGATACAGATTACAAGCATCATCAATCTAGCTGTTGAAAAGCATTGGAAGAATCTGGTCACACAGGTATTGAAACATTCATTATCTGCCATTTTACAAGTTGGTTGCTTTAAACACAGTACGATGTACAATCATCTTGAAAAGAGATTCTCTTCAATATCCAATCCAAACTGAATTGCAAACCTGACAGACAAACAGAGGAGAACAAGTGACTAGTGAAAACAAACCTCGTGGTGCTCATTTTCAGATTTATTGCAGTCATCTTACAAAACAGGTGAAAGAATATTACAGTGAAATTATTTGGAAAGTAGGTGTGACTTTTGTTGGTGCCTTTCTTTGCTCTGTTGGTGAAACGTCCTTGCACCTGACTCCTGTTCATGTCTCTGTTTCCTCTATTGAATGAGGAAGGAGATATTTGATCAGAAATCAACTGGATTGTGTACCTTTGAGAGGGGATTTCTGCACCATCAGGGCTGGAAACAGGAGTGAGTGAAAGACACTGTGTGGAGTTTGATTTTGTACAGAGGGAGAGCAAATCTAACAGGGCTGTGAGATATTGGCCTGGATTTTACAGCCCCATTGGCGGCGAACACTGAGACTTTCACTGCTATTGAGGGTCTGAACAGCACTGCAACTGCCGGTACATGCACACACTAACACCAGCATCTGGAAATTGTGGTGGTGAGAAATGTGCTCAGAAGGAGCCTCTGATCATAATCGCACCAGCCCACTCTTTAAAGTGACAGGGACCTTTAGTTCAGCAATTTGGGCTCATTGCCCACAATGTATCCTGATTTTTAACTTGGTTGGCTTAGAGCCGGTACCAACAGGCTCAGGGCCTGCTCGGGAAGGACTTTCCTGTTGACACAACAGCTCCAATATTCCAGGAAGACACCGGCAGCAGCAGGGGTCAACTTTCAGAGGGAGTTAAGACATTTTAAATGTTGTATTTTGTTTCTTAATCGTATGTAAGTTTTTAGCATGGCCTATTC
This sequence comes from Heterodontus francisci, assembly GCF_036365525.1. Lineage (NCBI taxonomy): Eukaryota > Metazoa > Chordata > Chondrichthyes > Heterodontiformes > Heterodontidae > Heterodontus > Heterodontus francisci. The sequence continues at coordinate 1,930,936 of NW_027140128.1, read as the reverse complement.
AGAGTTCTTAAATTTACATCTGACTTTTTATTAACAAGATTGAAGTGCTTTTAAAAGATCTCTAAATATATATGACTTTTTATCAAAGATTTACCTGGCTTCTTTGTAAAGACTTGAGTAAGATTGAAGTGACTTTTAAAAACTACATCTTATCCTTTAAAATCAGGCTTACATGTAGATGACATTGGAAGATGGCTTCAGAATAACTTAGACTATCTTTCTAACGGGTACTGCAACAGCCTAAGTCCTACTTTAAGGAAAAGCTGGTGAATTACAAAGAAACAATGTATTGAACATTTTATAAACTGTTGATGCAGATGGGATTCAAATTCATACATGTAAAACAGAAGGAATGAATAAGCCATCACCTTAACCTCTCAAACACCTCATCACCCAACTTTGTGCCAGCAACCTATCACATGTCTTTTTTGCCTCTATGGAAATTTGGGCAGGACGGTCACCTTCAGCTCAGATCCTGACTGTGCAGCCAGATGTGCAATGATGGAAATGTAGCTTCTGTAAGTAAGTGAAATTTCCATCACATCAGGTCATGGCCTATTGTGAATGGAGTGGTGTGAAACATTTCCAGACCATGTCCAACACGTTTCAACTCAGTGTGAAATCCCACCACGGAAAGACTGGAACATACAATCATTTGATCACATCATGATTAACATCACTCAGACACCTGAACCATGAGGTCACTGACGAAGTCATGATGACTTCTAATTTCTCATGAAATGACAACTGAACTCACTGACTGGAAGAATTGCTTTAACTCCACATGATCAGAAAGGCACAGCCTCAGACCGACTTGGACGATGAATATTAATTGAATAATTTCTGTGTGAGGAATGTTCCAGCATCATAAACCAGTGGAACGTGCTGACTGAGCTGTGTCTTCATCTCTTCTGGGCAGTCGGACAGTTCACCCTTCATTCTGCTCTGATTCACTTTCCCAAAGCGGATCTACAGATTCTCAAATCTGGAGACTGGGTTTTCTTGTTAGGTTCCTTTCGCTTTTTCTTGCTCCTGAATGACAATATATTCTAAACCTCGGATCAACCCTCCCCTTTGCGTCGTGTTATAGTCTTGGTTAAAAGAGATAAAAAACGACAGAAACACTCTGAAACATACAACACGGTCACACTTTCCTTCAGTGAGATTAATGCTGAGCTGCTTTCCAGGTTAAATGCAACTGCAAACACATTGCTCTCAAAGAAATTGTAGGGGATTGAGTTGCCGTTGAAATATTAGCACTGAACATCTGTACAAGCAGGAACAGCCATTTCAAACTCACATCCTTCACAAAGGCAACCACTGAGCTGTTTTCTTTTGTGTGAATGAAATTCACAAGAAAAGTTAAAGTTCACAAGATAATGGATGTAAATGATTGATAGCTAAACTTTTGAAGCAAGGATATGAATCCAAGATTTTCTGATTATTAGACAAACACTCGAACCAATTAAGCTACTGAGCCAGATCACAAGTGCTGTGACAACGAAGGGCAGAGGAGGTCACTCTTTATTCTCATCCCACTTCTCCACAGGTCGCAACATCGATGTGAACTTTACCCACATACTGATACAGTCAATCAAATACTCTATTTTTCCCAGAATAGAAGACACTGACCAGGTTTCTTTAATGAACAACAAAATTATCCATTTATTGTCGAACAAGTTTTAACTAGTCATTAAGTAAAGCATAAACATACAGGTGGAAATTTTAAAAGCTCCTTTTTCACCTTTACCAACTTTTAAAGTCCTTTTTTAAATCTTCGAGCCACATGCACACACACACACTGGATAGCTGAAAAAATAAAAAAGGTTTTTTTTTCCATTCAGCACTCTGTTGCAGACAAAAAAACCTCTTGGGCTGTTTATTTGTTCTTTTTTGAAGAAATCATCAGATGAGATATGTTGCTCCAAAACTGGAATACAGTCTAATTTCCGAGTATACATAGACAGGTGCTGGGGTATTTTAGATCAGTTCTTTTCAGAAGGCATTGAGAATTAATTTTAGCAGGCCTTCTTCAAAGACATGCGACAAGATGCATTAACTCAGTGGACTTCTCAGGGTCTTTTAAAGATTTTCTGGAAAACAAACTGGGTTGTGGTCTTCTCTCCTTCCTTGACGATTCTTCAGGCTAACTTTATCAGCTGCTCACTCCAGCAGGTAAAACACACTGACTGCTACAAGCAAAGTTTTGAGTTTTCTGCTGTCTTAGGTTTGCGCTGCTGCTGCCAAGCTTGTCCAATTAAGGGGCATGACTGACTTCTCTGTCCACATTTCTCCCTGTTACCAGGGTTTCTGTTCTATATTTAATTTGAATCATGTGACAACCAGTAAACATAGTTGCCAAATTGGTTCTTTTGGTGCCCTCTTGAAAAAGAACTGGTCCTACATATATCCAGTTTGATTATGACTTCTTCAAAAAATATTTTAAAGGAAACAGAATCCCTTCCATAACATCATGTACTTTCCCTGAGCTACAGGTTATTGCAAGTCTCTCTGGCTGTGTTTATTTTAGGTGATTTTGTACTCAGGTTCTTTCTGAATCCATGTGTTTGCAGATCTTTGTGAGTGAGAGATGTGGTAATATGTTTAAAAGATTTCCCTGTAAATTATTCATATCTCCATGTTTTCCCGAACTTTGTACAGACACATTAATATGGGAATCACACACATCAGGCCATCAAACCTGTCTGCTAAACATTGAAAGGTGACAGTGTTTATTGTGACGGGGTTCCATTTATCAAGACACATCTTGATGATTCACACATGTAAAAATTTGTATATTATGTTCATGACATAATGACATAAATAAACATTTCCTTGCTCTTGCCATGTTTGGTGAACATTTTCTCTGCTAATGCCCCCTGAATATATTAGAGAACATGGTGACGAGGTTGAGATAAAAGTCTGTAAATATAGGCAGCAAACAGCAGCAGGGACTGCAGTGAACAAGATTTACGTGACATATTTGTGCTTATATTGGTGGGTGAAATAAGATACTAAACACACAAAATCCTACATTTGAGCTCGCTTATAAGATTGCTCTGTCCATGGAGATAGCATCAAAGGATGCTCAGGAATTTTGTCCGATGCCAGTGATAGTAACACACTTCAGGGGAACTTAAAAAAAACTGGTAAAATGGGCTTTCACATAACAGATGAAATTTTACACAGAGAAGTGTGAAGTGATACAATTTGGAAGGAAGAATGCCATATAAATGAAACGTTACAATTCTAAACTGGGTGCAGGAGCAGAGAGACAATGTACACCAATGTTAGAAGGATTGAAAAGGTAACTAAGAGCAAACAGGACACTTGGCTTTATTAATAGAGGCATAGAGTAAAAGCATATAAGTTATGCTAAACCTTTATAGAATACTGGGAATGAATGGCCTCTTCCTGTACCTCCACAGAAAGCTTCCATTCCAGGTTTACACACACTCATCAGGATCACTCTCCACAGATCCTGCCACTCCAGGCTCGGACACCCACTTCAGGATCACTCTCCATAGATCCTGCCACTCCAAGCTCGGACACCCACTTCAGGATCACTCTCCATACATCCCAGCACTATGGGCTCGGAGACCCTCTTCAGAATTCCTAAATCTCCAGACATGGACATCCTTTGAGGACCACTCTCCACAGATTCTGCCCTCCAGGTTCAGACACCCTTTTCAGAATCACTCTCCATACATCACGCCACTCCACACACGGATATCTCCCTCAGGGCCAGATCAAAGAATGTTGCTTGTCACATATCAACTCAAGCCTGAATGTTGTTCAGGTCTTGCTGCTTGCAGGTACAGATTGCTTCAGTATCTGATGAGTTGTGAATCATCAGCGAACATTCCCACTTCTCACTTATGTTGAAGAGAAAGCCATCAATGAAACAGCTGAGGATGCTTGGGCCTAGGGCACTGCCCTGAGAAACTAAGTATCCAGTCATGAATGGTGGAGGACAATTAAATAACGAACCAGATGAGGAGTCTCCAAAAACATCCCTGTCCTCAATGTTGGTGGAGCCAAGCACGTTAGTGCAAAAGGTGAAGCTGAAGCATTTGAAACCATCTTCAGTCAGAAATTGCTCAGTGGATGATTCATCTCGGCCTCTTGAGGTCCCCAGCATCACAGCTTCCAGTTTTCAGCCAATTCGCTTCACTCCACATAATGGCAAGAAACAGCTGAAGGCACTCGATACAGCAAAGACTATAGGCCCTAACAACATCCCGGCTCTAGTACTGAAGACTTGTGCTCCAAAACTAGCTGCGCTCTCAGCCAAGCTGTTCCAGTAGAGCTGCAACACGGGCTTCTACTTGACAATGTGGAAAATTGCCCAACTGTGCCCTCTCCTTAAAAAAAATGCAGGACAAATCCAATCTGACCAATTGCCGCCCCATCAGTCTACTCTCAATCATCAGCAAAGTGATGGAAGATGTCACCAACAGTGCTTAAAGCACCTCACACTTAACAATAATCTGCTCATCGATGCTCAGTTTAGGTTCTGGCAGGGTCTCTCAGCTCCAGGAAATAATTTGCCAGATAGAGTAGAATGTGGGAAAATGTGAGGTTATCCACTTTGGTAGGAAGAATAGAACAGCATAATATTATTTAAATTGTGAGAGATTACAGAATGCTGCGGTGTAGAAGGATCTGGGTGTCCATGTACGTGAATCACAAAAAGTTACCATGCAGGTACAGCAAATAATTAGGAAGGCAAATGGAATGTTACCCTTTATTGCAAGGAGGATGGAGTATAAAAGTAGAGAAGTTTTGCTACAAATTTACATGGTGCTGGTGAAACCACACCTGGAGTACTGTGTGCAGTTTTGGTTTCCTTATTTAAGGAGGGATATACCTGCATAGGAGGCAGTTCAGAGAAGGTTCATTTGATTGATTCCTGTGATGAAGGTGTTGTCTGATGAGGAAAGTTGAGCAGGTTGGACCGATACTCATTGGAGCTGAGAAAAATGAAAGGAGAACATATTGAGACATATAAGATTCTGAGGGGACTTGATAGGGATGCTGAGAGGATGTTTCCCCTCGTGGTGGAATCTAGAACTAGGGGACATAGCTTCAGATTCAGGGGTTTTTCATTAAAGAAGGAATTTCTTCTCTCAGAGGGTCATTAATCTTTGGAATTCTTTACCGCAGAGAGCAGTGGAGGCTGGGTCATTGAATGTCTTCAAGATTTTTATCTACAAGAGAGCCAAGGGTTATGTGGGCAGGCAAGAATGTGGGGTTGAGGTCATGATCAGGTCAGCCATGATCCTATTGAATGGCGGAGCAAGCTCGAGGGGCCAAATGGCCTACTCCTGCTACTAGTTCTTCTGATCTTCTGTTCGTATGATCTCATTGCAGCTTGGTCCAAACAGAGACAAAAGAGCGGAATTCCAGAGGAGAGGTGAGAGTGATTGCCCTTGAGTGAGTGTGGCATCAAGGATTCCATGCAAAATTGAAGTCACTGGGAATCAGGGGGAAAACTCTCCACTTGATGGAGTTGCACCTCGCACAAAACAAAATGTTGTGGTTAGAGGAGGCCAATCATCTCAGCCCAGGACATTGCCTCAGTACTTTCTCAGGGTCGTGTCCTAGACCCAAACATCCCAGCTGTTTCACTGACGACTTTCTCTTCAACATAAGTCAGAAGTGGGAATGTTAGATGATGACTCACAACTCTTCAGATACTGAAGCAGTCTGTGCCTGCAAGCAGCAAGACCTGAACAACATTCAGGCTTGAGCTGATAAGTGACAAGCAAGCTTCTGGCCACACAAGTGCCAAGCAGTGAACATCTCCAATGAGAGAGAAAAAAATCTACCTTTGGATATTCAGAAGCATTATCATCGTTAAATCCCCCACCATCAGCATCTTGACCAGAAACGTAACTGGCCCAGTCACATCTTTGCTGTGGCTATAAGCGCAGGTCAGAGATTACGAATTCTGCAGCAAGTATCTCACCTCCTGACACCCCAAATCCTGTCCACCATCTACAAGGCACAAGTCAGGAGTGTGATGGAATACATCCCACTCAACAAGACTCAAGAAGCTCAACACCATCCAGGACAAAGCAGCGCACTTGATCGGCACCTAACCCACCACCGTTAACATTTAATCCCTCCACAAACAATAAACAGTGGCTGCAGTGTGTACCATCTCCATATGCACTGCAGCAACTCGCCAAATATCCTTCAGCAGCACCTTCCAAACTCGTGACCACTACCACCTCGAAGGACAAGGGCAGCAGATGCATGGGAACTCACTACCTGCAGGTTCCCCTCCAAGTCACTCACCATCCTGACTTGGAACGATATCGCCATTTCTTCACTGTTGTTGGGTCACAATCCTGGAACTCCCTCCCCAATAGCACTGTAGGTCTTCCTGCACCATATGGACTGCATCAGTTCAAGAAGGCAGCTCTCCACCACCTTCTCAACGGCAATAGGAATGGGTAAAAAATGCTAGCCTTATCAGCGATACTCACACCCAAGAATGAATAAAAACCAAATCACTCTCCACAGATTCCCCACAATCTGGGCTTGGACATTTACTTCAGGAGCACAGAGCTTTCTATCACTGCAACATGAGTTCCAATCTTCAGATTCTGTTCACTTTTCAGATTATTTTCGACCAGTCCACTAGCTTTTATTAATTCAGTATTCGGGTCTCTGCTCCTCCGCCGTTTCCAACATCTCACCTCTTGCAAAAAAACACTCTGATCTATCGTAGGTAGTAGATGACCCCTCATTTTAAACTCCATCTGCCAAAGCATTGCTCACTCACTTAATCTATCAAGAAGATTTGAAAATAAATTTCTTGCCAAAGGATAATTTTCTGCATCTGCTCCCTCGCCATTTGCTTTTCCCACTTGTCTTTCACTTGGTGCAAATCCAGAGAAAGCAAAGATGGAAGGAAGGAGGGGAGGAAAAATACTGCTCCGTTTCGTGATCCCTATTTGATCTTCATTCCAGTGAAGTTTGGGTGAAGAATTCCAATTGTCTGTCTCAATTTTAATAAAGTATAACAAATTCTGGAGTCACTGTCTGGACATTGACAAGAACAGGTTTTGAGGCTGACTTTGCACATCAACTCCCCCAACATAAACAATACACTAAATAGTTCATAAACTAGCGACAAGGATGGAATTCGAACCCACGTGTGCAAAGCACAATGGATTAGCAGTCCATCGCCTTAACCTCTCGGCCACCTTGTCAGTTGCACAAGCATAGCTGTCAACTTCAACACAGCTTCTGGCGGTGCAGCCAGCTGTGTCATGATGGAAATATATCTTCTGTCCGGAAATAAAGTTGGGAGTGGAGTGGTGTGAAACATTTCCAGACCATGTCCAACACGTTTCTACTCAGTGTGAAAACCCACCACGAAAAGACTGGAACATACAATCATTTCATCACATCATGATTAACAACACTCAGACACCTGAACCATTAGGTCACTGACGAAGTCATGATGACCGAATTTCTCATGAAATGACAACTGAACTAACTGACTGGAAGAATTGCTTTAACTCCACATGATCAGAGAGACACAGCCTCAGGCCGACTTGTCGGGTGGGGTAAGCAGATATCACTGCTTCTGATCTTCACCAGAACAGAGAGCGAGGTGCAACATTGATCATCAAACAGACTGTGAGAGAATACAACAGAATAAAACACATGGAGAGACACTGTGGAATAACAAATCGATTTGATTGGAATGTTGAAATTTTGATTGGAATGGGTAAAACACCAGAAACAGCTGATTAAATTGGGATTCTCATCATTATATTGATCTGGGAAAGAAAAGATAAACTGATGGAAAGAAGAGACGAAGGAAGAAAAGAAAGGATGGAACTGTTCAATTTTTTCAGTTTTTTCACTCGCCCATCAAAGCTGATAAAAAAAGTTGCAAATAACAGAGAATTTCACCAAAAAGGGAGATTAAATGTTGATGAAACCTTGGATCGAAGGATGCCCCAACAGATCACCTGTTTAACTGTCTCCCCACTTGGGGATTTCAATCAGTGAGCAATATTGTTCTCTGCTTTTTTTGTTAATTGGTCCCAGAACTGTCACTTGGAATTGATATCTGTGTTCCGAATCCTGAATAATAAAATTGTGAGTTTCTCGATATTTTCTGGACACAGTTCCTGCTGAAAGAACTAAGCACTCTTTTCTAATTTACACAATATGAGATACTCACTCACCAAGCCTGCGAAGCTAGCATCCTTGGTGCTGCTCTCTCTTCTCCCAAACTTCATCTCATGTGACTGTTACATCATCACTCTGACAGTGGGAGGGGTTGATCCCACTATCTTCAGCATTAACCCTTTACATCCTTACACCACACTGTCTGTCCAAAAAAAGTGGGTGGAGGGAACTTCCTTCATTTATCAAAACACCAACAACAGCACAGTGGCGCAATGGTTAGCACCACAGCCTCACAACTCCAGCGACCAGGATTCAGTTCTGGGTACTGCCTGTGTGGAGTTTGCAAGTTCTCCCTGTGTCTGTGTGGGATTCCGCCAGGTGCTCTGGTTTCCTCCCACCTCCAAAAGACTTGCAGGTTGATAGGTAAATTAGCCATTGTAAATTGTCCCTAGTGTAGGTACGTGGTAGGAGAATGGTGGGGATGTGGTAGAGAATATGGGATTAATGTAGGATTAGTATAAATGGGTGGTTGCTGGTTGGCACAGACTCGGTGGGCCGAAGGGCCTGTTTCAGTGCTGTATCCCTAAATAAGAAAAGTTAAATAAAAGCTACCAGTCGTAAATCAACTCAAACCCATTAGAGAGATAGAGGGAGACTGTCAGAGAACTTCCTGCATCCAGTCCTGACCCTGTCACACTCAGCAGCTTCTCACCCAGACCCCATTCTCATCAACACTGTACATTGTTACCGAGACCCTTCAAATACTGTTTATAAAAGGTAGAAAAATTCAAACTTCATCACAGCTAGATTGAATAGAACAAAGTTTAATATCTTCTCTTCGTCACTCGGTAACCACATGAAACAGTCCTTAAATCAGTAGCATAAATTATCAGCTGTAAGAATGTTTGTCATTGGGTTGAATCATTTCTGTGTGAGGAATGTTCCAGCATCATAAACCAGGGGAACGTGCTGACTGAGCTGTGTCTTCATCTCTTCTGGACAGTTCACCCTTCATTCTGCTCTGATTCACTTTCCCAAAGCGGATCTACAGATTCTCAAATCTGGAGACTGGGTTTTCTTATTTTGTTCCTTTTGATTTTTCTTGCTCCTGAATGATAATATATTCCAACCTCGGATCAACCTTGCCCTGTGTCCGTGTCTCGGCTAAAAGCGACAAATAACGGCACCAACATTCTGAAACAGACAACACGGTCACATTCTGCTTCAGTGAGATTAATGCTGAAGCAGTTTCCGTGTTGAATGCGATTGTGTACAAATTTCTCTCAAGGAAATTGTGAGTGACCAAGTATTTGCACTGAATTTCTGTGCAAGAAGGGACAGTTTCAAACAGCCATTCCCAAATCACTTCCTTCACAAAGACAAAGACTGTGCTGTCTTAATGTGTGACTCAACTTCACAAATAAATTTGAATTCGAAGTTCAGGAGAAGACAGAGATGTGAATGATTGACAGTGTAATCTTTAAATCATAATTTTCCGTTTCTTCGTTGAAGTGAGGCTCAACCCTAAGCCACTAGAGATCGCGGAGAGCTACAAACTTGGATCCAGAAATCAGAAAAGTAGTGAAACAGTTGGTGAGTACATTGTGACACTGAAGAATTTATCACCATATTGCAACATTGGCACATTCTTAGACCGTACATTATGAGACAGATTTGTGCTTATATTGGTGGATGAGGAAAGATACTAAACACACAAAATCCCAATTTGAGCTCGTGTGTAAGATTGCTCTTTCCACGGAGATAGCATCAAAGAATGCTCGTGAATGTCGTCCCATGCCAGTGACAGTAACACACTACAGAGGAACTTAAACACACTGGTAAAATGGGCTTTCACACAACAGATAAAATTTTACACAGAGAATTGTGAAGTGATACAGTTTAGGAGGAAGAATGAGACAATTTATACCAATCTTTTTTGATCAAGGTTTGAAAAGATTGCTAAGAGCAAACAGGACACTTGGCTTTATTAATAGAGGCATAGAGTAAAAGCAAATAAGTTATGCTAAACCTTTATAAAACACTGGGGATGAATGGCCGACTCCTGCACCTCCACGGAAAGCTTCCACTCCAGGCTCGCGCACCCTCTTCAGGATCACTCCCGCCTCTCCACGCACGGATATCTCCCTCAGGATCAGAGCACAGCTCCACAGTCCTGCCACATCCAGTCGTGAATGGTGGCGGATAATGAAATAACTAACAAGATGAGGAGGCTCCAAAAACATTCACATCCTCAATGATGGTGATGCTAAACACGTCAGTGCAAAAGATGAAGCTGAAGCATTTGCAAATGAAAGGAAAGGCTGAGGGACTTGAGGTTGTTTTCGTTGGAGAGAAGGAGGAGGAGAGGTGACTTAATAGAGACATATAAGATAATCAGAGGGTTAGATAGGGTGGATAGTGAGCGTCTTTTTCCTCGGATGGTGATGGCAAACACGAGGGGACATAGCTTCAAGTTGAGGGGTGATAGATATAGGACAGATGTGAGAGGTAGTTTCTTTACTCAGAGAGTAGTAAGGGCGTGGAATGCCCTGCCTGCAGCAGTAGTAGATTCGCCAACTTTAAGGGCATTTAAGTGGACATTGGATAGACACATGGATGAAAATGGAACAGTGTAGGTCAGATGGTTTCACAGCTCGGCGCAACATCGAGGGCCGAAGGGCCTGTACTGCGCTGTAATATTCTAATTCTAATTCTAATTCTAACCATCTTCAGTCAGAAATATTAAGTGGATTTGATCTGTGCTAATTTCAGCTCCTCATGCTCTCTGGTGCCTTGGTTCTCTGGTGCTAATTTCAGAGTAAATCATGCAGCTTGACAATTGGAGCCAAAGAAAAAGACACAGGAGAGGTTGAAAGTGCCAGTACTTGGGATCGAACCAAGAACTGTTAGTACAGCACAAACTCAACAAAGGTTTTTCAACAACACACGAAAGCCACCATTCTGGCACTGCTTTGGAAGACAATATATACATTAAAGTGTTTGTAAAAAGTTACAGAACACAACATGTCAGTAATATTCCCCATTGTTTTCTCAGTACTGATGGATTGTGAAGTGGGAGACAGCCAGAAGGCCCACTGTGCCACACTGACCCTGAGCTGTGAGTGAAATTAGATAAAGTTCAATCTTTAGCAGAGAGATTCTGGAGAGAGGTAAGAGTCCTGAATCAAGGAAAGACTTTCTGACACAATAAAAGCAAAATACTGCAGATGCTGGAAATCTGAAATAAAAACAAAAAGTGCTGGAAATACTCAATAGCTCTGGCAGCATCTGTGGTGAGAGAAACAGAGTTAACGTTTCTGGTCTGTGACATTTCATCAGAACTGACACTGGTTAGAAAAGAATTAGGTTTTAAACAAGTGAAGGGGAGGGGCATGTGGGAGAGAACAAAGGGGAAGGTGTTTGATAGGGCAGAGGGCATTAGAGATTAAATAACAAAGCTGTCCTGGGACAAAGTCAAAGAGTGCGTTAATGCTTGTGGTTGCCTGACACCAGTCATACTCTGATGTTATTGAACACAATGTTCAATCCACAAGGCTGTAGAGTGCCGAATCAAAAGGTTGGGTGCTGCTCCTCGAGCTTGGGTTGATTTTCACTGCAACACTGGAGCAGGCCAAAGAAAGAAATGTTGACATGAGAGCAGGGGGTAGTGTTGAAATGGCAAGCAACCAGAAGCTCAGGGTCATGCTTTCGGCCTGAGCAGAGGTGTTCCACCTAATCTGCGTTTGGTCTCCCCAGTTTAGAGGAGACCGCATTGTGAGCAGTGAATACAGTATACATAATTGAAAGAAGTACAAGTAAATAGCTGCTTCACCTGAAAGGAGTGTTTGGGGCTTTAGATAATGAGCAGAGAGGAGGGAAAAGGGCAGGTATTATATCTCCTGTGATTGCATGGGAAGGTGCCTTGGGAAGGGGACGAGGTGTCAGGGTAATGGAGGAGTGGACCAGGGTGTCGCGGAGGGAACAATCCCTTCAGAATGTTGACAGGGGAGGGGAGGATGCGTTTGGTGGTGGCATCACGCTGGAGGTGGCGGAAATGGTGGAGGATGATCGTTTGGCTGTGGAGGCAGGTGGGGTGGAAAGTGAGGACAAGGGGAACCCTGTCGCAGTTCTGGGAGGGAGGGGAAGGGGGAAGGCAGAGGTTGAGGGTCCTGTCAACTGCACTGGGAGGGGGCGGGGCGGGGGTGTAGTTGAAATCTGGTGATGTTGTTGAATTTAAATTCAAACACTCCTTGAACTCTCTGCTGATGAAGACTGAAAAAGGGAAGAACAACCACACAACAAGGGTCTCAAATCCAAGACCCTGAGATTAAAAGTCTCATGCTCTACCAACTGAGCTAACAAGGCCTGATACAGTACTTCTACTCTGTCTGTTATTGGACGGATGCAGCTGTTGGCGCCACCCTAAGGGCGGGAATTTGTTCCACCAACCATGAAGCAGCTTCCCATCAATTCCCCAGATTATCAGTAAATCCACTTCCAGAAGCCCCAAAGTGTGATATATTCCTCTCACTCATCAATAATAAAATTGAAATCTTTTTACCTTCCAAATGCTGCCATCTATTTTTTCAGTATTTATTTCTCTCTCCTTTATACTTAGTTCATGCATTTCTTCAGAATTTTCTTTCCAATTATTTCTGAGGGAAGAAATGAACAGATCTGGTAGCTCAAAACTGGGCATCCATGAGGCACTGTGGGTCATCAGCAGCAGCAGAATTGTATTTAAACACAATATGTTACCTCATGGCCTGGCATATCCCTCACTCTGCCATTACCATCAAGCCAAGGGACCAATATTGGTTCAATGAAGTGTGCAGGAGGGCATGTCAGGAGCAGCACCAAGCAGACCTAAAAATGAGTGAAGCTACAACACAGGATTACTTGCATGTCATATAGCAGAAGCAGCATGCAATAGACAGAGCTGAGTGATCTCACAACCAACTGATCAGATCATAGCTCTGCAGTCCTGCCACATCCAGTCCTGAATGGTGGTGGATAATTAAACAATTAACAGGAGGACGAGTCTCCACAAATATCCCCATCCTTAATGATAGGGGAGATCAGTATATCAGTGCAAAATACAAGGTTGAATCATTTGCAACCATCTTCAGCCAGAAGTGCCAAGTAGATGATCCATCTCGGCCTCCTCCTGAAGTCTCCAGCATCACAGGTGCCAATCTTCAGCTAAATCCACTTCACTCCACATGCTATCAAAAAATGGCTGAAGGCTCTGGATACTGACAACATCCTGGCTGCAGTGCTGAAGACTTGTGCTCCAGAACTAGCCACGCCGCCCGCCAAGCTACAACACTGGCAACTACCCAGCAATGTGGAAAATTGCCCAGGTATGTTTTGTATACAAAAGGCAGGACAAATCCAACCTGGTCAATTCCTCCCCGATCAGCCTCCTCTTGATCATCAGTAAAGTGATGGAATGTGTCGTTGACAGTGCTATCAAGCAGCACATGCACAGCAATAATCCACTCACCAATGCTCATTTTGGGTTCTGCCAGGGCCACTTAGTTCCTGACCTCATTATGGCCTTGGCCCAAATATGGACAGAAGAGCTGAATTCAGGAGTTGCAAGGAGCCCTTGCAAAATTGAAGTCAATGGCAATCAAGGAGAAAAATCTCCACTGGTTGGAGTCATACCTTGTGCAAAGGAATATGGTGCTGGTTGTTGGTGGCGAATCATCTCAGTACCAGACATCGCTCAGGAGTTCCTCAGGGTAGTGTCCTAGGCCCCAACCGCCTTCAGTTGCTTCATCAATAAACTTCCTTCCATCATCAGGTCAGAAGTGGAAATGTTCACTGATGATTGCAAAATGTTCAGTTGCATTCATAACTCCTCAGATACTGAAGCAGTCCGTGTCCATATGTTGAGAGACCTGGGCAAGATTGGGCTTGGACTGATAAGTGGCAAGTAACATGCACGCCACAAAAATGCCAGGCAATGACCATTTCCAACAAGAGTGAATCTAACCATCTCCCCTTGACATTCAATGATATTACCATTGCTGAATCCTTCACTGTCAACATCCGGGGGGTTACCAATGAGCAGAAACTGAATTGGATCAGTCATATAAATACCATAGCTACAAGAGCAGGTCAGAGGCTGGGAATTCTGCTGCAAGTATCTCACCTCCTGTCCACCATCTGCAAGGCACAAGTCAGGAGTGTGATGCAATACTCCCCACTTGCCTGGAAGAGTGGAGCTCCAACAACACCAAAGAAACTCAACACCATCCAGGACAAAGCAGATCACTTGATCAGCACTCCACCCACTACTTCAAATATTCACTTCCTGCACCACCAGTGAACAGTGGCAGCAGTGTGTACCATCTACAAGATGCACTGCAGCAACTCACCAAGCCTCCTTCGACAGCACCTTCCAAACCCCCAACCTCGACCACCAAGAAGGACATTGGATGAATGGGAACACCACCATCTGCAAGCTCCCCTCTAAGTTACACACTGTCCTGACTGGGAACTATATCACCATTCCTTCACTGTCACTGGATCAAAATCTTGGAACTCCCTTCCTAACAGCACTGTGGGTTTACGTACAACACGTGGACAGCAGCAGCTCCAAAAAGGCGGCTAACCACCACCTTCTCAAGGGCAATTAAGGATGGACAATAAAGGCTGCGTTTGCTGACAACGCAACCACCAGGTGGCACAACTCGCTTTCTCCCCCTCCTTCGCACCAGCCACTTCCACACTCCACAGTCGCTCGCTCCAGACCTCGCTGCTCCACCCCCCCTACTTCCCTGGCCGATTGTCTCCCGATCACGTCATCCCATTCTCTGGTCGTTCGCTCACTCCCCACCCCCCACCTCCCCTCCAGCTGCTACCTCAAAGCGGCGCTGCTTCCCTTCTCTCGGCCACTTGCTCCCACGTTTGTCCAGTCTCCACGCGCCGCCAGAAGAAGCAAGGTGAGCTGCAAAGTGTGACGTAGGAGCGAGTAGTGAGTGGCCTAGAGGAGGGAAGTGGCACGGCCTAGAGCTAGCGGGTGGAGCGGGGGATGGGGGGCAGAGAGCAAGCGGCCATAGAGCTGGACGACGCGAGTGGGGAACAATTGTCCAGGGGAGCATCGAGGTGTGGAGCGAGCGGCTGAGGGGAGGAAGCGTCGAGGCCTGGAGCGAGTTGCCGAGGGGGGAGATCTCCAGCTTCAAAGTCTCCTGCTCAGCCGCTTCCTCCAGCTGAGTGAGGGGCTGGATACCCGATGACGCTTTAGCGCACATGTGCAAAGATGGACCAGGCGCGGAAATGCGATGATGTTGGTGCTGCGCAATGACATCATCCGACGCCTGTGCCACTTAATCCTGGCAAGATGTAGCTGTGCCTATGCACAGCTTGGCACCGTCCGATGATGTCAGCGGGCCGCTGCGTTGACAGGAATCATATTGTGTCAGCAAGGCCCACATCCCATGAAAGAGTAAAAAAGAGATTTACCACAATGGTAGCAGGGTGAGGGATTTCAGTTATGTGGAGAGATTGGAGAAGCTGGGGTTGTTCTCCTCGCAGCAGAGAAAATTCAGAAGAGATTTGACACATTTGTTCAGTCATGAAGTTCTTCAATAGTTTAAATAAGGAGAAACTGTTTCCAGTGGTAAAAGGGTCAGAAAGCAGAGGACACAGATATCAGGTGATTGGCAGAAGCACCAGAGATGACATGAAGAACCATTGTTTACACAGTTATGTGTTGTGATAAAGAAAGAAAAGACTTGCGTTTATATAGCACCTTTACTGACCACTGGACATACCAAAGCACTTTATGAACAATGAAATACTTTTGAAGTGTAATCACTGTTGTAATGTCAGAAATGCAGCAGCTGATACCCACAAACAGCAATGTGATAATGACCAACTGATCTGATTGAGGGGCAAATATTGATCACAACACCAGGGAGAATTGCTCTTCACTTGTTTGAAATTGCAGCATGGGATCTTTTACATTCACCCAAACATGCAGACCAGGTCTTGGTTTAACATCACACCTGAAAGGCAGCACCTGCAACACCCTCAGTGCTGTACTGGAGTGTCAGCTGTGAAATTTGAACCCAGAAGCTTGTGATTTCGAGGTGAGTGTGACCAACTGAGCCACAGCTTTTACCTGAGTCTCAATCCTTCCACCAACAGTTTCTCTCTATCGGGTCTGTCACGACCCCTCATGATTGTGAACACCTCTATCAAATGTCCTCTCGAAGGAGAACAACCCCAGCTTCTCCAAGCTATCCACATAACTGAAATCCTAACCACACGTTGCAGGAAGGAATTTTTCCTCAAGTTCCTTCTGGTTTTGTGAGTCACCTTAAATCTGCAGCCTTCGGTTATTGATCGTTCAGCAGTTAGAAACAGTTCCTCAGTATTTACTCTACCTCAAACCTTCAAGGAAGCTCTGCAAAGTAACTGAAAATCAAGTTGTCAGAAGTGGGATTTAAACACATGCCTCCAGTGAAAGCTGCAACCTGAACAGAGAAGCTCAAACCGCTGAGTCACCTCAACTGTTCAGACCTTTTTGACCTCATCATCACTTCTGCAATTTGAAAGGTTCACTCAGTTCAGGAACTTGTTCAATATTGCTGGAATGCTCAGTGATTGGGATATTAACTCCCCCGGGTTTTCCTGAGCTTGTTCTCGGTGTATGGGGATGTTTGTCCTGGGCTGTGGAATCTTTCATCCCTGTAATGGACATTAACCCACTGATTGAATCTGTATTCGCTGCTTTCCGCTGGTGCTGGGTAATTGCAGAGTGTGGGGCTGGAATGTTGCTGCTTGTCCCGGCCTCACTCACTCTGGGGAAGAGTGAATAATTGATGCGTCTGTTTCTGTATCTGAAATGTGGCTTCGATCTGCTGTTTTTAACCGAGGCAGCGCTGCAGAAGGATACGTTAATAATCTCTCACTAATCAACTGTAAACAGTCAGAATGTGTAACTTTGAGCAGCGCTTTCTGCACCGTCAGGGCTGGAAAGTTGAGGGAGGGAGAGACACTGTCAGTATCTGCGTGTATACAGCACTGCACAGAGAAAGAGCCAATATACCGGGGCTGAGACACAGTGCATCTTTTCACATTTAATCACAATAATATCCACAGTCAGGAACTGAAAAGGATGAAAAACCGAATAGCAAGAGCAAAAGTAAGAATACCAAGCAATTATAGATTAGCTGATCAGCTTTCTCTGTGTTACCTGGTAGTCTACTGTTTTATATTCAATGCTCTCTCCACTGTGGCCAGGGAATGATTTCTTCTCAAGGGCTGAATATTAACAAAACTTCTTGTAATTTAAAATCTTTTAAAAGTAATTCCATGGAGCGAATGGGGCAAAGTCAAATAACTGCACCAATTATAGGAGAGCTGGTTGGTGATGACGTGGATGTGTCTGCAGTGTGCATGACCAGACTGTTTCCATAGATTCACGATGAATGTTCCATCCTTTATTTATAACAGTAAAACTGATAGTGGACAATGGCTATTCTGGTTGCAGCAACCTGAAGATTTAACTCATTAACACCCTACTTTCGGGTAATTTAGAAAGCACAACATGCAGCTCTGTCAGTTAGTGTGCTTGTTTGTTAACCCACAATTTGATCGTTCAAGCACATAAATGGATGAGGCTTTATTAACTTAAGCTCTTCTACATCTGCTATATTACTCTTGCTGTTGATTTTTCAAAGATAAGGTTAATCAAGTCTTTCTTTGTGAAATCCATGCTGACTGTGTTTTATTATTTTTCATTTCCATCTGTATTTTCTACTTCGGAGGATTACAGGATATTATCATTTTTTTATTCATTCATGGGAGGTGGGTGTCGCTGGCTAGGCCAGCATTTATTATCCATCCCTAATTGCCTTGAGAAGGTGGTGCTGAGCTGCCCTCTTGAACCATTGCAGTCCATGTGCTGCTGTTATGAAGAGAGTTCCAGGATTTTGACCCAGCAACAGTGAAGGAACGGTGATACAGTTACAATTCAGGCTGGTGTGTGGCTTGGAGGGGAACTTGCAGGTTGTGGTGTTCCCATGCATCTGCTGCCCTTGTCCTTCGAGGTGATAAAGGTCGCGGGTTTGGAAGGTGCTATCTAAGGAGCCTTGGCGCATTGCTGCAGTGCATCTTGTGGATGGCACACACTACTGCCACTGTGTGCCAGTGATGGAGGGCATGAATGTTGTAAATGGGGTGCCAATCAAGTGGGCTGCTTTGTCCTGTTGAGTTTCTTGAGTATTGTTGGAGCTGCACCCAGCCGGACAAGTGGAGAGTATTCCATCACATCCCTGACTTGTGGACAGGTTTTGGGGAGTCAGGAGGTGAGTTACTTGCCGCAGGATTCCTCGTCTCTGACCTGCTCTTGTAGCCATAATATTTATATGGCTACTGCAGTTCAGTTTGTGCTCAATGGTCACCCCAGGTTGTTGAGAGTGGGGGATTCAGCGATGGTAATGTGGAAGTGAGCAGAAAGACATGGCACTATGCTTAATGGGAAATATAGCCAAGTTAGGAATAGTAGCTTTGCTAAGCTTTGATTTTAAGTGGCAGAAACCACAATGAAATAGTTGAAAGTAAAAGCAGAGAGTGTGAGATTGTAAAGACTAGCCAACACTGGTAATTGCAAGGACATCGGTTCTTTTATGGCCTGATTGTGTGACTCCCTGTGGTTTGAAACAAATGGACTTCTGTGAAACATGCTGTCCATCCCTGTGTGAGTGATGATAAGGAATATAGGGCCCCTCGTATATGATACGACTACTGCTTGGTGTTACTGCAGGCTGCAACTTGATAAAGCTAACAGGATCACAGGACTCATGACAATTGTGTGAAGCGAAACCAGAATGTTGTTTCTCATACCTCTGCTTTTGCTAATTATCTTGCTTGTCTGTTTAATTTTATCTTGCTGATGCAAAACAATATTATGTTAGTAACAAGTATGTATCGAGAATAGAGGGTACTGTTAACCTCAGTGACAAAGGTACTCCACGTTATCACCTGGTTGAAATTTAAATTGTACTGCACTGATTGGTTAAACAAGGGGGTGTAGCATGAATCTTAATGTATAAACAGTAGTATCTGTATCACGAACAACACTTACTCTGGTGGACCCGACAGACTCTGGGGTGGAGTCAGTGTCGTTGCATTAGAGTAAGTCAGCTGGCTAAATGCGCAAATAAAGTAATTGATTTTACCGACACATCCGACTCGGCATATTTACTGAACCAGACTGAAGGCAAAGAGAACTCAGATTTACAGTAATGCCATTGAATGTCAAAGGGAGATGGTTCGATTCTCTCTTGTTTGGGATTGTTATTTTCTGGCACTTGTGTGGTGGGAATCTTATACATCTTTATTGTAGGGTACTCTATTGTACTGTTGAGTGACGACACTTGAAAAGTCCTTCCTTCATTGGCTGTAAAAGGCTTTGCAATGTCCTGTGGTCGTGAAATGCAAGTCTTGCCTTTTCCATTGTTATCAGAGTCATTGTGATCAAAAGATAGGATTCATGAGCACAAAGTTTAAATCAATTTTAATTAAAATAATGTAAAAGCATCTATATTTTTGCACTGTACTTAATAATCTCCATCTTCCTATCCTTACCAAGTACAATGTCTTTGACCCTGAAATTGATTCCACAATCGCAGTCCCTCAGACAATTTCAGCTCAGTTCCGATGAAAGGTCACAGATCTGAAAAGTTAACTCTGTCTCTCTCTCCACAGATGCTGCCAGACCTGCTGAGTATTTCCAGCATTTTCTGTTTTTATTTCAGATTTCCAGTATCTGCAGTATTTTGCTTCTGTGTTACTTTGAAAGTTAAAACTGACCCACCTGTTTACAATTCACACTGGGGTCTCCCATGAAATGATTCTGTATAATGTTGATGGAATGAATACAGACTCTGAGCACAGAGCTTCCTGTGAGGAAATGGGGAGATGAAAACCAGCAGACTCTGCAGGAATTTTCACTGGGAGCACAAATTCACAAAATCTACCTTTTATATATCGATTCATTTTGATTGTCCTTCTGGAAAATTATTTTGAAACAATTTAAACATCAAACCACAGCTCCATGACTGGGTCAATTATGAGGTCATCCTCTGACAGGTCATGTGACAGCTGGAGCCACAAGACATCAGAACCAGATTTGTGACTGGATTAAAATCCGGAATCCTGTCATAATGGCTTTTCAAATAAAGTTGTTGCTGTTTGAAAACACAGCAGTTAAACTTTCTGCCTGACCATGAGGTGAGCGAGGGAGAAATTTACAAAACTAAATCCTTTTACAAAATAGTTCAAAAACCATTCACTGAGAAATTATGTGAGGACTCATATGCAGTACAGAAACAAGCAGAATACAGGAAGTGCAGAGGAGAGCTGAAAAAGGAAAAGAGATCAGCAAGATGTATGACAAAAGATTAGCAGGTCACATAACTGGGAACACTGAAGTCTTTTACCAACATATGGACAGTCAATGAAAGGGTGGGTCAATTAGGAGATCCTGTGGAGGCAGAGGGTGTGGCTGAGGCACTAATTAAGTACATTTCATCTGTCATCACAAAACAAACGGATGCTGCAAATGTCACTGTAAAGGAGGAGGAAGTGGAGAATTTGGAGGGGATGAAAATAGATAAAGAGGAGACAATTACAAGGTTAGCAGTGCTCATAGTAGAAAAGTCACCAGGTCAGGATGGGCTGCATCCCGGGTTGCTGAGGGAAGTAAGGGTGGAAATAGCGGAGACTCAAACAACAATCTTTCAATCCTCCTTGAATATGGGAATGATGCCAGAGGACTGGAGGATGGACGTAAGCTTGGGTAGTTCGATCTTAGTTTAACTTGACCATTTTTATAATGTATCCATTGTCATAACTAACAACGTTAAGAAAGCCATTTGATAATGAACACATGACCAAAGGAACCATTTTGTGTTCAGTCCTAACGTTTATATCCTGTGTAATTAATGAGTAGCTACCCATCCTGAAACAGATGATTGTAAAAGTAATGAACCTTGATTGAGTTATAACTAATGAATCAATAATCATTTTAGAGAGAATGGGTTTTCATTTAAAGTTTGTTCAATCTAATTACTGTGAGTTTCTATGTCTTTGTGGGAAAGGGCAGTTTCAGCTAAATTTTATTCAAACAATGGACCTTTCTAGGACCCCTGAAAAAAACCCATGGTATGGTACATCGTGACCTTCAAGAGTCTCGATTTAATGAATAGGAAACTTGTTTCAGATCAGATTGGGAGACAGTGTGAAACCACTCCATTGTACTCATATCTGAGATTCTGAGGACAGGTGGCTGTTAGTGGAAGACATCATTAAGAACTAATTAAATGTACCTCGCAACAGCTAGGACCAATTATTATTTTTAAAGGTGGTGTGATGGCCATCCAGGGGTTAAAAGTAGGGAGCTTGTAAGGTTTCAGTGTGCAGGAACACTAGAAAACCTCAGGGGTAAAGGCTCAGATCATCAACCAAGTTCTCCACCTGATTAGGGATCTAGACTGGACAAAGAGGACCGTGACACTCTGAGACCAAGCTCGACCAGTCCCCAGAGCTGTAAAGATATATTCCCCAAGTTTGTTAAGTATAATTTTACTTTCAATTATTAAGTACTATTTTACTCTCAATAAAAGTTCTGGACTTATTAATCAAGTATCCTGTTGCTTTAATTGGTTAAAGTCATGCCCAAAGAGATTGTCTGCAATAGACTTTCCAGAACTAAAAGATAAGTCTGCAATATTACAGCCCTGTTTAAAAAGAGAGATAAACCCAGGAACTACAGACCAATTAGTCTAATGTCGGTGGTGGGGAAACTTTTAGAGACAATTATATCGGAGGAAATTAACTGTCACTTGGTAGAACATGGGCTAATAAATGACAGCCAGTACAGATTGGTTAACAGAAGATTGTGTCTGAAATAAGTAATGAATTAATTTCTTTGATGAAGTTTCAGAGAGAGTTGACGAGGGTGGTGAGGTTGATGGTACGTGTCTGGACATCAAAATTGTGTTTGAAAAGGTACCATAAACTAGACTTGGGGCAGCACAATGGCACAGTGGTTGGCACTGCAACCTCACAGCTCTCGCAACCCAGGTTCAGTTCTGGGTACTGCCTGTGCAGAGTTTGCAAGTTCTCCCTGTGACTGTGTGTGTTGCTGCTGGGTGCTCCGGTTTCCTCCCACAAGCAAAGACTGCAGGTTGATATGTAAATTGGCTGTTGTAAGTTGCCCCTAATGTAGGTAAGAGAATGGTGGGGATGTGGTCGGGAATATGGGATTGGTGTAGGATTGCTATAAATGTGTGGTGGTTGGTCAGCACAGACTCAGTGGGCCGTGGGGCCTGTTTCAGTTTTGCATCTCTCTATGACTTGCTAACAAAATTCAAGCAGATGGGATTAAAGGGGCAGTGGCAGTGTGGATCCAAAATTGGCTGCAGGGTAAAAAGTAGGGTGAATGCTTCTTTTTCAGAATGGAGGGAGTTATACAGTAATGTCCTTGTTGTTGCAATATGTTCAATGTCAGACCCCGAGCTGACCGAGGGATGAGGCAATTTGTGACGTTCCTGTGGTTGCAATATTTGCAGTGTCTGTCCTTGATATGTCACAAGGACGTGGCATTTATGAGGTCCCTGTGGGGTGCTGTTTGTTTGGTGTATCACACTGACCTGTCCCAGAGAGCGGGAAGGTTGTGATGTCCTTGTGTGTTGCAATCTGTTCAGTGTCTGACTCTGATCTGTCCCAGGGATGGGGCAGTGTGTGATATCCTTGTGCATGTCATACAGGTCCACTGGTGTGTGGTTCCATCCTGATGCCAAGAAACAGAGCCCCGTCTCTGGGCAAAAGGTCTCACTTCTCAATGGGTGTCTCAAGAAGACACATTGGCGCAGTGGTTAGCACCGCAACCTCACACCTCCAGTGACCCGCGTTCGATTCTGGGTACTGCCTGTGCAGAGTTTGCAAGTTCTCCCTGTGACTGCGTGGGTTTACAGCCGGGTGCTCCGGTTTCCTCCCACAGCCAAAGACTTGCAGGTTGATAGGTAAATTGGCCATTGTAAATTGCCCCGAGTGTAGGTAGGTGGTAGGGGAATTGAGGGGATGTGGTAGGAATATGGGATTCATGTAGGATTAGTACAAATGGGTGGTTGAGGGTCAGTACAGACTCGGTGGGCTGGAAGGGCCTGTTTCAGTACTGTATCTCTAAATAAATAAATAAGAAGGCTGAGGCAGTAAACCTGGACAGTAAATCCGGAGTGGAGTCCTGGAGGCGGTTACCTGTTACTTATCAGGCAGTTTTCCAGCAACTCCTGCAGCAGAGCAGGTACCAAACAGTACTGGTTTTTCCTTTCCTTTGGACAATACGAGCAATGCTGAGAGGGGGTCCTGATGCTCCGGGTCTCCATAATGTTTGCCCAGGCCTATGACCTGAAGTGGACACTCCAGCTTCGTTGTTAAACATGAGCACAACCCGGGAATAAACAGTTACTGATTATAAGCTCTCATTCAACTGGTGTAGAGTATGAGCGCCAGGGGTTACTTCGGACAGTGGCAGAGCTGATAGTGTCTTATTGGATAGCTACCATTCACTCCAAGCTGGGCAGCCCCCAGTCAGTTAGGTGCTGTGAAGCCACGACCTGCTTGCTTCAATGGGTGCTTGGAGCTTAGAGAGTCATCTCTCAACAGACGGATTGATAATCTATGCACCAAGAAAAACAAGCTCAACAAAGAAGACACCAGTCCTTCGCATCACAAGCTGGAATGTAAGGACCATGTGTCCTGGCCTTACCGACAACCTTCTGCAGGTTGATGACACACACAAGACAGCTGTAATTGACAAGGAACTCACAAGGCTCAATGTGGACATTGCTGTGCTGCAAGAAACTAGACTCGTTCAAAGTGGATCCCTCAAAGAGAAACACTACACCTTCTTCCGGCAGGGAAAAGCCCAAGAGGCAACTCGTGAGCATGGGGTGGGTTTCACAGTAAAATACACGCCACTTGAGATGAGTGAACCACCCACAGTAGGCTCAGAGAGACTTCTTACTCTTCACTTGTTAACAAGCGCGGGCCCAGTTAATCTCACGTGCATCTATGTCCCGACACTCACCTCCACCCCAGATGTCAAGGATCAATTCTATGTGACACTTGACACTGCCATCAGTAGAATTCCCAGCACTGAGGGACTGTACCTTCTAGGAGACTTCAACACAAGCTTGGGTACTGACTACACAGCTTTGCCAATGTGCGTAGAGCACCAGGGGATCGGCAAGATGAACGAAAATGGACAGAGATTGCTGGAGCTATGCTGTCACCATGGATTCTGGGTGATGAACAGCTACTTCCAGGTCAAGCTGTGCTACAAGGTGTCCTGGAGACATCTGAGATCATGCCATTGGCACCAGCTAGACCTTATCATCACCAGACATACCGCCCTCAGCAGTGTCCTCATCACTCGCAGCTATCACAGCGCTGACTGTGACACAGACAACTCCCTGGTGTGTAACAAGGTCAGGCTTCAGCCAAGGAAGCTTCATCCATCCATGAAGTAAGGTCGACTTCTGATCAACACTTGCCGATCCACTGACCCAGAAAGGACCCAGGAGTTCCTCAACATCCTCGATCAGGCTCTTTCAGACAACAATGCTCAAGGCCTCAGTGCAATGTCAAAGTGGAATCATCTGCACACCACCATCTAAAACTCTGCACTCGCTGTGTATGGGAAAAGAGATGGGAGGAATGCTGACCGGTTTGACGCTTATCGGACTGAAGTGGAGTCAGTTACTGCAACTAAGAGGAGAGCCCTCATGAACTACAAACAAGTCTCCAGCAAACAACATCTAGATGCTCTCAGAGCTGCCAGAAACAAGTCTCTGCAGACTGCTCAGCACTGCACCAATCAATACTGGTTAAACCTCTGCTGCTGAACCTGGGGATGCTAGAGGGATGTCTGAAGGAATTAAGAAAGCAATGGTCCCAGTAGTAACTAAATCAGCACCTTTTGAAGACAAAGACAGGGGTGATCATCACTGAACCTAACAAGCAGATGGAAAGGTGAGTGGAGCATTACCTTGAACTCTACATAACGGAGAACATTGTCATTGAAGTAGCTCTCAGTGCCATTCCAGTTTTCCCTGTCATGGAGGAACTGGACAGTGAGCCCACCATAGTCCATCTCAACAAGGGCTCAAAACATGCGTGATGCAAACATTGTCACCTTGTACAAAATTAAGGGGGGTCGCAGTGACTGCAGCAATTATCGGAGCCAGCTACTCAGTTTCACTCACCTGCTCGATCCCTTTCATTCTGCATGTTCCTTTGCTTGAAGTATCCATCCAATTTCCTTTTCAAATCATTGATTGTCTCTGCTTCCACCACACTGGTGGGTCAGGACATTACCACTCACAGCATAAAAAAATTCCACCTCACCCAAGGATAGGAATTATTTATATCTTCTATATTTAGATTATTCTCTATCTCCACGAGAATATAATGGCAGTCAACATGAAAGGGAACCCAAAATTCTTCAAGCAGTATATAAATAATAAGCAGGTAGCAAGCGGTGAAGTGGGCCCCATTAGGGACCAAGAGGGTAATATATACTTAGAGCTGCAGGGCAATGTTAATCTAGTTAATGAGTGCCTTGTATCAGTGATCAGTACGGAAGTGGAATTTGGCAAAATATCAGTAGAAGTGGAGAGTGTAGAGGCAATGGAGAGGGTACAAATTGAGAGAGGGAGGTACTGAAAAGGCTGGTTATGCTTCAGGAAGATAAATTACCTGATCCGGATGGCTTTCATCCCAGATTGCGAAAGGAAATGTGGATGCAGATAACAGAAAGGCTTGCTATAATCTTCCAATCTTCCCTGGATAAGGCGGAGGTGTCAGAGGATTAAACAGTGGCAAATGTGACACCCTTATTCAAGAAAGGGTGTAAGGACAGTCCGGCTCACTCCAGGCCAGTTAGATTAACAGCAGTGGTGGGTAAGGTTTTAGAAAGAACAATCAGGGAAAAAATCAACAGTCACTTGGAGAGGTGTCAGTTAATTAAGGAGAGTGAGCATGGATTTATACATGGGAGTTCATGCTTGACTAATCTAACTGCATGTTTTGATGAACTAACAGAGAAGGTTTATGAAGGGCATGCAGTGGATGTTGTTTATGTGGATTTTAAGAAACGACACATAAAAGGGTGATTAACAACATTGAGGTTCATGGAATAGGAGGGTCAGTATCCAATTGGATAGAAAATTGGCTTAAGGACAGAAAACAGCAAGTCGTAATAAATGGTTCATTCTCAGACTGGAAGGTTGTCGACAGTGCTGTTCCCCAAGGGTCACTGCTGGAACCACTGCTTTTTATTTGCTACAGATAAATGACTTGGATCTTGGAATATAGAGTAGAATCTCAAAATATGCCGATAACACCA
The DNA here is from genome assembly GCF_036365525.1 of Heterodontus francisci. Lineage (NCBI taxonomy): Eukaryota > Metazoa > Chordata > Chondrichthyes > Heterodontiformes > Heterodontidae > Heterodontus > Heterodontus francisci. Next base: position 1,904,346 of record NW_027140128.1, on the reverse strand, counting down.
AACTTGGAGAAGTGGCAAACAGTGAGGATGAAATGAACCACCTGCAACAAGACAGTGATAGGCTAGCAGAATGGGCAGACAGGTGCAGATGGATTTTAATAGTTACTAGTGTGAGGTGATGCATTTTAGCAGAAGGAATAGGGAGAGGCAATATATATTTAATGGCACAGTTCTAAAGAGTGTGCAGGAATAGAGAGACCTGTTCACTGTCACGTGAACAGTTACTTCTTGTTGTGTGCTCTCAGATTTGCAACTTCACTGTACTGGAGTGAGGTGACATCTACTGGCAGGAAGCAAGAACTGCAATCAAGCAGCAGAAACTCCATGGTCTGTCAGGGTGAAGGAAACAGTGCAATGTGAGGAAATAGTGAAGGGGTTTGATTGGGTTGATGGAGACATGATTCCACTTGTGGTGGAGTCCAAAGCAAAGGCCAGAAATATAAAATTGTCATTAATAAAAGAAATGTGGAATTCATGAAAAATGTAGTAACGCAGTGAATGGTTAGAACGTGGATAGAATAGAAAGTGAGATTGGATGGACAGAAGCAGTCTGAATGGATGGCTGAAACAAAAGGTGAGTGCCCTGAAAGGTTAACTCTGTTTCTCTCTCCACAGATGCTGCCAGAGTTTCTGAACATTTCCAATACTTTCTGTTTTTATTTCAGAATTTGCAGGATGTTGCTTTGCTCTGAAAAAAAATAGATGATCGGCTTTGGCTGCCAGTGAAATTCCACAGGAGCTAAAAGAAAGTTCTGATATCAGTGGCATGTTGATCTAGGGGTATGATTCTTGCTTAGGGTGAGTGATTAATTAATGTGTGAGAGATCCTGGGTTCTAATCCTGGACAAGCCCTTCTTATAGAACATAGAACATAGAACATACAGCACAGAACAGGCCCTTCGGCCCACAATGTTGTGCCGATCCTTTGTCCTCTGTCAAGGACAATTTAATCTATACCCCATCATTCTCCTTTATCCATATACCTATCCAAAAGCCTTTTGAAAGTCCCTAAAGTTTCTGACTCAACAACTTCCCCGGGCAAGGCATTCCATGCCTCGACCACTCTCTGGATAAAGAACCTTCCCCTGACATCCCCCTTATATCTCCCACCCTTCACCTTAAATTTATGACCCCTTGTAACGCTTTGCTCCACCCGGGGAAAAAGTTTCTGACTGTCTACCCTATCTATTCCCCTGATCATCTTATAAACCTCTATCATGTCACCCCTCATCCTTCTCCTTTCTAATGAGAAGAGGCCTAGAATGTTCAGCCTTTCCTCGTAAGACTTATTCTCCATTCCAGGCAACATCCTGGTAAATCTCCTCTGCACCCTCTCCAAGGCTTCCACATCCTTCCTAAAATGAGGCGACCAGAACTGCACACAGTACTCCAAATGAGGCCTTACCAAGGTCCTGTACAGCTGCATCATCACCTCACGGCTCTTAAATTCAATCCCTCTGCTAATGAACGCTAACACCCCATATGCCTTCTTCACAGCCCTATCCACTTGAGTTGCAACTTTCAATGATCTATGCACATAGACCCCAAGGTCTCTCTGCTCCTCCACATGCCCAAGAACCCTACCGTTAACCCAGTATTTTGCATTCATGTTTGTCCTTCCAAAATGGACGACCTCACACTTTTCAGGGTTAAACTCCATCTGCCACTTTTCAGCCCAGCACTGCAACCTATCCAAGTCCCTTTGCAGACGACAATAGCCCTCCTCGGTATCCACAACTCCACCAACCTTTGTATCATCTGCAAATTTACTGACCCACCCTTCGACTTCCTCATCCAAGTCGTTAATAAAAATCACAAACAGGAGAGGACCCAGAACTGATCCCTGCGGCACGCCACTGGTAACTGGGCTCCAGGCTGAGTATTTACCATCTAAGACCACTCTCTGCCTTCTATCAGTTAGCCAATTCTTAATCCAACTGGCCACATTCCCCACTATCCCATGCCTCCTGACTTTCTCCATAAGTCTACCATGGGGGACCTTATCAAATGCCTTACTAAAATCCATGTACACCACATCCACTGGTTTACCCTCATCCACTTGCTTGGTCACCTGCTCAAAGAATTCAATCAGGCTTGTGAGGCAAGACCTACCCCTCACAAAACCGTGCTGACTGTCCCGAATCAAGCAGTGTCATTCCAGATGCTCAGAAATCCTATCCCTCAGCACCTTTTCCATCAACTTGCCTACCACCGAAGTAAGACTAACTGGCCTGTAATTCCCAGGGTTGTTCCTATTCCCTTTCTTGAACAGGGGCACAACATTTGCCACCCTCCAATCACCTGGTACCACCCCCGTCAGCAGAGAAGATAAAAAGATCATTGCCAGCGGCTCTGCAATTTCATCCCTTGCTTCCCATAACATCCTTGGATATACCCCGTCAGGCCCGGGAGACTTGTCTATCTTCAAGTTATTCAAAAACCCCAACACATCTTCCCTCCTAACGAGCACTTCCTCGAGCTTACCAGTCTGCTTCCCACCGTCCTCTTCAGTAATACACCCCTTCTCATTCGTAAATACCGAAGAGAAGTACTCATTCAAAACCTCACTTATCTCTTCCGGCTCAACACACAGTCTCCCGCTATTGTCCTTGACCGGACCTACGGTCCCCCTAGTCATCCTCATATTTCTGACATACGCGTAAAAGGCCTTGGGGTTTTCTTTTATCCTACCCGCCAAGCATTTTTCATGCCCTCTCTTAGCTCTCCTAATCCCTTTCTTCAGATCCTTCCTGGCCATCTTGTATCCCTCCAGAGCTATGCCTGTGCCCTTTTTCCTCAACTTTATATACGCATCCTTCTTCTTCCTAACAAGACTCTCAACCTCTCTTGTCAACCACGGTTCCCTCACATGACCATCCCTTCCCTGTCTGACAGGGACATGCTTATCAATGGCCCCTACTATCTGCTCCTTGAAAAAGTTCCACATTTCGACCGTGCCCTTCCCTGCCAGCATATGCTCCCAACTTATGCTCCTCAGTTCCTGCCTGACAGCATCATATCTACCCTTCCCCCAATTGTAAACCTTGCCCTGTTGCACATACCTATCCCTCTCCATTACCACAGTGAATGCTACAGAATTGTGATCACTATCTCCAAAGTGCTCGCCCACCAACAGCTCTATCACTTGCCCTGGTTCATTACCTAGTACCAAATCCAATATTGCCTCCCCTCTGGTCGGGCAGTCTACATACTGAGTCAGAAAAGCTTCCTGGACATACTGCACAAACACTACCCCATCCAAACTATTCGATCTAAAGAGTTGCCAATCAATATTTGGGAAGTTGAAATCCCCCATAATTACTACCCTGTGACTTCTGCTCCTTTCCAAAATCTGTTTCCCAATCTGCTCTTCCACCTCCCTGCTGCTATTGGGGGGCATTTTTAGTTTAAGGTCATTGATTGTTTTCAGCCTTGCAGAAGGCGGAATTGATTTCCATATGGAGCCTGCTTGAGGACCAGAGGGCTGGATTCAAAGAGCTTGTCGACAAAATTGGAATGAATGAAATGTACAGAGAGCCAAGTGGGAATATAAAGTTGTAACTTTAACTGAAGCCTGGCTTCAAAAAACAACAGAACTGGGTTCTGGTATGGAAAGGAAACCTTTCCCATTTCTGTTGTTTGGCTTGCATTGACTCATTGATTTTCTTGTTTTACACTGTGTTGATGCCTTTGAATAATTGTGGATACTTCTTCAGGGTGTTTTCTTTCACCAGGTAGTTCTGACCTCTGATGATGATGATCGTAATGAGCTTCAACTCACTGATAGTTTTGTAACTGAGAAGATTTCCTTTGCTTGAGTCTACAACATGGAACTCAGTCTGACATGTGGACTCATGGGAGGTTTTGAATGCCACCCCTGCGTTGAAGAATACAGTTGCATCCATCCAATAAGAGACCGAGTAGAAGTGACAGTTCAGTCAGTCGAACATTAAACTTTTACTTTCAAGGTGGGGAGTTGGAGTGCCATTTTGTTTTTCCCTTTTTTAAGGCTTCATTAGCAGAGAGTACAAGGAGTGTTTGAAATGTAATTCAGCAAAAGTATGAGAAAGTCTCACTTTGATTCGGGACTCTTATCTCTCTGCAGCATCTCGCTGTGAAAGATTGAACTTCATCTCATTTCATTCCCAGCTCAGGGTCAGTGCGGCTCAGTGGAACTTCTGGCTGTCTCCCGCTTCACAATTCATTAGTGCTGAGAAAGCAATGGGGAATATTATTCACGGCTCTGCAACCAGAGGACACCGATTTAAGGTGAATGGCAAAATAACCAAAGGCAACATGAGGAAAAACTTCTTTTGCACAGCGAGTGGTTAAGATCTGATATGCACTGCTTGAGAGTGTGATGGAGGCTGATTCAACCATGGCTTTCAAAATGGTATAAGATAATTATCTGAAGTGAAAAAAATTGCATGTTTTCATGGAATACATGAGTCTGTGGCATGAGCTGAGTTGCTCGTGCAGAGAAACAGCACAAGCACAATGAGCTGAATGGCTTCCTTTTGTTCTGTAACTATTCTATGATCTATGATTCTTTTCAGAGTGAAATCAACACTCACATACAAGAAACTGACAGGTACAATGTAAACCCCACACTAACATACCAGCGAATGCTAGGGACAGAGTAAAACCAATCAGTCCTGGACTAGAAACTGACAGGTGCAGAGTAAATTTCGCATTACCAGACAAGAAATTGACAGATACAGTGTAAAACCCACAGTCACTTAGCAGCAGTTAGCAGGTAACGTGTAAAAATCTTTCTTTCATATCCCAGCTACAAGGCACAAAGAAAATTAGGTACAAACCCAGGCTCACACTCCAAAGACTGAGAGATACAAAGCAAAACACATACTCACCGACAAGTACAGAGAAGAAGACACACTCAGAGGAGGTGCAGATTAAAGACACATGCATGTAACAGAAACTGATAGGGATAGAATCAAACCCTTTCTCACTTCTCAGAAACTGATAGATCTGGACAAAAGCTGATGCTCACATCCAAGTTGTTGAAAGATATGTGGTGAAACTCACATAGCAATAGCAGAAACAAACAGGTACTGAATAATACCCACAGTCACAGACCAAAAACTGAAATATACTGAGTTAAACACCACTTTCTCACACCAGAAACTCATGGCTACAAAGTGAAGCTAACTCTATCCTCCCAGGCATTGACAGGTACAAACGAAAACACTCACGACGATACCAGGTCATGAAATGTACGTAATAAAACCGATCAGCTGGAAGAATAGCATTAATGACAGGTATGGTTCCCAGAATGCGCAGCGGCCTAGAATCCGCCCTATCTGTTCTCGGAGCGGGGCGCGCAGGCGCAGTAGAGACAGCTCTGTCAGCAGCTGGAGCTGCGGGTTCGGAGTTGGAGTGGGATATTCACAAAGTGCGAGAAGACCGCGCCCTTTGCGGGCTCACACAGCTGGATCAGGGCCTTAGGGCCACAATAAGATGGAAAAATCCCATCTGTATCTCTGCGGATGGTGGCGGTGAAGCTTTTCGCGGTGAGGCTTCCCGAAACCGCGTCTGTAAATGGATATGAATTGGGGACTGGGCAGGGTGCGTCTCTAAATGAATAAAATTTGGGTACTGGTCAGGGAGCGTCTCTAAATGAATAAGATTTGGGAACTGGTCAGGGAGCGTCTTTAATTGCTTAAGAATTGGGGACTGGTTAGGGAGCGTTTTTTTATTCGTTCGTGGGATGTGGGCGACGCTGGCTCGATCTCAGCTCGAGTAATGTGTCCAGTTCTGGGCACCAGGCTTTAGAAAGGACATCAAAGCTTCTGAGACAATTCAGAGGGGATTTACTAGAATGATCCCAGAGATGCGGGGTATCTGGTGAAGCTGGGATTGTTCTCTTCAGGGTAGAGAAGGTTAAGGGAAGATTTAATAGAGATGTTCAGAATCATGAAGGATTTTCATAGGGTAGAGAGGGAAAACTGTTTCCAATGTCCTGGGGGTCAGTAACCAGAGGACACAGATTTAAAATAATTGGCCAAAAATGTCAAGGGGAGGTGAGGAGAGATCTTTTTACCCAGTAACTGATTCGGATTTGGAATGAATTGCCTGGGAGGGTGGTGGAAACAGATTCAATTATAACTTTCATAAAGGAATTGGACAAATATTTCAAAGTGAAATTCTCCAGGATTATGGGGAAATAGGCAGGGGGTTGGACTAATTGCATCCTTTTGTTAGAGAGTCAGCAGAGGCACAATGGGGCCGAATGGCCTCCTTCTGTGCTGTATGATTCTATGAACATAAGAACTAGGAGCAGGATTCGGCAATTCAGCCACTCGAGCCTGCTCTGCCATTCAATACAATCATGGCTGATCTCATCACGGCAGTTCTTGATTCTTGCCGGTAGATGTCACTTCACTCCAATACAGTGAAGTTTACAAATCTGAGAGAGACACAACAGGAAGTAATTGTTCACATTATGGTGAATGTGTGGGATTTAGAAATACTAGGAGTGGAGACGAGTTATTACTTGTCTGTTCGATCCCCATTGCCCTGTAAAATTATTTCCTTCAAGTGCCCTTTCAAATTCCTTTTGTAATCATCGATTGTCTCCATTTCCACCGCCCTCGTGGGCAGCGAGTTACAGATCATCACCAATCACTGTGTAAAAAAGTTCTTCCGCACATTCCCCCTGTATCTCCTGTCCAAAACCTTCAATCTGTGTCCCCTAGTCCTTGTACCAATAGTTAACGGGAACAATATTTCCTTGCCAACTTATTTAAAACTGTCATAGCCGAAAACACATCAATCAATTCTCCCCTCACTCTCCTTTGATATAGGCAGAACAGCTCTAGCTTTTCCAACCTAACCTTGTAACTAAAATCCCCCATCCCTGGATCCATTCTGGTAAATCGCCTCTGCGTCCTCTCAAGGACCCTCACATTCTTTCCAAAGTCTGCTGAGCAGAACTGGAAGCAACACTCCAATTGGGGCCTAACCAGAGTTTTATAATGGTTCAGCATAACTTCCATGCTTTTGTACTCAATGCCTCTATTTATAAAGCCCAAGATCGCTTATGCTTTGCTAACCACTCTCGCAATATGTCTTGCCACCTTCAAAGATCGGTGCACATGAACCCCAAGTCCCTCTATTCCACCACACTCTTTGGAACTGTGCCATTACGTATATATTGCCTCTCCCAATTCCTTCTGCCAAAATACATCACCTCACACTTGTCACTATTAAATTCCATCTGCCACCTGTCTGCCCATTCTGCTAGCCCATCACTGTCCTGGTGCAGGCAGTTCATATCATCCTCACTGTTTGCCACTCCTCCAAGTTTGGTGTCATCGGCATATTTTGAGATTCTACTCTGTATTCCAAGATCCAAGTCACTTACCTTTAGCAAAAAAAGGCAGTGGTTCTCGCACTGACCCTTGGGGAACACCACTGTCGACTATCCTCCGGTCTGACCAACAACCATTTAATATGACTCGCTGTTTTTAGTCTTTAAAACAATTTACTATCCAAATGGACACTGACCCTCCTAATCCATTAACCTCAATTTTGTTAACCACCCTTTTATATGGTACTTTATATAATGCTTTCGTAACATCCATATAAACAACATCCACTGCATTCCCTTCATCAGTATCCTCAGATAGTTTATCAACAAATGCAGTTAGATTCGTCAAGCATGAACTCCCATTTATAAATCCATGCCAACTCTCCTTAATTAACTCAAACCTCTCCAAAGGACTTGATTTTTTTCCCTGACCTGTTGGTCTCGTGCTGATAGCAAGCTCACCATAGAGCATATATTTGGCAATGTGACCGACATCCATTTGGCCCAGTCAACAGAGTCACCACTGACTCAAGAGGGCAAACATGCTGCGGATCCCTGCACGCTGGTGTACTTCCGCATTCGTCACTCTGTCCTGCCAGGAGATGCCCAGTATCCATCTGAGGCAGTGGATGTGGAAGCTGTTCAGCCGCTTTTTTTGGCTTGTATAAGTTGTTGATGCTTCTCTACTATAAAGGAGGGTGCTGAGAACACAAGCCTGGTACACGTGGAGCTTTGTATTTTCGGTCAGTTTGCTGTCGGTTCACACTTTTCTTCTCAACTTTGACATGACAGCTGCAGCATTGGCAATCCTGGTGCTGATTTCAGTATCAAGGGACAGATTGCTGGTGATTGTTGATTGAAGGTATGTGAAGCTGTTGACAACCTCCAAAGTGAGGTTGTCGATGTTGATGGAAAGTGGAGTCTCTACGTCCTGGCCCATAACTTTCATCTTCCTGATGCTGATCGTCAGTCCAAACTCTTTGCAGGCCAGGGAGAACCGATCTGCAAGCTGCTGTGACTGAACTTCATTATGGGATGTCAGCACAGCATCATCAGCAAACAGCAACTCACAGACTAGGAATTTACCCACTTTGGTCTTGGCGCACAGTCTTGCCAAGTTGAACAGCTTGTCGTCAGCTCTGATGTGCAGGTGAACACCCCCATCTGAGTCATTGAAAGCGTACAATAGCAGCATGGAGAAGAATATGCCAATTATAAAGGATGTGATAACTAGACAGTTCGAAAATGATGATATGATTGGGCAGAGTCAACATAGATTTATGAAAAGGAAAACAGGTTTGAAAAACCTCTTGAGTTTTTTGAGGATGTTACCTATAGAACAGATAAAGGAGAACCAGTGGATGTGTGGTATTTGCATTTTCCTTTGGTAAGGTCCCGCACAGGAGGTGAGTAAACAAAATTAGAGCACATCGGCTTGGGGATAATATACTGGGATGGATTGAGAATTGTTTAACAGACCGAAAACAGAGAGCAGGAATAACGGGTCCTCCTCAGGATGGCAGGCTGTTACTATTGGGGTACTGCAAGGATCAGTGTTGGAGCCACAGCTGTTAACAACCTATATAAATGATTTGGATGTGGGGATTAAATGTAATATTTCCAAGTTTGCAGATGACACAAAGCTAGGTGAAGTGTGAGTTGTGAGGAGGATGCAGAGAGGCTTCTAGGGGACCTGGAGCAACTAAGTGAATGGGCAAGAACATGGAATATAATGTGAATAAGTGTGAAGTTATCCACTTTGGTGGAATAAACAGAAATACAGAGTATTTCTTAAATGGTGAGAGCTTGGGAAGTGTCGATGTCCAAAGGGACCTGGGTGTCCTTGTTCCTGAGACACTAAAAGCTCTTGTGCAGGTGCAGCAATCAATTAGGAAGGCAAATGGTATGTTGTACCCACACGAGGGGTCATGAGTACAGGAGTAAAGATGTCTTGCTGCAATTGTATAGAGCCTTGGTGAATCCGCACTGGAGTATTGTGTCCAGTTTAGTCACCTCATCTTATGAAGGAAATACTTGCCAAAGAGGGAGTGAAACAGAGGGTCAACAGACTAATCTTTTTTTTGTATTTATTTGATTTCATCTCAGTTTGTTCAGTTTGCTTACCTACTGTTTTTTTCCAGGTTTGTACTTGCTGCTGTTCAATATTCAGTCCGTTAACACCTAATCTGTACTAATGCTTTGTCTTTTAACACACCATTAACATATTGTTTGCCTTTGCTGCATGACCTTTTGGTCAGCTATGTGGCCTGGTCCAAAATACACCTTCTCCTTTGTTATCTCTTGCCCCACCCCCACCTCACTTGCTTATAACCTGTGACTTTTCTAATATATGTCAGTTCCGAAGAAGGGTCACTGACCTGAAACGTTAACTCTGCTTCTCTTTTCACAGATGCTGCCAGACCTGCTGAGTGGTTCCAGCATTTCTTGTTTTTATGTCACCAGACTAATCCCTGGGATGGTGGGATTGTCTTATGAGGAAACTGGGCCTGTATTCCTTAAAGTTTCGAAGAATGAGAGGTGATCTGATTGAAACTGACAAAATTCTTACAGAGCGTGACAGTGTGGATGCAGACAGGATGTTTGCCCTGGTTGGTGAGTCTATAACCAAAGGACATCGTCTCAGAATAAGGAGTAGGCCATTTAAAACTGAGATGGTGGAATTTCTTCACTCAGACGGTGGTGAATCATTGGAATACTGTGCCCCAGAGGGCTGTGGCAGCTCAATCATTGAGCATGTTCAAGACAGAAATTGATAGAAATCTTGATACTTATGACATCAAGGGATATGGGGATAGCATGGGAAAGGGGCTTTGAGGTAGATGATCAGCCATGATCGAATTGAATGGCAGAGCAGGCTCGACGGGCTGAATGGCCTACTCCTATGTTCCTCCGTTCCTAAGAGAGCTGGCGCCAGCGTGCAGCCCTGCTTTGCCCCACTGCTGATCTTGAAAGCGTCTGATGTTGCTCCATTGTAACTGATGGAAGTATGCATGTTCTCGTGGAAAGAAGAGATGATGCCCAAGAGGTCAGGAGGGCAGCCTATCTTCCATTGCAGTTTGAAGAGTCCGTCTCTGCTGACAAGATCAAAGGCCTTAGTGATGTCAATGCAAATGTGTGAGGCTCTGTGGCGCTATGGATAGCGTGTTGGACTTCTAAATAATAACCAAGAAGATATTCAAAGATTGTGGGTTCAAATCCCAACAGAGTCAGATTTTGGACCAGAAACAGAGGAGCACAACGGAACAACGAATGAAAAAATGCGCCAAAAGCACAGACTCGGAGACAGAGAGAGAGAGGAGCAGAGCAGGGGAAAAAAATTGAGGAGTGACATCACAATGGAGAGTGAGAGCAGGGAAACAGAGAGCCGCTGGGGTGAGTTGACAGGATTTGGTTCTTTCTTCAGTGCAGTGGAAGGAGCCGTTTGGTGAGGATCTGGGAAGCTGTGACATCACAGGCAAGCAGGTAGTTGATTTGTTTGGAAGAACCGACCTGCTTGATGCGCATCTGGTAAGTGATTAAGGTCCATTTTAGTCCTAACGTTTAAAATAGTAAACAAACTAGTGTTAAGTTTAATAAAATATACAGTAAAATGAATAATTGAATAAAATATTAAAGTAGTTAATTGAAACACGTTAAGGATGACAGGACAGGTGATGTGTCACAGCTGCAGCATGTGGGAGCTGCTGGATGCCAGTGTGATCCAGGGCAAACACGTCTGCAGTAAGTGTTTGCGGCTCAAAGAGGGAGAAAAAAGGAATGTCGTGGTAGTAGGGGACAGTATAGTAAGGTGGATTGACTCCACCTTATGGGAGGGGGAGGATCCAGTCGTCGTGGTCCATGTCGGTACCAACGACATAGGCAGGACAAGGATAGAGGTTCTGCAAAGTCAGTATGAGGAACTAGGCACCAAATTAAGAAGCAGAACCTCAAAGTTAATCATCTCTGGATTATTATCTGAGCCATGTGCAAATTGGCATAGGACAAATAAGATTAGAGAAAGTAATGTGCGGCTGAAAGACTGGTGTGGTAGTAGTGGGTTCTGGTTCGTGGGGCATTGGCACCAGTACTGGGGAAAGAGGTGGCTGTACCGTTGGGACGGTCTACACCTGAACCGTGCTGGTGCCGGTGGTCTAGCGAGCCACATAACTAGGGAAGTAGAGACGGTTTTAAACTGAATAGTGGGGGCAAGGGATCAAATTTGGGAAGATATGGTGAATCAAGGAGGAGAGACAAGGCAAGAGAGAAAGGTATAAATATGGGAAATGATAAACAGACTGTGACAGGAAGGGACAGAATGTACAAATCTAAGAGTAAATCGACAGATAAGGCTAGAAGTGACAAAAATAATAAAATGACAAAACTAAATGCTCTGTATCTGAATGCATGGAGCATTCGAAACAAAACAGATGAACTGAGAGCACAAATAGAATAAATAAGTACGATCTGATAGTCATAACAGAGACATGGCTGCAGGGCGACATAGATTGGGATGTAAACATTGGAGGTGACATGGCATTTTGGAAGGACAGGAAGCTAGGAAAAGGTGGCGGGGTAGCTCTGTTAATTAATGATGGTATTAGCGTAATAGAGAGGGATGACCTGAGTTCTGGAGATCAGGATGCAGAAGCAGTTTGGGTACAAATGAGAGATCATAAAGGCAAGAAGTCACTTGTGGGAGCGGTGTACAGGCCACCTAACATTAACCACACTGTCGGATGGGATATAAAGGAAGAAATAATGGCAGCTTGTCAGAAAGGTACTGTGATAATTATGGGGGATTTTAATCTACAAATAGACTGGAAAATTCAGATGGTCAGAGGTAGCCTAGATGAGGAGTACATAGAATGTTTGGGGGATAATTTCTTGGAACAATACATTCTGGAGCCAACCAGAGAGCAGGCTATACTAGACCTGGCATTGTGCAACGAGATAGGATTAATTAATGACCTCATAGTTAAGGTGCCCCTAGGTAGTAGCGATTATAATATGATTGAATTTTACATTCAGTTTGAGGGAGAGGAGAGTGGGTCCCAGACTAGTATTTTACATTTAAATAAGGGCGATTATAAGGTCATGAAAGCAGAGCTAGCTAAAGTGAACTGGCAAATTAGGTTAAGGGATCAGTCAATAGAGATGCAGTGGCAGACATTTAAGGGGATATTTCAGAATACACAGAATAGTTACATTTCAACGAGAAAGAAAAGTTCCAAAGGTGGGACTCACCATCCATGGTTCACGAAAACAGTTAAAGATGCTATCAAACTTAAAGAAAAAGCCTATAATTGTGCAAAGGTGGGAGGCAGGTCAGAAGATTGGACAGAATATAAAAAAACAGCAAAGAATTAGTAAAAGATTGATAAGGAAGGTAAAATTAGAGTATGAGAGAAAGCTCGCAAGAAATTTCAAGACAACTAGTAAGACGTTCGATAGATATTTTTAAAAGAAAAGAGTTAACAATGCGACTGTTGGTCCTATAGAAAGTGTGTCTGGGGAATTAATAATGGATAATTAAGAGATGGCAGATGAATTGAACAGATACTTTGCATCAGTCTTCACTATTGAGGATACAAATAACATCCCAGTATTAGCCGTATATCAGGAAATTGAAGGGATGGAGGAACTCAAGAAAATTACAATCACCAGGGAAGTGGTACGAAACAAATTGTTGGAGCTGCGGGTTGACAAGTCGCCAGGTCCTGAATTGGCTAGTGAGATAGTTGATGCGCTGGTTTTAATATTCCAAAATTCCCTAGATTCGGGAAGGTTCCGTTCGATTGGAAAAGAGTGAATGTAACTCATTTATTCAAAAAGGGACGGAGACAGAAAGCAGGAAACGACAGGCCAGTTAACTTAACATTTGTCTTAGGGAAAATGTTTGGAGCTATTACAGAGGATGTTATAGCAGGGCATTTAGAAAAAATTAAGGCAATCAGGCAGTGTCAACATGGTTTTTTGAAAGGGAAATCATGTTTAACCAATTTATTGGAGTTCTTTGAGGGAGTTACATGTGCTGTGGATAAAGGGAAACCAGTGGATGTATTGTATTTCGATTTCCAGAAGGATAAGGTGCCATATCAAAGGTTATTGCAGAAAATAAAAGCTCATGGTCTCGGGGGTAACATATTGGCATGGATAGAAGATTGGCTAGCTGACAGGAAACAGAGAGTCAGCATAAATGGGTCATTTTCTGGTTGGCAAGAAGTAACGAGTGGTGTGCCACAGGGATCTGCGCTGGGGCCTCAACTTTTTACAATTTATATAAATTACTTAGATGAAGGGACAGAAGGTATTGTTGCGAAATTAGCTGATCACATAGATAGGTAGGAAAGTAGGTTGTGAAGAGGACATAAGGGGGCTACAAAGGATAGAGATAGGTTAAGTGATTGGGCAAAGACCTGGCAAATGGAGTATAATGTGGGAAAGTGGGAAATTGTCCACTATGGCAGGAAGAATAAAAAAGCATATGATCTAAATGGTGAGAGATTGCAGAGCTCTGAGATGCAGAGGGATCTGGGTGTCCTGGAGCATGAATTGCAAAAGGTTAGTATGCAGGTCCAGCACGAAATTAGGAAAGCTAATACAATGTTATCATTTATCACCATGGGAATTGAATACAATAGTAGGGAGGTTATGCTTTAGCTATACAGGATATTGGTGAGACCTCTTCTGCAGTACTGAGTACAGTACTGGTCTCTTTATTTGCGGAAGGATGTAAATGCATTGAAGGTAGTACAGAGAAACTTTACTGGACTAATACATGGAATGGGTGGGCTGTCTTACGAGGAAAGATTGGACAAGCTAGGCTTGTCTCCGCCAGAGTTTAGAAGAGAAAGAGGCGACATGATTTGTTATTAAATTTATTAATTAACAAATTAGCTATCCTCCAGTCTTCCGGTACCTCACCCGTGGCTAACGATGATACAAAAATCTCTGCCAGAGCCCCAGCAATCTCCTCCCTTGCTTCCCATAGCATCCTAGGATACATCTGATCAGGCCCTGGGGATTTATCCACCTTAATGCGCTTCAAAACCTCCAACACCTCCTCCTTTGTAATGTTGATATGCTGCAGGATATCGCTGTTCCCTCCCTTGAACTCACTAGCTTCCATGACCTTCTCCACGGTAAATACAGACGAGAAATATTCATTTAAGACCTCGCCCATTTCGCGTGGCTTCACACATAGATTGCCACACTGATCCTTAAGGGGAAATACTCTCTCCCGAGCTACCCTTTTACACTTAATATACTTGTAGAATCTTTTAGGATTCTCCTTTATCTTATCTGCCAGCGAAATCTCATGGCCCCTTTTCGCCCTCCTAATTTCCTTCTTAAGTATACTCCTACATCCCCTATACTTCTCGAGGGACCCGCTCGATCCCAGCTGCCTATACCTGACGTATGCCTCCTTCTTTGTCCTGACCAGACCCTCAATATCCCTCGTCAACCGAGGTTCCCTAAACTTGCCAGCCTTGCCCTTCCATCTAACAGGAACATGCTGGCCCTGAACTCTTCCTATCTCACTTTTAAAAGCCTCCCACTTGCCAGACGTCCCTTTACCTGTAAACAGCCTATCCCATTCAACTTTTGAGAGTTCCTGTCTGAAGCCATGGAAATTAGCCTTCCCCCAATTTAGGACTTCAACCTGAGGACCAGTCCTATTCTTTTTCATTACTATCTTGAAGCTAATAGAGTTATGGTCACTGGTCCCAAAGTGCTCCCCCATTGACACATCAACCACCTGCCCGTCCTCATTTCCCAAGAGGAGGTCGAGTGTAGCCCCTTCTCTCGTCGGGCCATCCACGTGCTGCTTCAGAAAACTATCCTGGATTCACTTAACAAATTCTTCCCCATCTGAGCCCTTCGCACTAAGGCAGTCCCTGTCAATATTAGGGAAGTTAAAATCACCTACGATTACAACCCTATAATTCCTATACCTATATGTGATATCCCTACATATATGCTCCTCCACTTCCCTCTGACTATTGGGGGGCCTATAGTATAATCCCATCAAAGGGATCACCCTTTTATTATTTCTAAGTTCTACCAGTATGGCCTCACTGGACATTCACCCCGGGATATCCTCTCTAAGTACTGATGTCCTCCCTAATCAATAGTGCAACTCCCCCTCCTCTCTTACCTCCACCTCTGTCACGCCGGAAGGATCGGTACCCCGGAACATTGAGCTGCCAGTCCTGCACATCCCTCAACCACGTTTCCATAAAAGCTACAATATCACAATCCCATGTACCGATCCATGCTCTGAGTTCATATGCCTTACCTCTCAGGATACTTGCATTAAAGTAAATGCAGTTTAGCCTACCAGACCTTCCACGCTCCCTGTCCTGCCCCTGCCTGGCCTGCCTACTGGACTTGCTTGCTTTAACCTCTCCATTTGCCTCAACTATCTCATTGGAGAGACTACTACTTTGGGTCCCACCCCCGCTGCAAGACTAGTTTAAACCCTCCCGTGTATTACTATAAAATCTCCCTACAATGATATTGGTCCTCTTCCAGTTCAGATGCAACCCGTCCCTCTTGTACAGGTCACCTCTGCACCAGAAGAGATCCCAATGATCCAAGTACCTGAAGCCCTCCCGCCTTCGCCAGTCTTCAGCAACGCATTCATTTGCCTAATCCTCCTATTCCTACCCGCACTAGCACGTGTCACAGGGAGTAATCCTGAGATTACAACCTTAGAGGCCTTGCTCTTTAACCTTCTGCCTAACTCCCTATATTCACTTTGCAGAACCTCATCTCTCTTCCTGCCTATGTCGTTCGCACCAATATGGACCACGATCTCTGGCTGCACACCCTCCCCTTTCAGAATTTCCTGCAGCTGCTCCGAAACATCCTTGACCCTCGTATTAGGGAGGCAACATACCATCCTGGAGTCTCGTTTGCGGCCACAGAAACGCTTATCTGCACCCCTTCTGATAGAATCCCCTATCACAATAGCTCTTCCACCCCTTTTCCTCCCCTGCTGTGCAGCAGAGCCCTCCGTGGTGCCACGGACCGCGCTGTTGCTCTTTTCCCCTGGGAGGTCTTCCCCCCAACAGTAACCAAAGCGGTGTATCTGTTTGAGAGGGGGATGGCCACAGGGGACTCCTGCACTACCTGCCTGCTCCTACTATTCCATCTGGTGGTCACCCATCCCTTTTCTGCCTGTGCATCCATTACCTGCGGTGCGACCACCTCACTAAACATGCTATCCATGACGCCCTCAGCTTCGCGGACGCTCCACGGTGAAACCACCCGCAGTTCCAGCTCCATAATGCGAGTAGCCAGTAGCTGCAGCTGGATACACTTCCTGCACACATGGTCGTCATGGAGACTGGGAGGGTTCCTGAACCCCCACATAGCGCAGGAGGAGCATATCACGGGGATGAGCTCTCCTGCGATGACTTACCCTTAGATTAATTAGTTACTCCCTTAATTAAAAAATACTACAGACACTAGGGGCCTTGTTCTACCCACTACAATCTGAAGTCCTTCATCAGCTACACTGAATAAAAAAAACACTTTAGTCGTACTCATCTTATCAGCAGAGGTTTTTTTTTCAACTAAAAAACTTTGCCCTTTTCTTTAAGATATTTGAATACACTAACAGCAGTGACTCACCAACCAATCACCTTGCAGCTCTCCTCTGACGTCACAGTTGGCTTCTTTTTTTTCAAAACTCCAGCACACTGGAAGAGCTCCACTCCACTCCTGGAAGGTAAGAGACTGTGCCTCGATCCTCGGATTGGATTTAGAGGCTCCACTCTCGGCGTTCTCCTCATATCGGTACATATAGGTATGCTCCGCTCCGCTCCTCTCCGCTCCCGGAAGGTAATAAACCAGCTTTTGCAGAAAAGTAGGTCTTAAGCTGTTGCAGTACCTATCAGAAAGATAGTCTAAGCTATTCTGAAGTCATCTTCCAACGCCATCTACATGGAAGCAGGATTTTAAAGGATAAGATGTAGTTTTTAAAAGTCACTTCAATCTTACTCGAGTCTTCACAAAGAAGCCAAGTAAATCTTGATAAAAAGTCATATACATTTAGAGATCTTTTAAAAGCACTTCAATCTTGTTAATAAAAAGTCAGATATAAATTTAAGAACTCTGATCAGGCCATGCTAAAAACTTACATACAACTAAGAAATAAAATACAACATTTAAAATGTCTGAACTCCCTCTGAAAGTTGCCCCTGCTGCTGCCGGTGTCTTCCTGGAATAGTGGAGATGTTGTGTCAACAGAAAAGTCCTTCCCGAGCAGCCCTGAGCCTGTTGGTACCGGCTTTAATCCAACCCAGGTAAAAATCAGGATACATTGTGGGCAATGAGCCCAAATTGCTGAACTAAAGGCCCTGTCACTTTAAAGAGTGGGCTGATGCGATTATGATCAGAGGCTCCTTCTAAGCACATTTCTCACCACCACAACTTCCAGATGCTGGTGTTAGTGTGTGCATGTACCGGCAGTTGCAGTGCTGTTCAGACCCTCAATAGCAGTGAAAGTCTCAGAGTTCACCGCTATTGGGGCTGTAAAATCCAGGCCAATATCTCACAGTCCTGTTAGATTTGCTCTCCCTCTGTACAAAATCAAACTCCACACAGTGTCTTTCACTCACTCCTGTTTCCAGCCCTGATGGTGCATAAATCCCCTCTCAAAGGTACACAATCCAGTTGATTTCTGATCAAATACCTCCTTCCTCATTCAATAGAGGAAGCAGAGACATGAACAGGAGTCAGGTGCAAGAAAGTTTCACCAACAGAGCAAAGAAAGGCACCAACAAAAGTCACACCTACTTTCCAAATCATTTCACTGTAATATTCTTTCACTTGTTTTGTCGGATGACTGCAATAAATCTGAAAATGAGCACCATGAGGTTTGTGTTCATTGTCACTTGTTCTCCTGTGTTTGTCTGTCAGGTTTGTAATTCAGTTTGTATTGGATATTGAAGAGAATCTCTTTTCAAGATGATTGTACATCGTACTGTGTTTAAAGCAACCAACTTGTAAAATGGCAGAAAATGAATGTTTCAATACCTGTGTGACCAGATTCTTCCAATGCTTTTCAACAGCGAGATTGATGATGCTTGTAATCTGTATCCCTTGGAGAATGGGAGAGGAGAATAAAAACATGGTGCATGAACAGGACAGACTGTGTAAAATGGGAGCACAGAAATATTGCCACCTCATTGAAAGTTAATGAGATTTATTCTCAGTCAGATACCTGTCCACAATGAACAATTGAATACATTAATTGTCCACTTTCAATCTAAATGGGACTGAGGTTCCAACAGAGAGGTTTTCTGGAAAATACCTGCTGCAGTTTTAAAATTGATGAACTGGAACATCTTATTCAAACTTTCAAATAACTGTAGTGATTGTATAGTTCTCATAGTGGAGAGAAGGAGTTGTTTATAAATATAAGCAGAAAGACACATTTGTGGATTGGTGAATGAGCTTTAACTTTCTGAAATGTATTTGTCCATTGGTTGCAGGTCACTGGAAATTCTTTTTTACATTTCAATTGCAGCAGCAGCAGTTAACAGCAAAATGTCTGATTAATCAGAGTAGTGGGTCTGGGAAACACTTAAACAGCCGAGTCCCTGTAAAACAGAACTCCAAGTATTTTAAATCAGGCACTGAACTGACAGAGCGGTAAAGGCCTGCTCAGGTCAGGGAAAAAAACCCGTACCCGAACCTGACTGAACCACATTGGACCCGAGCCCGACCCGGCCTGAGTATCTCCATTTATTCCCACGCCCGAACTAACCCGAGCCTTACCCGACCACCAGAATGTTTACTTTATCTACCTCCCGATTCCGAATCTGCAGGAAGCAGCATCATGAGCTCAATGACGTCATAGAGATGCACACTTGCTCACTGAGCAGACTCAGAGCTTCCCTCCTTGATGACCCGGACTCCCAGCTTAGGTTGGCTTTTCAACTTTTGACACTTATTAAACTCAACTTCCCAGCAGAATTAAATGTAATACTTCCTGTGTGTGTCCGACACAGACTCAGCCCGACCTGGACCCAGCCCGACCCGAACCTGGCCCGACCTGATCCGAGCCCGAAAGCCAGACCCGGAAGAGCGACCCGACACGACCCGGACCCGACACAGGTCGTCGGGTGCCGTCGGGTTCAGGTCGGGTGGCAGGCCTTGACAGAGCGGAGGTCAGATGAGGATTGAATTAATTTCTGTCACTGAATCTAAACAGGAAGTAAATCTGCCAGGAATGGAAGACTTTCCTCTATCTGTGAGCTTGTGGCGCAACGGTAGCGCGTCTGACTCCAGATCAGAAGGTTGTGCGTTCAAATCACGTCAGGCTCAGCTATATTTTACAGCAGCTCAAGTTCCTGGATTTGAGATCAGAATCGAGTTCGTTCTCTTGGAATGTTCGTGCATGGTAGAATTTCAAGATCAACTTTAATAGATTAAAGTCCTGATTTCTGGTTCCGTTCCATTTCCATGCTCAGTTCTTATTTCACACTGTTTTATATCAGAACAATGTTTCAGGGATGTGATGTGCAATCGCTCTGTCACCCAGTGTGAGAAATAAAACACAAACCGCACAGCGTGCGGCTCAAACCCATACCTGGCTCTGTCTTTCGGCCGCTTAGTTCAGTTGGTTAGGACGCAGTGTTGATAGCAACAAGGCTGTGGATTTGATCCCCATGTGCGCTGTCACATGGTCAGTCATTAATTTGACACATTTTTGGAACACTTAAAATCCAACTTTTAGATGCAACCAAGTTTACATAAAATGTCAAAGGGAATTTATTTTGAATAACATCCATTGCATCTTTGTCACTGGTCTGGAGTAACACAGAATTCTTTCCAATTATCTTCCGTTTGCTGATAAACATTGAACTCGTGGCCTGTTCTCGTTAATGGTCACGAGCAGCAAAAACAGACAGAGTGAGTCTGACCGCCCAGAGATGTGGAAAAGGCTTCAGTTTGGGACATATGCAGCAAATCAAATGTTCACCCGGCCCCGAAAGATTCAAAAACTGGGGAAAAGGACACAAGGAGATAGAGAATAAGCTAAAGCTGACAATGTAAATATTTCCCATCATTGATATCTCTCTATTCCAATCCAACCTTCAGAGTTGGGTAAATAATTTCAGTGTAAATTGTGCAGCTCAAGAGTCAAAACCAAAGGGCGATGCAGAATAAAGGAGAACTGCCAAAACCCCAGATTGAACCAGGCATCTTCAGTCGAACACTCTCCCAACTGAGCTATTTCAGTCTCACAGGCTTGGGATGATAAGTGGCAAGTAACATTCGCACCACACAAGTGCCAGGCAATGACCATCTCCAACAAGAGAGAATCTAACTATCTCCCCTTGACATTCAATAGCATTACAATCACTGAATCCCCCACCATCAACATCATGGAGGTTACCATGGGTAGCCATGCAAATAACGTGACTACAAGAGCAGGTCAGAGGCTTGGAATCCTGAGGTGAGTAATTACAGTGCAGCTGTTGGCTCCACCCCAGGGGCTGAATTTGTTCTGTAAACCATGAAGCAGCTTCCTCTCAAATTCCAGGTTTATCAAAAAATCCTCTTACAAAAGCCCCAAAGTGTGATATTTTCCTCTCACTCATCCATGACTCCTGACTCCCCAAAGCCTGTCCACCATCTGCAAATCACAAGTCAAGAGTGTGATTGAATACTCTCCACTTGCCTGGATGGGTGCAATTCCAACTCAAGAATGTCAACACCGTCCAGGACAAAGCAGCCCACTTGATTGGCACCCCATCTACAAACATTCACTCCCTCCACCATCGGCACACAGTGGCAGTAGTGTGTACCGTCTCCAAGATGCACTGCAGCAATGCACCAAGACTCCTTAGACGGCACCTTCCAAACCCAGCGACCTTTACCACCGAGAAGGGCAAGGGCAGCAAATGCAGAGGATACCACCACCTGCAAGTTCCCCTCCAAGCCATACACCATCCTGACTTGGAACTATATCGCCGTTCCTTCACTGTCGCTGGGTCGAAATCCTGGAACTCCCTTTCTCACAGCACTGTGGGTGTACCTCCCCGACATGGACTGCAGCGGTTCAAGAAGGCAGTTCACCACCACCTTCTCATGGGCAATTAGGGATGGGCAATAAATGTTGGCCTCGCCAGTGTTGCCCACATCGCATGAATGAATGAATAAAAATGCGAAGTATCCCTTGTGTCATTCTTTTGGTAGAAAATATAACCCTGGTGGAATTGCTCCTCCCAATCACACCTCACTTCATAGAACATAGAAAATGGAGAACATTTATGGCACAGAATGAGACCATTTAGCAATCGTGTCTGTGCCAGCTGAAAAAGAGCTATCCAGCCAAATCCCACTTTCCAGGTCTTGGGAATGGGATCTGAACAAATCTCAGAGCTCACATTATGTGAATGTTCTGTTGAAGTGTTGGTGAGCTGATATAACAGAGGAGATTCACACTGTTGGACACAGTGTGAAATACATTCAAGTATTTATAAAACATTACAACATGTGAGTAATATTCCCCATTGATTTCTCAGCACTGATGGATTGTGAAGTGGGAGACAGCCAGAAGTCCCAGTGATCCACACTGACCCTCAGCTGAGAATGAAATGAGAAAAAGTTCAATCTTCAGCAGCGAGATGCTGCAGAGAGGTAAGAGTCCTGAATCAAGGAGAGACTTTCTCATACTGCTGTTGAATCTCATTTGAAACACTCCTTGAACTCTCTGCCGAGGAATTCAGAGCTGGATAACGCCTGTAAAATCAGCCTAAATAGGAAATAGAAAACACCCACCGTGGGCTCAAACTCAAAAACTTGAGATTCAGAGTTTCATGCTTTCATCGACTGAGCTCACCAGGCCTGAGACAGTGTCGTCGTCCTGTCTGTTATTGGACGGTGCAGCTGTTGGCTCCACCCCAGGGGCTGAATTTGTTCTGTAAACCATGAACCAGCTTCCTCTCAAATCCCAGGTTTATCAGTAAATCCTCTTACAAAAGCCCCAAAGTGTGATATATTCCTCTCACTGATCCAGAATAAAAGTTACATCTTTTGCTCTTTTTACCTTCCAAATATTGACTTCTATTTTACTCAGCATTTATTTACTCTCTCCTTTTTATGTTGTGCATTTCCTAATAAACATTTCATTTCAATTATTTATGAAGGATGAAATGCACAGAAAAGATTTTCTGCAATGGTACCGGGGTGTGGGACAGAGTGAGTGGTTCGGATCTGGAATACACTGTCTGAGAGTGTGCTGGAGGCAGATTCAATCGTGGCTTTCAAAAGGGAATTGGATAAGCAGCTGAATAGAGAAGATTTGCAGGGCTACAATGAAAGGGCAGAGGAGTGGAATTAGCTGATCTGCTCTTGCAAAGAGCTGTCATGGACATGATGGACTGAATGGTCTCCTTCTGTCCTGTAACCATTTGATTCCTTGATTCTAACTCTGTCAAAGTTGTTCTGAACTTGCTCTGCTCCAAGGAGAACAACCCCAGCTTTTCCAGTGTCTGCTCATAACTGAAGTTATGAGGAACCATGGGGAACCCACTGTAAACCTTCCTCCAGACAGAAATACAACTGTTCACCACCACACTGTGACCCAGCTGTTCACATGATTTGGATGCGGGGACCAAATGTAGTATTTCCAAATTTGCAGATGACACAAAACTAGGTGGGAATGTGTGTTGTGAGGAAGATGCAAAGCGGCTTCAAGGGAATTTGGACAGACTTAGTGAGTGGACAAGAAAGTGGCACATGAAATATAATGTGTAAAAATGTGAGGTTTTGCACTTTGGTAGGAGAAACAGATGTGCAGACTATTTGTTAAATGGTAAGAGTGTGAATGTACAAAGGGGCCTGAGTGTCCTTGTCAATAAGTGACTGAAAGCTAACATGCAGTTGCAGCAAGCAATTAGGAAGGCTAATGATATGTTAGCCTCTATCACAAGATGATTTGAGTACAGGAGTAGTGAAGTCTTGCTTCAATTGTATATAACCTTGGTTGGACTGCACTTTGGAATACTGTGTGAAGTTTAGTTCCCCTTACCTTAGGAAGGATATCATTGCCAGAGAGGGAGTGCAACGAAGGTTCACCAGACTTGTTCCCGGGATGGCGGGACTGTCAAATGAAGAGAGATTGGGGAAACTGGGCCTGTATTCTCTAGAGTTTTGAAGAATGAGAGGTGATCTCATTGAAACTTACAAAATATTTAAAAGGATAGACAGGGTAGATGAAGCTAAGATGTTTCCCCCGGTTGAGGAGTCTAGAACCAGGGGACACAATTTCAACGTAAGGGGAAAGCCACTTCGGACAGCGATGAGGAGAAATTTCTTTACTCAGAGGATTGTGAATCTTTGGAATTCTCTACCTCAGAGGGCTGTGGAAGCTCAGTCATTGATTATGTAGAAAGCAGAGATTGACAGATTTCTAAATACAAATGACATAGGGGATATCGAGATAGTGTGGGAAAAAGGCATTGATGTGGATGATCCGTCATCATAATATTGAATGGCAGGGTGGGCTCGACGGGCTGAATGGCCGACTCCTGCTCCTATGTTCCTATCAGTCTGCAAACATCATATGCATGCTGTCATTGTCCCTTTTATTCCATGGGCTTCAGTTTTACTGGCAGTCTAGTATGTGACATCATCAAGAAGGTTTTCAATAAGTTCAATAAGGAGAAATTGTTTCCAGTGGCAAAAGGGTCAGTAACCAGAGGATGTATTTATCAGGTGATTGAGAAAAGAACCAGAGGCGAAATGAGGAATGATGTTTTATACAGTGATGTGTTATGATCTGGAATGCACTGTCTGATCAGGACTTGAAAGCAGATTCAGTCGTAACTTTGAAAAGCAATTGGGATAAATACTGGAAGGAAAAATGTACAGATTACAGGAGACAGCACTGACACAATGGACCAAATGGTCTCCTTCTTTGGGTATCATTCTATGGTTTTATGAACATAATGTTGATACAATTCGCTGAGTTGGAAGGGAAGTGACCCCAGATTCCGGGTATTCTAAACACCAGACCCAAACCAAATGAAGAAGCCCGTTGCTTAATCTCTGTTTTTCACACCAGCTTCTCCTCGCTCTTTCTGTGTTTCCTGCCTGATCTGTTCCTCTGACCTTCATTCCTGACACTCTATTGAGAATGGCCAAGTCACTGCACCTCTCACTCACACCGTCACTCCACCCCTTGACCCACTTCCAAACCTCTCTGTTCAACAGCACCTCACATCTGCTCCTCTGCTCCATTAATATAACAGGAAAACATTTTCAAACAGACATTTCCAGATAGTGAACGTTCCAGTAAGACAAGGGAAAGATCAGATTCACATTCACTTTAAACACAGAGAGAGCAGCTCTCCCTGTTCAGTCTAAGGAGCAGATGTGGTTTCACTCCCATCAGTCTTGGAGACATGGTCCAGAATTTTAAGGGACAGTTGGAGACGGGAATGGAGGCCGGGGAGGGGGAGGGGGGGGTGTATAAAATAGGGATGGAAGACGTTGGACCGGATTTTTCTGTCGGCGGCGGACATGGAGGGCAGACTTCTCACATCCACTCGGCAAGAAGGCATTTAACGTATTTATGAATCCAATTGTCAGCAATTTTATTCACTGGATCCAATTGAACTAATAGCACACGGGAACCACGGGGCTTCAGAGCCTCGCCTGGTTAAAGGAGGTGACTGGGAGGTGGGAGCTGAGTGTTGGCTTCACTGGGAAGCTATCGGGTGAGGCAGCGTCACTTGGCAGCAAGGGTGGAGGGGGAAAGGGCATCGGGAAACACCGTCAGGAGTGGGGGCCAATGTGCCAGCTCTGCAGTGGGAACAACACCAGGGTGCCATTGGGGCAGTGCCACTTTATTGAGGATGACAAATGAGGTACATGTGGCTGGGTGTTATTTACTGTGAAGGCCTTGCACTCAGGGTGGGGCAACCTGTCATGGGCCTCATTCGAGGCTCCCATTGAGGAGGAGGAGGAGGAGTAGAGAGGAAGGGAGGGAGGCGCAAGCACCAGCAGGGGCACCACAGCAGCTTGGGGGCCCACAGGAAGGCCAGCCTCGAACAGGAGGCTGGAGAAGGAGGCAGAGGAACACGTCAGCCGAGGTTCAACTACCTGCAGATGTCCGAGTGATAGTGTCTACGCAGACTGCACCTCTCCACGGAGGTCGTCACTGATCTCTCTGCCATGATGCAGCTGTGCCCCATGCGACTTGGTGGGCACCTGATGCCAGTGTCACTGAAGGTCACCGTGCCACTGAACTTCTTCACCACCAGATCATTGCGGGGATCCACTGGAGATATGCGTGGAATCTCACAGTCTGTCGTGAATCAGTGCATCATGGAGGTCACCAATGTCCTGTTCAGGAGGGCCGGTGACTATGTGCACATTGATCCAAACAGTCAAGCTGAGAGAGCTATCGGATTCGGGGCCATCGCTGGATTCCACCAGGTGTAGGATGTCATTGACTGCACACATGTGACCATCAAGGCTCCTGCAGACCAGCCAGCAGCCTTCAACAGGAAGGGATTCCACTTGCTCAGTGTGCAATTGGTCTGCGACCACTGCAAATGGATCCCATAGGTGTGTGCACAAATCCCGGTAAGCAGCCACAACGCCTGCATACCAAGGCACTCCCAAGTGCCAGATCCTTTCCGCGGCCCATCCTCTTTCAGAGATGGATCCTTGGAGACAAGGGCTACCCACTGAGGACATGACTACTGACGTCTGTGAGGAACCTACGCACGGATGCAGAGGAGAGGTACAACACCTGCTGCGGGTCAACCCGAGCGATCATCAAGGAGGCCATTGGTCTCCTGAAGATGAGATTCAGGTGCCTAGATCGATCCAGTGGAGCCCTTCAGTATGTCCCGGCGAGGGTCTCGCATATCGTGGTGGTTTGCTGTGCACAGGACAATCTGGCATTACAGAGGGGTGAGGTGTTGACTCGTGAGGATATCGTGGAGTGTGATGTCTCCTCTGATGATGAGGATGTGGAGGAGGATGGTGCCCAAGCAGTGCCAGATGAAGAACCTCAGGCACAGCAGGAAAGGGGCCATGAGATACACACAAGGGAGACATGAGACACCCTTATACATTCAAGTTTCCTTTGAGCCTTACCACCTTCTGGAACCACAGCAATAAAGTCTTAGCTTTAAGCAGCCCTGTTGTCACCTCCTTCCTTCTGCACTGCCGCGTCCAGGTACACATCGCACAGTGACAAGGCCAAAGCTTTGTGAACTTAGGGCTTGGTCCCTCACTTCCAGCCCCTTGGGAGGAAGGGTTTAAATGAAGTCCCAAAGGGCATCAACAATAGGAAGGAGACATAGTGAGAGAACTTCATTTCTTTATTCCGTGTGATACCAAACGCAACCCTATCCATCTGGAATGTACATTCACCGTGAACCCCTCAGTGAATCTAGGTGCTCTTCTTAAATCTTTTCCGGGTGCTTCTACGTGGTGCTCCCCCTGCTCTCTCAGCTGAGGTGGAGACAGGCTGCTGACCTTGCTGCCCCATGGCTTGGGATGACATTGGTGGCCGTCCTCTTGCTGCCTGAGGCCTGGAGGGCCCCGGCACACTGAGGGCCTCCTGCACAGGTACAGGGACCGCCCTCTGGCATCGAGGGTGATGGAGGCAGGCACTGGCATCACTGGTGTCACTGGCAGAGGGGCTTTAGAGCTACTGTCCACACCAGGAGCACCCAGAGAGGAGACACCAGACGTAGCAGCCAGCTGCTCCTCCCCAGTTATAAGACACACTTGTACCTCCCTGCTGACCTGAGAGGGACGTGGACCTGGTGGAGAGTTCAGGTGCCTCGTCCCCCCTCTCACCTTGTCACCACTGGATGGAGCTCATGGACAAAGTGATGGAGTGCAGGTCTGCGCACATCTCTGGCAGCCACTGATTGGTCGGCTGGATCTGGCTCTCCATCAGAGTCACCAATCTCTCAAGGAAGGAAGCCAGACACACCCCCATCGGAGACAGTACAGCATGCAAGGCCTGGATGGACTCCTCCATCATCCGAGCTTGGGTACACATAACCTCCGGCAACTCTGCCAGATGCTGCCTGACCTCTTGCTGCAGCTGCAGCTTTTCCCGTGTTGCTGGTGACACCAGAGGCATGTCATCAGCCTGGGACTCAGCATGGGCCTGGCCTCCCACAGACTCCCAACTCCCAGTGGCCTCGGCTGTCACAGCCTCCGTCAGCTACCCGGGCCTGTCTGTGACGTGCTCACCAGCTTGTGTGCCCAAATCTAACAGCGAGTGGATACCCACCGAGTGAGGGTTTCTGTGCTGGTGGAGGGTGCAGGGGAATGATGTGACGGTGCACCCTCTGAGGCTCCCACCTCCTCCTCAGAGGTGTCCGGCTGTCCCCCAGTCTCTCCAGCTCTTCACGCTTGTCGTTCATCCTAGCCTGCATGAAAAAACAGTGACATTGAAGGGTTAGGGTCTGCCCATCGTGACATTCCAACCACTGTGCAGCTCCATTGATGCAGTGGTGAACAGATGTGCAGTGTGGTTCCTTTGCAGCGGATGCTCCCTTGTGCCCCAGGAGATGTTCAGTCACTCTCTTGGGTAGGTGCCCCTGTCTCTCCATCAGCTATGGAGCAGCTGCTTTGCTGCCCGGCCTGTTCCATGGCCTCCTCCTCCATCGGGATGAGGACACGGAGATAAGGCACTCCAACGCCAGTCTTGACACGCTCTTACCGATTGTGGGCTGTCTTCTCCTGCAGCCACTATGATGAACAAAGTTAGTCTCCCAGCGGGGACAAGCCCAACATCTCTGATGGTGATAGTCCAGCAGTCCATGATGGGGACACACGGATTATTCCTCCTGCATGTGGCCCCCTCTCGAGGGACTTTCTGAGGTTGTACAATGACTGATGTGCACCTCCCACCGAGATGCAGCCAAGCCTCAGGCAGCATGTCCTGCTGCCCTTCCCCAATACACATGACTGGGTGGTCACTCCCTTTCCACCAAACACTCCCTCTCACTCTGCCACACGCAATGTTCAATAGGGTCCAAAGTGTTTGGAGTTCTCACCTGAGCAGCCTGGATCAGGTCATGGACCCACTTCCTGCACTGGATCCATGTTCTGGGGGTGACCCCACGGCTGCTGACTTCACCTACTATATCCAGCCAGCTTTACTTGGTCAGGTGGGCAGGTCTTCACCTCCCATCCCTGGGAAAGAGGATCTTCCACCTATCTGTTGTCACCTGGAGGCGAATCTGCAGGAAGGCATCGCTAAACTGTGGGACCATGGTCACTGCAGGCTCACATTCAGCTCCTTACCGATCAGGCAGCAGAGGCAGCAGAACGGGTCCTGGGGCAGCAGATGCAGCAGAACAGGTCCTGGGGCATCAGAGGCAGCAGAACAGGTCCTGGGGCATCAGAGGCAGCAGAACGGATCCTGGGGCAGCAGAATGGGTCCTGGGGCAGCAGAACGGATCCTGGGGAAGCAGAATGGGTCCTGGAACAGCAGAACGGATCCTGGGGCAGCAGAGGCAGCAGAATGGGTCCTGGGGCAGCAGAGGCAGCAGAACGGGTCCTGGGGCAGCAGAGGCAGCAGAACTGGTTCTGGGTCAGCAGAGGCAGCAGAACGGCTCCTGGGGCATCAGAGGGCTCTCAGGAAGACACTCCTTTAAACCAGGCAGCAGTGAATGCAGGTCTGGCAGCCCTTTCAATATGGTGCCAGCACCTGCCGTTGTGTCAGATGTCGGTGCCATCGGTGCCTCGCTCCCTGCCTCTGGTCCTTGTTTACATGGGCCCCACGCCTCCCCTTCATTAATTGGTCGGCTGCTCCGTGATCGGGGTCGGTCGGCCTCATTTCACTCGTGTGGTGACGACACCCACTTCCGGTGCCTCTGCCGAGAGCCGCACCGTTAGTTTAAAATTCAGCCCATGGGATCAAGAGTGGAAAATCTCCCCTCTGATTCTCTCTACCGAAACTGATGGAGACACCAAATTAAAACTGATGAAACAAGGGATTGTATCCTGGTTCTTCAATCTAGTGTTCTCCCAACTGAGCTATTCCGGCCTCACTGTGAACTCATCTTCATTGGAGACAAATATAACTCCAGGCGGAATTTCCCCACCCGTTCATTCCTCACTTCAGGGGAATGGGACCCGACCAGATCGCGGAACTCAGATTATGTTAATGTTCTGCTCTTGATATCTTAATATTATCTTGCGTTTGAGCCACTTTTAATCAGGTTCATGGACAAATTCTTCCATCATCCCTTCTCCCACATTCTCTCTCTCTCATTCATTCTTTATTCCTCACAGTCCAGAAAGAGTTAGGAATCAGAGCTCACCCCCAAACCCTCTGCACACAGACCTCTGTCTGTTACCCTGTTTGATTCAAGAGACCAGTCAATAAATTACACTCTTTATAAACACAGAAAGCTGCCTCACAGTGTTGGACAGAGATAAATACACTGAAGTCTTTAGAAAAAAGTTCATCTTACGGGTTGTTACTGAGCCCACAGAGCAGGACGGGCCCAGGCTCCAGCCCCAGCCCCAGCCTGTGCTGTGTTAGCTGATGCAACCTGGTGTGATACTGAGCCAAACGGAGCAGGAAAGGGCCAGGTTGTATTCATGGCCTGTGTTGAGTTAACTAATCCCACTCAGTGTGGTAGGAGCCACACAGAACAGAATGGGCCCAGGCTCCTTCCTCAGCCTGAGGGATGATAGTTCTTCTCACACGTTGTTGTACAGAGCCCCACACAGAACAGGGAAATCTCAGGCTCCATCCCCGGCCTGTGGTATTTTACTTCATCGCACCTGGTATGGTACGGAGTCCCCAGAGCAGGAAAGGTCCAGCTTCCATCTCCGGCCTGTGCTGAATTAGCTGATCTTACCTGGTTGGCACTGAACCACAATCAGAGAAGTATGGGCCGAGGCTCTATGGCCTGTGGTGTGTTAGTTATTCTCATTTGGTGAGGTACTGAGCACCATATAGAGCAGGAAGGGCCTGTGCTCAATGAGCTGATCTCACCTTGTTTTGTCCTGCGACCCATACACAGAGCAGGACAGGCCCAGGCCTAATCCTCGGCCTGTGTTCAATTAGCTGATCTCATCCAAAAGATTTTGATAAGGTTCCACACAAGAGGCTTCTCTATAAGATTAAAGTCCCTGGTATCAGTGGTAATATATTGATCTGGATTGGGAACTGACTGGCACGACGTAGGCAGAAAGTAGTTACAGATGGAGCTGGATCTGTTTGGAGACCAGTCACCAATGGTATCTCACAGGGATCGGTGTTGGGTCTGTTGCTCTTTACTATTTTTATTAATGATCTGGATGTAGGTGTAGGGGGCACCATCTGTAAATTTACAGATGATTTGAAGATCTGTGCGAGTGTTTAGACTGTAGACGATACTCGACTGTTTCAGGCTTATCTTAATGTGTTGGGAGATTGGGTTCATGACTGGTAGATGATGTTTAATTTGGGTAAGTGCAGTGTTATTCATGTGGACAGGGCGAATGCTCAACATTCATACACCCTTCAGGGAAAAACATTAAAGTAGGTGGAAAAAAGAAAATAATTTTGAGCAGAGATCTGAATGTTCCAGTGCACAGATCTCCAAAGGTACAGCAGCAATGCTGTGAAGTGATAGTTGGAGCAAATAGAGGGTTGGGCTGCATTCAGAGGACAATTGAGTATAAAATGAGGCATATTCTTTCAAGGGATGTGAGCGACACTGGCAAGTCCAGAATTTGTTACCCATCCCTAATTGTCCTTGACAAGGTGGCGGTGAGCTCCCTTCTCGAATTGCTGCACTCCATGTGGTGTAGGTACACCCACAGTGCTGTTAGGAAGGGAGATCCAGGATTTTGACCCAGCATCAGTGAATGAACAGCGATATATTTGCAGATCAGATGGTGTGTGACTTGGAGGGGAGCTTGCACATGGTGGTGTTTCCATGCATCTGCAGCCCTTGTCCTTCAAGGTGGTGGAGGTCTTCGGTTTGGAAGGTGCTGTCTGCGGAGCCTTGGTGAGTTGCAGCAGTGCATCTGGTCGATGGTACACACTACTGCCACTGTGCATCAGTGATGAAGGGAGTGAATGTTTAAGGTGGTGAATGGGGTGACAATCAAGTCGGCTGCTTTGTCCTGAACATTGTCGAGTTTCTAGAGTATTGTTGGTGCTGCACTCATCCTGGTTTGTGCCTTGTAGATGGTTGACAAGTTTTAGAGAGTCAAAAATCACAAAATTATTACAGTGCAGAAGGAGGCCATTAGGCCCATTGTGTCTGCATAGAATCATAGAACATAGAAGGTTTGCAGCACAGGCAGGCCAAAAAACGAGCCACCCAGCTGAATCCCATTGTCCAGCATTTGGACCGTCTCCCTGCAGTTTCAGGTACTTGAGGTGCACATCCAGACTTCTTTTAAATGAGTTGAGGGTTTCTGCCTCAGCTACACTTACAGGCAGTGAGTTCCAGACTCCCACAGCCCTCTGGGTGAAAAACCCTTTCCTCATCTCCCCTCTAATTGTTCAACACATCACTTTAAATCTATGCCCCCTAGTCACTGACCTCCCTACTAAGGTAAATAGACCCTTCCCATCCATTCTATCCAGACCCCTCACAATTTTGTACATTTCAATCAAATCTCCCCTCAGCCTCTTCTATTCCAAGGAGAACAACCCCAGTCTATCCAATCTTTCCTCATAGCTGCATTTTTCCAGTCCTGGCAACATCCTCGTAAATCTCCTCAGTAACATCTCTCGTGCAATTACATCCTTTCTGGAATGAGGTGACCAGAACTGCACACAGAACTCAAGTTGTGGCCTAACTAATGATATATACAGTTCCAGCATAACCTCCCTGCTCTGATATTCTACACATTGGCTAATAAAGGAAAGGATTCCATAAGCCTTCTTAACCAACTTATCAACCTATCCTGCTACTTTCAGGGATTTGTGGACATTCACTTCAAAGTCCCTCACTTCCTCTACACCTCTCAGCATTCACCCATTAATTGTGTATTCCTTTGCTGTGGTTTACCTCACCAAAGGCATCACCTCACACTTCTCCAAGTTGAATTCCATTTGCCACTTTTCTGCCCACCTGACCAGTCCATTTCTCCAGCTCTCCTGATGAGCATTTCACCTCGTGCCTTGAGCTGAGTTACTCATCACAGAATTCCCACTATCTGATTTTCTCTTGTCGCCAGAGTTTGTATATGAATGGTCCAGTTAAGCTTTTGTCAATGGTAACCCCCAGGATGTTGATGGTGGGGGGATTCAGCGATGGTAATGCTGTTGAACGTCAAAGGGAGATGGTTACATTCTCTCTTGTTGGAGATGGTCATTGCCTGGTACTTATGTGGTGTGAATGTTACTTGCCACTTAGCAGCCCAAGCCTGAATGTTGTCCAGGTCTTGCTGCTTCTGGACACGGACTCCTTCAGTATCTGAGATGTCCCGAATTTGTCCTTTTATGAAACCTTGGTCAGGACTCACTTGGAATATTGTATCCAGTCTTGGTCTCCTCACATGATGGGTGATACTGAGGCTTTAGAAAGGGTACAGAGGAGAGACATTCGACGAATTCCCAGTATAAGACATCTTGGTTATCAAGTTAGACTAAAAGAGTTGGGACCCAACACTTTAGAGAAACCCAGACTGAGGGGTGATCCGATTGAGGTTCATAAATAATGAAGGGTCCAATTTAGCATGGGAGAGGAGTCATAACTTGATGTTGCAAAAGGCCAGATGGCACCCGGATCACATTAAATTTCATTTTCAGTGGTGGGTTAATGTACTAGGATGGCCGAGTGGTTAAGGCGTTGGACTTAAGATACAATAGACATGTATCTGCGTGGGTTCAGACCCCACTCCTGATATCTGTGCTTACAGGATGTTGCTTATTCTTTCCCTGACATTTGCCTTGCATCATCATCTCTTCTGTCATTTAATCACTCTTGCCTTCCAACTGATCACAGATTCCTATTATTTGATCTACCCCAGCACCGTTCCTTGGCTCTGCGCTTGCTTATAAACTGGTAAATCTTTAACTTAATCTCCTCTGTACCCTGACAATGACCTTCTCATCCTTCCTGAATTGTGGTTCCTCACAGGATCCGCTGCCTCTCCGACTCACCTCCAGGTAACTGAGCCTTGGTCTCGCTTTATACGCTAGCTGGTAGTTGATTCCTTGC